>NC_048305.1:77408650-77500060 GCF_013100865.1 Trachemys scripta elegans | reverse complement strand
CACTGTATGAGAACTGCCTAGACGGTACACTTCTGCTGAAGCTCCTGACATTGCCACAGCTATTGCCTTCACAATTTCTTTGCAAAAGGAATATTTCAAAATCATTACCTGCCAATACATGCTCAGTTTAGCTCCAGCCCTATAAACTGGAACTTTGCATTAAACATGGCATCCTGCTGAAGCTAAGAGGCAACAGAGGGTCCTGTGGCACCTTTGAGATTAACAGAAGTACTGGGAGCATAAGCTTTCGTGGGTAAGAACTTCACTTCTTGCATCTGAAGAAGTGAGGTTCTTACCCACGAAAGCTTATGCTCCCAGTACTTCTGTTAGTCTCAAAGGTGCCACAGGACCCTCTGTTGCCTCTTAGCTTCAGCAGGATGCCATGTTTAATGCAAAGTTCCAGTTTATAGGGCTGGAGCTAAACTGAGCATGTATTGGCAGGTAATGATTTTGAAATATTCCTTTTGCAAAGAAATTGTGAAGGCAATAGCTGTGGCAATGTCAGGAGCTTCAGCAGAAGTGTACCGTCTAGGCAGTTCTCATACAGTGTGCAGTAAAGGATGTCGGTGATGGAAGCTACTTAGCTTTGATCCTCTTCATATACACGGTCTTGCTACAGAAAGGCCACATCCCCTAACCTTCCCAGCTCCACTTCTGTGAGCTTCTGATTTTATATAAGTATGGAGTCCAGGCAGGGGTCACAAGGGGGGTGGGGTGTGGAAGGTGATGGTACTCTTCCACTTTCTGACCCCACGATAAGTTCTTCCCAGGCAGATGACCAAAATGAGCCAGTGCTCACAGAAAATTGTACATATGTTCAAAATATGATCCTGTGTGGTCTTTGGACTCTCCTGGGCTTCTTGGGCTTGTCTCCATGATTTGGAAGGGGAAAAATAAGTGGTGGTATCTCCCAAATGCTATATTCTTGGGGCACCAGAATGAGACCTTGTGGTAAATTGTGCAGATCTGTGATCCTTCCCTTCCTCTCTTGTATGAAGAATTGAATAGTTAGCAAGGTTGGCATCTAAATTATCATCACAGAGTTAATGCCTCACTAAGATAAATGGGGCAGTCCACATCTCAGAGCTATGGTTCCAAGCTCTGTGAAGACTTGTTTCTGTCTCATTTAGGGCTTGTCTACATGCACACTTTTATTCTGGAATAAGTGTCCACATGGGGAATTTAAACGAGGTTAAGTAGAATGGTATAGATGCCAATAAATTTCCCTATGTAGACCAGCTCTTAACCTCAAAAATGTGAGTGTTTTTCTACAACCAGTCAATAGATTCTGGAGAATTAGATGGCAGGAGCTTGAGAGAGAAGCTTGTGTGGCAAAGGGGTGTGAGCACTGAGGGCAGGAAACAGCTCCATTTCCTCTTGCAGATTGTTTAAATCAATAAAGTTCTAGAACCTTTGAGGATGTGTCAAAGCTATTTGGGGCTTTATCATGCCCTATATTTTCTCAAGTGTACAAATCTGTTGTTGCATTTCATGTGGGGGAATGTGTGTCCTTGGAATGTAAGAAATACAACATATAGTTTGTCTTCAGTGCATAGTTTACCCGGATTTGGGCCCCTCAGTAAGCCAAGGCTGGCTGTGAGCATCCACACTGCTGAGCCACACTTTAGCCATAGCTGTGTAGCTGCATCCACACAGGCACCCACAGTAACCTGGGTTAGACACTTGGATTTGGGAGTGGAGGGTGGGCATATCCCATGGTTTATAGTGCTGCAGTAACTTGAGCTACTCTAGGAATTGTTTCATGATATGCTTCCCGAGCTCCTGTGTGGAAGTATTCTTTGTCCACTAACACAGTAAACTAAAGCCCTTCTGGTTCTGTATGCACCTCACCTGTCCATTCCAGCTGGTGCCAAGGCATGGATCCAGCATAGGTCAATGACCTGTTCCTGCTTTTGGCTGAATTGTTACTGAGGGAAAGAAATGGTTGGGGCAGTGGCTTGTAGCCCTCAGAATATGTTGGCAGTCTTGTTAGGAGATCGTGCAGATTGTATGCTAACATGATAGAGTGGAGACAGCTAATACAGATTGCAATAGCTGTGAATTCCCCCTGTGTGGACTGGTGGTTCTGGTGCAGGAAGTAGGAGGAGGAGTAGTGCCACATGATCATGCACACCTGCGATGACCAGCAGCCACTCCAGAATTTCCACATGAGGAAGACCACCTTCTTGAAGCTGTGTGAGGAACTTGCCTGACCCTCCAGTACCAGGAAATGTAGATGCAGGTTGCTATTGCCATCTGGAAGCTGGCTGCCCCAGCCTGTTACAGATCAGTGTCTAACTAGTTTCCTGTTGACAAATCAACTATTGGTGCTGTGAGGATGGAAGTTTGAGGCAGTTTGCTGTGATTTACCCACAGATGGTGGACATAGCTAATATACCTAAAATAATAGGTGGCTTTGAGAGAATGGGGCTCCCAAAACATCCTGGGACTCTCATGGCACAATTAGGCCCATAGTCTGCCCACCACACAATGCACATGAATGACAATTGTAAAGGATACTACTTGATGGCTGTGTTCATTCATGAGTACCAATGTGGGATGCACTGAGAGCATGCCCATATCCTGATGGAAGAGCACCTGGCAGAAGAAGGGTTAACTACACACTGAGCAGCTGCAGATGGCAGTGAAATGTACATTTGACCAGCAAAGCAAGATGGTGAGGCCTGCAAAGTCATTTGGATGCCACTGTGCTCAACGCCATTCATCTTATCAGGGCGTACTGCACACTACACAACATCTGTGAGGATAAGGGTGAGAGCTTTCACCACGAGTGGGCTCAAGATGGTGCTGGTTTACAGGCCCAGCACTGGAAACCTGAAAGTGGCCTCTGATAACAGGGGCTGGGGCCATGCAAACAATGGAAATAAGAGATGTGTGTGCCCACATCCTTGTGTTGTGTGGGGGAATGTGATGCTGTATAGTGTTGTAGTATGCATATCCATTTAGCTACCTGCTAGTGTTTTCATCTCTTTTAAGAGTCAGACTTTATTCAAAGCTTTGGATGCAATGTCCTACCTCTTCGTTGTTTCCCAAGCAGTCTCACACCAATGTGTACTGTAAAAACCAACTACTCTTTAAAAATTAATATGGTCAGCTCAGCTGCCATTACATAAAGTATGCAAATGTTTGTAAAAGTGAAATGAACGTGAACAGGAAGGCTGGTCCAGTGCCAACTCACTAGTAATGAAATTCAAAGCTCATATAATCCCAGTTGAGGGGGGGGGAGGAGAATTGGGCTAAAAGCCAGGTAACAGCCTGAGTCAACTGCAGTGAAGAGTCGTGCCTATAGCCAGCCAAGTCTGGCCCAGCTGCCAGTAACCAACCATGTGCATTGATTTCTTATTTGTAAATGATCAGCCTTGTTCAGTAGAGAAATTGCTTGAAATAAAATCATTGGGCAGGTCGAATGATAACTTGAGCCCTTTGTCTAAATAAAATTACTTCCCACATCCTATGGGTCTGGGTGTTTTGCTTCTTTTTAGATGTCTATAAATTATACTGGAGCCTTAAATAGTTACACCTTTTAAAAAGGGCTACATTGTTTTTTGTAGCCCAGTCTTACGACATGGCATGTTACTAACTTTTTACGCTTTGGCAGTAATGTACTGTTATCATCTGGCTGTTGAATCCAGTACACTAACTGGCCCAGCAAACACTAGTCTGATGAATTGTTTCTTCTGTTATATCTAGAAGAGGACACCAGTTAAGTGGAAGGAGGTGTGTATGTGAACATCACCTAGAACCTAGTCATCAGGAATTTTAAAATACTCCTTTCAAATGCTGGAATGAATGTTATGGAAAACCTTTATATAAGGTCAAATGTATATGGTGATTTACAAAGTAAAATCAAGGCAGCACTGTCACAAGAAAATGTGGAACTGTTAGCATACATTTTAAATCTGTGAGATAAGGTATGTAACAGGCTGCTGTGGGAAAGAACAGCCAGCCGCAGATAATCTTTTTGTTCACAAGGAAGAAGACCTAGCACTTATTTCTGAATCAGCTATAGAGAATATAAGACTTTATACTGTGATTCATTTTCATTTTTCTGTTAATGCTGTGTTTGTTTAAAAACAAAAACTTCCCCTCCTGTCCCAAGCTGTCCAATACCACCAAGTAAAAATACAATTCACAATCCTTGCACAAAACTAGCCCCCAATCCAACACAACATAGCAGCCCATCGGCAACCAGACATTAGTGAATCAAAATTATTCCACTTCTCTGATCTTTTTTAACAAAGCAACACCCACACCCTTTGCCATCTCAGCCCTTTCAAAGGGCCATCCAAAACAACAAATTCTGGTAGTGTTGGACTAATGGCAGCAATGGCCGAGTGGTGAATGCAAGACAGACAACTCTGCTGACAGTTCCTTCTTTTCTTATTCTAAGGAAGCTGCAGCTGGAGGGTCTGTCCAGCGCAGCTGTGACAATCACAGGGGAAGAGAAGTGATCTCTCAGGTAGGAAAATGCTATGCCATTAGGGCTTTACAAGTCAGTATCAACACCTGAAACTCCAACTGGAAACTCATAGATAGTGTACTTCATGGAGCACTGGGGCTGTGTGTTGACAGCAAGACAATCTTCTCAAGTGAGCTGCCATATCACTTCCAGAGCAGGTTGTGCATTGCAGTCAGGTGCTGGTGGAAGGCTGTCTTGGTTACCCTTGCTATCAGATCTTTTAAAAGCAGCCGGAAATCTAATCAGATCTTGAAACTGGGAACCATGGTCAAGAGGCTGATAGGTCTGTCAAATATTCCAGCCTACCACAATCCCCTTCATTTTAATCTACATTAAGTCTCATTCACCTTGCGCTCATCCATACCCTAATCTCATCCAGACACTGAGAAAGACAGTGAACACTTCATTCTCCCAGGCAATCCTTGTTTGTTATAGGAAATTATCATTTACTAACATGATGGGTGTACTGAATCCACTTCTGCAAGCTTATGTGTAAGCCCTGGCTTCTCACTGAAGCCAAGATGAGTTATGGGTACTTGCACCTCACCCCATAATGAATAATCCTTTGTTTCCCAAAGATGTTTTCATAAATGAAGGTGGTTGTAAAGCTAGTGTTTTTTCTGTTCTGCAAATATAAATTATAACATATGCATAAAGAGGAAATGGAAACAAAATGATTTGCTAATTTAAAAAACTGGCAAGAAAACAAACAGCAATGTCAAGGTCAAGATCAGAAAAAAAATCTGATTTGAATTAAATCCATTTTATGCCAAGTGTGTGCAGCTCTTGTTAAAATCAGGAAACAGCTGGCCTAGATGGTCCTGATGAACAGAATACATTCTTTCTCCAGCACTGGTTCATTATGCACTTTATGATGATCGAAATGCTTGATCCTGTCTTTTAGCTACAGCTGCCCGTTTTCTGGATAGAAAAATACCATTGGATTGTTAATGGATGGTTGAATTGAATTCCAGTAGATTCATATATAGTCCAGTGTGAGTATAGGCAAGGTCCTTATAAATTCTATGACAAACTAGGTTCCAATTCTGCAGCAAGGTTCCTGGACCAGCCAGCTAGAGATTATGTAATTTTATTATTCATTTAATTTTTTAAATGAGTTTGTTCATTTTCAGATTTATCTAATTAAAAATCTAATCATCCAACTTGTTCTGCCTGAGAGGAGGGACTTCTGCCAGCACAGCTCTGTTCCTCAGGGATGACACCTCTTCACACTCCAGCTGACACAGCTATGCCAGCAGGAATATGTAGCACAGACATAGCCCAAAGTCAGAACATGGGCTAACAACTTTATTCACTATGCTCACCTCAGGCCTAGCCTTCAGATGCCATTTTGGGCCAGCCCATCTACCATGTGAAGGAATGAAGCTAACAAGCACCACCAGTAAAAACTATGCCTCTTGGAAGGGTTGCCTACTTGAAACATGGGCATTTTCCAGTTTGCCAGGTAAGTGTACATTTAAAAGGATGCAAATATATGTTTGTTATCTCCAAAGGATTAAGATTTAAGATTAAGTTTTTTAGGATTTGTTTTAGGAGTTATATAATTCCGTGGGACAGTGGGAAGGGGATAGAGAAGACAAATCAAGGCAAACCCTAATTAAATAATTATGCAATTTTATATTTTAAAACTCAGATTTGTGTGTGTATCTAATCCCCGCAGACCTGCATCACACTCTCTTTTCAGGGAAGCAGGGTGATGTGGCTCAATCACATGTAGTAAGTAATTTAACACACATATAACACAGGCCAGTCTTTTGTCTTTTGCCTATAGGGGTGGCCAACCTGAGCCTGAGAAGGAGCCAGAATTTACCAATCTACATTGCCAAAGAGCCACAGTGATACGTCAGCAGCCCCTCATCAGCTCCCCCACTCACTCCCAGTGCCTCCTACCCACCGGCAGTCCTGCTGATCAGCATCTCCCCCTCCCTGCACCTCCTGATCAGCTGTTTCGTGGCATGCAGGAGGCTCTGGGAGGGGGGAGGAGCGAGGGCATGGCAGGCTCAGAGAAGGGGATGGGAAGGGGTGGAGTGGGGGCAGGGCCTGTGGCAGAGCCAGGGTTGAGCAGTGAGCACCCCCCGGCACAGTGGAAAGTTGGCGCTTGTAGCTCCAGCCCCGGAGTTGGTGCCTATACAAGGAGCCGCATATTAACTTCTGACGAGCCGCATGTGGCTCCGGAGCCACAGGTTGGCCACCCCTGGCCTATAGGGACATGCTCTTTCACATAATATGACTATCAACACAGACTGCCAGATTGCTGATCTAGATGAATAAAATAGTTTCTCACATAAGTACTGAAATCAAATAGGTGTGAGTATCTACTTACCAATGTGGCTAAGTGGTTAATGAAGTAGCCCAGATAATATCAAGATCTAGCAGTACCTGAATAAAATGACTGATGAAGAAAGAAAAAAAGAAAACTATTCCCAATAAATTAAAACGTAGTTCCTAGTGAGGTGATGTAGGCCTACATCCAGTCAGGAACATGGCCTTCGGTTTTTTACATTTCCTTTCCCATTGGGTTTTATTTTGAAATTGTTCTCTTATATTTAATTCTGTGTACATGTAAGCTGCTCTTGTGTCCCTAAAAGCTGTCTAACTACTGTCCAATTGGTTATACCTAAAACTTCACATAGATGTGGCTTCTAAACATCTATTTTTAAAAAAATCTACAATTCCCTAAGCTTTATTGGGGGACATGAACTAAAACATGTTTTGCTCTTCCGCTCCCCCTGCTGGCACTAGAGCAGATTTTTAAAGGACAACTTCAACATGATCCAGGATGAAAATTTCAGGGCTATTTATTTTTTAAAGCATGATCCGTGTTTTTTCATGAAATAAAAGATTAAAACACTATTATTTGAATTGAAACCTTCCCCAGCTGCTCAGCGAATGCAGGATTGGGCAAGTGTGTGGAAACCGAAGTGTTACATCTGATTTCAATTTTAGTCTTCATTTGCATGGCCCAAATAGGATAAAATGTAAAAAGCAAATGCCCCTCGTAAGTGGGAGCAAAGCAAATGAGGTTCGTAAAAGTCAGGTTTAATGAAACCAAGGTATCCTAAGGTGGGTGAACACGCTGATTTTTTCAATGTGTCTTTTCCCTGCTGCTGTCGCTGTAACAAGCCTTACTCGCAGAGCGGGGCTGATCTCCCGAGTGAGGCTGGAGCCCAATGGAGAGGTACCAACACAACCTACCTTCACTTCCCGCCCCATCGGCACCAGAAGGAGAGGGGTGATTCAAGGGAAAGCAAGTCATGGCTGTTCAGGAAAACGTCCCCTTTGAGCTGGGAGAAGGGATCAGCAGCGGTGCTGGGGAGTTTGTCACCAATCACAAAGCGCTGAGCAGAGCCCCACCCATCCTGGCAGGGGGGATCCGTACCCGGGCAGGGCAAGGCATCAGGGCCGAGCGCAGCCCGGGGTACAGAAATCCCCTCCCCCCTCGGCAGCTCCCCGCCCCGCTCGCCAGCTGGCTTCCTGCCACCGCCCCAGTCCTGGGGCAGGACCGGCGCTAGCTCATTTGTGCTGCCTCGTCTGTCCCTCCTGCCCTGCCCTGCCCTGCCCGGGGAGCTTCTCTTCGCCTCGTGCTGCAGTGACTCAGCTGGGAAGGTGTTTTCTCGGGTGTGATGTAAAAACAGCCCTGGGCGGCTCCCACCGCAATTTCACCCTGAATTTTTTAATCCTCCCCCATTATCAATCCATTTCTGGCTCGGATCCTATCACCGTATAATGGATCCATCCATCCGCTGGGCGGCGGTTCCCATTGCACTCGGGCAGGTAAGTGCCGGAGATGTGATTTAAAAGACTTCGCTCGCGGGCAGGGTTTATCATGGAAAATACCATCACTTTGCTGCATGATGTGTGGGTTACACAGGCAGGCCTGGTCCTGGCCGTTGCAGCCCAGGATGTTTGTGCATTGAGGTGGGGCCAGTAGCGCTCAGACTGTTAGGGCTCCTGAGACAAGCTGGTGTTTCCAAGTGCTGTAAATGTGCGGGGCACTCGCACCAGAAGTAGAGCCGAGGAGAGCAGAGGCTGGAGATCAAAGGACTTTGCCAAATCCACAGGAGCCCGCAGGCTGCCTGCAGGTGACCTTGACCTGAGAATGCCCCGGATTGGAATGGGGCTGGCGCGTGCATGTGGGAATTGCAGCAGAGCCACCACCAGTACTAGCAGTAACTGAAACTGTGTTTCCAGGCCCCAGAGATGTCACTTGATCATGGTTCTGAAAGTAAATATGCCACTCAGCTGACAGGGATCAGCAGCCACCGACTCCAGTGGTTACACGCTGAACTTCATGCAGTTCATTAGCATTTTGATGAACTGCCGAAGGATCATCAGAACCCATGACAGTGGTTAAAACTCCCCCGGGATTCAGGCATACCAGCCTGGCATTCCTAATTTGGCTTCAAATGCCTTTTTAAATATGTTTCCGGTTTGGTCCAGAGTGTACAACAACTTGGTCTTTTAGAGCTTGAAGTCTCCAAGACAAGCAGCTGCTGTAGCTAGAATGTAGGAGGAAAGGAATAAAGAGGTGTTGGGAGAAATTTCAAACTATGATTGGGTTCCATATCTTTAAGATGACTTTTACAAACCGTCTAATTTGGTAAAATAAATAAAATGTCTTCCGGCCTCAAACCGCCCATCCCACATGTGAAATAGAATGAACTTTGAAAGGAGGAGAAATAAGGGAGGGGAGAGGGGAAGGCAAAGTTGAATTTAGGAAGAGTGTCGTTCACAATTGAAAACCCCACCCAGGAAGACTGCCTGTACAACGTGCTCCTTCACTTTTAGTGCAATTCCTTTATGATCTTAGGGGGGGAATTCTTGATCCAAAAATACCATCTGGTGCATAATAAATATGACAGGAACAAAGCAGGAAGGTGGGCATAGCTCCAGGGCCAGAGTTAAGGTTGTTTGGGAGACTGTAATTGTGAATTTCCATGCTGTCAAATGTTTGGGGGGGTGGGGTTGGAATAACGTATGATTTCCTGTCTTTTAAATGGTTATTGTTATTGTTTTATACAAAATTACAGTGTTCTTGTAAAGTTTATAGCACTTGAGTCAGTGATTGTTTGTTTTCAATCCAATAGCAGTTTAACAAAAACTTTTTTATGCAGGAACGGTTTGACACAGAGAAAGCAGAGTGCGGTGTGGAGGCTCCCAGTCATACTCCAAGAGAAGATCTTTGCTATTAAACATTCTCTCTCCTTCTGCTTTAATTTACTGTCATGTCTACCAGTGTTTCAATGAGGTCAAAGAAACCTCGAGTTGGGACTTGTGTAAAGTTCCAAGAGTTATGACTGCTCTGTAACATGCATCTGTTTGACATTGCATGTAACATCCTTAGGGAGCATTATTCTAGCGTGAACCGTCTATTAGTGTTTCATAGGTGGCTATGTGGTCTGGAGGAAAAAGCACCAATGTGGGAGGCAGATGGTTATATTGTTATTACTTTATTTTATTATTTGTATCGCAGTAGTCATGTACCAGGACAACATTGTGCTACACACTGTATAAGCACTGAACAAAGAGACAGTCCCTACCCCCAAATTGCTTACAAATCTAAGTATAAGATAGACCCAGTGGGTGGATGCAGACAGACAGACTGGGGAGTACAAAGAAACACTGGGACAATATTGGTCATCATGATAAGCAGTGGTCTGAGCACACCAACAGCTCACTGTGAGCTGATAGGTAGCAAGAAGATGTGGAGGCTGCGAAGGCCCTAGAAAGTGAATACAAGTAGTTTGTTTGTTTGTGATAGAGAAAGAGAAACCAGGACAGGGATTCAAGAAAGGAGTGACATCAATGCAACAAGCTAGGGAAATGATCTTTGCAGTAGCATTCTGAAGGACAAGAGTGGGGCAAGCTGGGATTTGTCAAGGCCAGAGAAGAGGATGTTGTAGTAATTGAGACATGAGTAAATGAGACATGAGAATGGATGTAGCTTTGTGGAGGGGGAGGAAAGGCTGTGTCTTAGAGGTGCTGTGCAGGAAACATTGGCAAAATTTAGAAACAGTGTGAATGTGTTCTATTCCTGACTCCGATGTCTACATGGTGCCTGCCTCAGTTTCCTCCATTGTAAAATATTTAAGAGATATTTAAGAGTAGGTTAGATAAATGTCTATCAGGGATGGTCTAGACAGTATTTGGTCTTGCCATGCGGGCAGGGGACTGGACTCGATGACCTCTCGAGGTCCCTTCCAGTCCTATAATCTATGAATCTATGAAAAAATGGAACAGATAATACTTTACCTTACAGGGATGTTGTATGGGTTAATTAATGTTTTTACAGAATGTTGCATATTCAAAGTTACATAAATGTTAGGTAAAAATTTAATATTTATTAGCCATAAAGAATAGGGCAAAGCAGCTATGGCATCATTCCATCATTGTCCTTCAAGCTGTGTTAATCAATGAGAGGAATAACATGACTGTCCTGTAGTACTTCCTTGGCTTTACACAGATGGTTTCTGCATTTTCCTGCATGTCTGTTGGTGCTGGACCAACAACGGAAACAGCAACAATAGTAGCAGCTTGAGAGATTGTTTGGAAGTATGTTGCAGGAACATACAGTATCTATTTTTTCAGTTCCACACAAATGCCTCTGTGTATGATTGAAAGAATGTTGCAGAACTAGATTTCTGAAAAATATTCCCATTGAACCCCAAAGCCGTTCAGATGGAGCCTTGGGTTCAAGGTTTGATGTGCTCAAAAGCCCCAGCCAAAGGTCAGTGAAATGGGCTGAGTTGGTTTGTCTATAGAGCTGGGAAGCTGCCAGCTCCGCTTCCTCGAGCCTATCAGATTCTGTGCCCACGGATGGTGTCTAAGGAAAAAGTGGATCTCCCAGGGCCTGCTAGAGAAGCAGATATCCTTTGGGGTGGGGTCAGGGCAAAGAGGTTCCCCTGCAAGGTTTGAATTAGTTGAACCCTGGGGTCAGTTTCTTCCACCCTTACTCATACCTTGCTTGGAAAGTACTTTCATAGAACTTATTTCTGGAGTTAGGTACTAGCCGGCATGAGCAAGGGTGACAGTATCTGTCTCTGAATGAACGTGCAAGGGTTGGGTTTCTAGGGCTTGTGAAACAAACTGCAGGAGTCAGATTTTTAATCAAAAGCTGCAGGGCTTGCATTCCTACATAGAATCTTTAGCTGGCTGCTAATTGTCATTGTGCCTGTCCCCCTATGCCTAATGAGAAAACCTGTTTTAATCATCCATTTATTATGGCAAAATGGACACAGACCGCTCACTGACTCGATTACCACTGTGTTTAGTTAGAAGAATAGTAGATTTGGTTTCATAAGGCAAATCATATAATTGGACAGAATACTATTTATAGTGCACAAACCGTGTATTGATTTGCAATCAGAACCTGCTCCTGGGATATCAGATACCTTTATTAGGCTAATAAAGCCTTTTCACATCTCCGCTTTCTTCAGTCTTTGCTATAGGAAGTGCAACAAAATCAGCTGGTTTTTAGACCACATGCAAAACCTTTGTTTAGATGCTCTTCTACATTTGTCTTTCTAACTTCCATGAAACAGATCCTATTCCAGGAAATTCCTCACATTACCTGCAGTTGTGTGCTTTATCTGATGTCATATTTCTAAATTAAAATAGTTCAATTAATTTCCACTTGTTTGAGATTTCTGGAAGGCTTTGTCATATTTGATCATCTAAAAGGGTTTAGATGCAATGAAGCAGGTAACACACCACATCCAAAATGCACAATCAGCCATTCAAATAAATTATTAAAAATAGATTTGGATGAGAAAATGCCTCCTGTGTGCTCTAAGTCCATTAAAAATCTCCAAATGTACATATGTAATCCTTAGCCACAGTAAATGTTCAGACAATTAATTTTCCCCTGTTGAACAAATGAACCATTATACTATATGCTGGATCAAGTACAGAACAGCCTACAGCTAGCCCAAAACAAAGTTCTCAAACATTCTCCTCCCCCCCCACCGCCTTTGTACTCATAATAAACAAAAACATCTCACAACTCTAGCAGCACACGTGCATCTATTTAAATACAGGCCATAGCTACACTCTTTGACTGCTAAGAATTAGGAGTAACTTCTTAACAACAACAACAAAAAGTTGTATCTAACCCAAGAAATATCTCAGCTTTTTATTTTGAATTAACAGACTTGCAAAATAGCACCCTTAAATCTTTGTTGGTTGGTGTGACTGGGGCTAGTTTTTCGTATATACATAAATCTCTGGTAATGCAGCTTAGGCTCTTCAGACAAGTATTCAAATCACACTGCAACCAGGCACACAGAACAGATCTGAGAAGGAAAGAACGGGCTCCAGCACTACAATGGTAGGTCTATCTTTCAGTGGGGTGGGTCGGGAATGGCTGGTGGCCAAGAACTAGAGTAGAAATAGCACTTTCAAAAATAAAGACTCCACAGCTGAGCTGTGCCCAGCATGTAGCAGAGAAAGGGAAAGGAGGCAACTCAGGGAGTGGCTGGCCCATTAAGGGGAGTTGGACGTAGCTATATCCATGATGGATTTGCTACCTCTCAGCTGAGACCGATCAGATAGGGATCAGGTGATTATAAAAGCCAGCAAGTAGGTCAGTTGGGTAGAGTGTGACCAGGCAGCCTGTTGCTCATGGAGGAGAACTATAGGAAACAGACAGAGCGAGAGTGCGCACGTGCGACTCTGTAGGGAATAGATATGCCCCTGCAGAAGGTAGTGGGTTAGGGGGAAGGGATAGTTAATGTGATGTACTGTTTACATGTGAAAGAAATAAAGCTGAAGCCTTCTGAAAAGGGGCCTGAACAAGACTTTGGGCATGGACTTATTTCTTCCTGGGTTGAGGGGACAGGCCAGTAGTCTACAGGTCAAAGGTAGGTTTATGCCTCAGGGACTTGTTCAATCTAAAGGTTGCTCTAATTTATGCCTGGCTGTCCTGATCCCAAGGGGCTGTTCAAGCAATCAAAAGTGCAGTGGTTCCCTGGCCACCATGCTCATTTTCCCTCAGGGACATCCCCTTCACTGACTCTAAATCATGCGGGTGGCAGGAGGAATTCTCTGTATGCAAGAGGAATCCACAGGTGGCCTATTAAGCTGGCTTTTCCCCTTCAGAGTGGCATGAAGTAGTCAGACACCCACCCCAAGACTTTCAACAGATTAAGGAAAACCATTTTCTGGTAATGGCTCAGGACCAAATTTACCCTTATTGAAAAACAACAAAGAGGAGGTTCTAATAACTGTGTGTAGTGTATGCCAATCCATGGTTGAGTCTGTGGGTCATAAAAGGGAAACTCACCCAATGTGATCAAGTGTATCCCTAGGTACATCCATGGCTGTGGGTGTGTGAATAAAAGGTAACCACGGTCCACAAAAATCCATAGCTTCCACCAACAAAGATGTGGAAACAATGGAGTAATATGGTGCTTGGGAACTAGAAAAGTAGCGGGGCCCATTCATTCTGTGCTTGTGACAAGCCCATTGATATTGGAAATGCTGGGCCCAGTTCTCCCCTCTGTTATGCTGATTTTACACACACCTTCAATGGAGTTATACCAGAATAAAACTAGTGTAACATTGTGGCGCAATAGGCCTGTTTTACCTATTCTGATTGTAGCAGGATGAACATATCGAGACTATAGTACATGTGAAAACTGGTGCCAGAACACACTATAGTGGCTAATGTCCCAATGCCTACCATTAGAAATGCCAAAATATGAGTCTTATGAGCTAACCTGGGACATTGGTTCTAGGTACCCAATCTCTGCTAACTACAGAGGAGCCTAAGGCCATTTCACACATACAGAGGCCACCAAACAGACATCAGCAGCATTTGATCACTAACATCCCAGGCTGGATTCAAACCAGCACTTCTGTGGTGAAAGCCTTGAAGATTCTATTTCCCAATCCCTACAACCTTCCGGCCCCCTGCTGAACACTGTATTTCATCAAATCATTTGTGATTGCTTTCTAGCAATGAGCACTATTTTCAGCAGTTACCACCAGACTCTTACATGTTAGGTAGCCAGTACTGTTGCTATATTTTAAAACCACTTAATTTAAAGATCTCATTTAATTCTGATCCTTTCCATTTTCGTTCCTCAGATAACGACCATACCATATGTCTGACTATTCAGCTTCCCATGCAAAATAGGGAATCAAAAACTCCACATGATTAACAAACATTCTTCTTGTTTACATGAAAAAGCAACTGTTTTAAAATGCCATGAAACATTGGGGGAAATTTCTTTCAAACATTTACTTTATCGTTGTTGGAGGTGCAATGGGAATTTTTTTAGGAACATGCTGTTTATGTGTTTTAGTTAATGAATTATTGACATAGATTTGCTGGCAGAGAAAGCGCTGAAGACTGTTTTAAAGGCAGTGGAAAAGAGGTTGGGTAATATAATGGTGGGATTTTGTAGGAGAAAACAAAGAATAAAGATGTAAGGCTGGGATTTTCAACAGCAGCTAACAATGTAGAGATAGGCACCTAAATCCCTTTGGCTCCTTTGAAAAATCCTAGTTTAAAACAGACCACACTCTTATACCTCTTATACCAAAAGAAATCAACTGCACCATGTCATGTTGCGTGTTTCTAAAATAATGTAACACCATGGAAAGGATACCATGCACAATTCAGCATTGCTATAGCAAACAGAGACACTGATGGAATTGGAGCAGCTCTGAAATAATTTCTGAATACTGTATGTTGATCTGGTTAATGGGGTATGTACTGGTTTAGTTTAATAGGGAGCTGTAAGGAAAAACAAGCAGGAAAGACACAGAATGGCTCTAAATAAGTAACTTCTCCACAAACACTTAAGGATTAACAGACAATACCATTACAGGAAAAGACCAGCACACACCAGAGATCAAAAGGACCATAGCAGTTTGAAAGGTGACTCTGTCTCAAGAGCGGGGGAGTTGTTCAGGGGAACTTGACTCAGTTATAGGTACTCAGTGGGTTGTCTGAAGAAGTTAGCCCTGCCCAGCTTACCAGCAGGAGATGGTAGAACCTTCAGGTAAGATATATATATATATATATATATATATATATATAGGCCTGTACACTCTTGTTCTTAAATCCTTTTTTTCTCTTATGCTTTGTTCCTATTAAAATAACCAACACTTTAGTTTAAGAAGACTGTCTGATCACTGTATATCACTGATCAGACTTCCAAAGGGAAGAACCACAGGTGCCTGAACCCAGTCAGACCTGCTGGTGCTGGGGAAGCACAGTGGATACAAAAGGGACTAGCCCCAGCACTGGTCTAGAAGTGAGTGAATTGTGGAATTTCATTGCCAGGGGAGAGTAAGGCACACGGCCGGGTGTACGAGAAAGTGGGGGGAAGTGCAGCTAGCCCTGGAACTGTGCCGGAGGTGAATGATGATTTATCATTGTTAATGCTGCTGACTGGCTGAAATAACTTGTTACCATATGTGACTACTTAATTCCGCTGGTTGGCTGAATTAATGAGATACTTGTATACGAGTACGCAATGCTGCAGGGAGGTCATCATTACAATGCTGTAAGGTTAGTTAGTTAGGACACTAATACATTTTGAAAGGGCATTTTTATTGCTCTTTTTATATATTATTTATTAAATAAATAAATAAAGACACAATCCTGAAAACCCTCATTCATGTGAGCAATACTGACCCGGGCAGGAGTCCCACCGAAGCATGGACTGCCCTTCTAATTCTGGCCTGCTGACCCTCTCTTTGCTTAGATCCCTCCTTAACGCTTGCCTCTTCCATGATGCCCATAAGAAGTGCATCAGTAATAATAATCATTATGTTTAAAATAACATGTCAGTGAACCATCTCAAAATCTTCATGCTTATGCTGAGTAACCCTGGGCTTTTATTGCTGTAACCCTGTCCTCCTTCCCTGTGCGTCTTACCCCCAAACTCATTACATCATGGCTAAAATTAGCCTATAACAGTGGTTCCCAACCTGTGAACCCCTTTCACTAAAATGTCAAGTCTTGCGAACCCCTCTCTTAAAAATGAATATTTCCAGGGATTTTCTCCTTTACCTGAGTATAAATTATAAAAGCAGTGAGCTTGGAAATATAAAATTTGTTTTTGTGATATGCTTATTACAGACTATTTATTATTAATTATTACAGTATTTTTATTACGTTATGAAAACGGCAACACTCTTCCAAGATCTCACTTTCGTAGCTTGTATCACTTTGAATAAGCCTGTTATAAGACAAGGCTCCTATGTTTCATCAAGGAGTATCAGATGTGAAACAGCATGAAGGTATTTAAGAAGCCAACTCAAAGAGTTCCTCCTACACATGCATTCAGGTCTTGAGCAGTCTAGGCAAACAACTCACGTTACAACAAAGCTTAAACTTGTTCTTCATAATAATTTTAAAAACAATACTAGCTGCCTATTTAATTTTAAAAACAGCAAAAAATATCCACCTCCCTTTCCATTGCTTGAAGTTTAAATCTCCTCAGTGTGGTAGATATGTTTGCTTTGATCTGCTTAGCTCTTGGAAGTCTAGGGGCTGCTGGCCCCGTGCTGCCCAGGGTCCCTAGGGACAGCTCTGTCCGCCATTAGGTAATTTTTTCCCAAGAACCCCCTGTAACATTTCGCAAACCCCCAGGGGTTCACGAACCCCAGTTTTGGAACCACTGGCCTATAAGATCCTGTGGTCTTCTCTTTGTCCTGTAAAATGCCTAATACACTTCGGGACACAGTAAAAGCAACCACAATAATAATGAATAACAAACAAATCTGCTCGGCTTTTCAGTTAAAAACGAGTTGTCAGACAGACACTAAAGAACCTAATGTTGATCAAAAGCATACTTAAGTCTTGGAAACAGCATTCAGAAGCCCAGTTCAGCCAAAGTTCAGAAAATGGGAGTCAATCCTTTTTTATGGTGTGTGCATAGTTCTTCACTTATTTAACAATACAAGGTATTTGGAGACCATTGTCAACAGCTAAAATTGTCTCCACAGATAAAACAATTTGGGCCAAATTCTTCCCTGGTGTAAATTCACAGATTTCAACAGAGTTACATTAGGGATGAATTTGTCCCCTTCTCCTTGGGAACAGCAAGAGAGATCAGGAAATTAAACTTCCCTTGAGCTTTTAAATTCTGATTAAAGCAGTTTTCAGTATGTCTAAAATATTCCACACTTTGTAACAGTAATATATATTTCAGCTCATCTAAGAGCTTTGCTTTTCCTTTCCAGATTCACCCCCTGATCCACTAATGCTCATGATTCTGAAAGGCCACCCTTGAAATTAACTTTATTATTTGCATATTTTGTTTATTTAAATTCTAATTCAGATTTAAAAAATATTTTACCCGCTAGAGAAAAAATTGAAAAATACAAATCTGACTAAAAGCAAATTGTGTGGGTCACATAAACTTATAAAGGCAGAGGTTTAAAGTAGGCTAAGAGATATCAGGAATGCCAAGACTTGTCTTTCCTATTTGAATCGAACCAAATCTCTGTCATGTTCTCAGAGATGCTACTAAAAACAATATTGTTTGGTCTATGTTAGAAACATACACTGTTTTCAATAGTTGCTACAGGGGAATAGTTGATGGGAAGCATTTTCAGCAATGACTCCATTTCCTCGAGTAGTCAAAACTCTTGATTAATGCCCCCTGACAGAAATGGTCTGCCCCCTAACACTGTCTTGAAGCATAAAGAGTGTGATTCTCATCTCCCACTGGCTTCAGTACTACTCACAAGGGTGATGAGTGCTGGATGTGCCCTGGTTTTATATTTTACAAGATCAATTCCTGGAATTCTAACTTAGAAAAAAGACCCAAGCTGAAATCAGTGGAAGTCAGGGAGCATTCTTCTGTAAGGTGCTAAGCATCTCTGCCAGGGTAGTCCCTCAGGATTGGGCCCTTAGGACTACCCTAGATAATTAGACTATTGGTAATTGAATTGGTGGGATAATACCAGGGTAAGCCACTAGTGTGATGTGTTCACATGGCTCCTGTGGTTTTGGATGCAAGTTGGTTGTAATTTTACTCTGTGTCCAAACCAGCACTGCATTACACTGTTGTAGTGTTGTGGTTGTACTGCCTTCTGCGTATATCTCCCACAGTGTCCAGTACAAGTGCCTGGGAGATTTCAAAAGGCCTTGTGGGGTCCTGGGCTGCTGAATTGGGATCCAGATCTGAGCTTTCATTGAATTCAGAGGTTTTTGGATCTGGAGTTTTGCTCTGGGCCTGTCACTGGGCCAAATTCTGCTATCAGGTACACTAGTGCAAATCAAGAGTTACTCCACATGTATGCTGGTGTAAACGAGAGCAGAGCTTTAATATTACTGATTTTGATTTTTTTTCAAAAGAAACATTGTAAATGGTCAGGTCACACATCAGATCTTATCTACAAGATTCCAGCCATGTCTGTTTTTCAATTTGTGTTTGTTGTTGCATAAAACTAAACCAATACTTACTAAGTGACCAAACATAAACAAACCAATACCACTAGGACAGGAAACTCATCAATGTGTTTACAATGGGAAGCATACTGAGGTGAGGTTTCCTTCTTCCTCAAAATATTGCAATGAAATTAGTTTAAAGCAAGAAAAGTCCTGGCTTACAATATGTGACAATCTCTAATAAATACTGACATATTAGGTTAATCAATAATGATAACTCTTATGCAGCCTCATCCAAAGGCCAATGAAGTAAATTGGACTCGTTGACCTCAATGGGATTTGGATCAGACATTCAACTGGAAAAGAAACATAAAAGAGGCATAGCTGGAAGGGAAGTAAATTGAAAACTGCAACCACATAAACATTTTCAGTTTTAAAATTGGCTCCCTTCTATCTCCACCTCCATGACTTTTGTCTGAATATGGTGTTCATTCAAAAATAGTTACAGGCTTCAAAAGCCTCCATAGCCTTAAAGCATGTAATACAGGCATTTGTATATTTGTACGGAACAATTTTCAATACACAGCAAAATGTTTCCAATGCACCAAAGATGACCCTGGCCCCAGTCCTTTATGCACATGAGCAGTCCCCAAGGGACTATTCCCATGCATAAAGATACTCATGTGGATAGGTCTTTGCAGGATCAGTGTAATCAGCACTGAGTATTGGGGGGGGAAAAAGTATGGGCCCAGTCCTATTCCCATCAAAGTTAATGACAAAATTCACATTGACTTTTATCTATCTATCTATTATGTAAGCATTAATACCACACACATACGTCCATAGCATCTGAATACCTATGTTAGTGGTGTGACGTTCCCCCGTGGTGTTATCTGGATCGGCAATCTGCTAGGTCACTCCAATCCTCGACTCTGGGAGCCAGCCTTACCCTGCTCTGCTGTGAGAACCCCCACTCCTGGGATGTTCACGGACAGCCTCTGGCATGTAAGCTGCTCCTTGGATTGTGCAACCGAATGACACTAGCCAATATCTCCAGTCCCAGACACAACCCTAGGAACCTCCATCTTGCAGTGTCCAGTTATGCCCACTGGACGCTGCAAGCATATATGAGTTCGTCAATTTAACAAAGAAATTGATATGTACCAGGCTTGTTATCCCAAGGGGAGTCTCTGACACGCTTCAAACCAAATGCACTGCTTCAGTAGAATAAACACACAGATTTATTAACTACAAAGATAGATGTTAAGTGATTATAAGTCATAGCATATCAAGTCAGATTTGGTCAAATGAAATAAAAGCAAAATGCATTCTAAGCTGATCTTAACACTTTCAGTGCCCTTACAAACTTAGATGCTTCTCACCACAGGCTGGCTGGTTGCCCTTCAGACAGGCTTTCTCCTTTGATCAGTATTTCAATCGCTTGGTGGTGATGTCTGTAGATGGAGGTGGAAGAGAGAGGAAGAGCATGGCAAACATCTCTCCCCTTTATCATGTCCTTTCTTCCTCTTGGCTTCGCCTCCCCACCTTCAGAGTCAGGTGAGCATTACCTCATTGCAGTCCCAAACTGACCAAAGGAAGGGGGGTGACTCACTCGAGAGTCCAACAGATCCTTTGTTGTTGCCTAGGCCAGTGTCCTTTGTTCCTGTGAGGCTGGGCTGGGTTTGTCCCATACATGCCCTGATGACATGTGAACTGCCCCTCTGCTTTTGGAGAGTTTTTGCCTGGGCTTGCTTTAAGCCACGAGGATACATTTTCAGCCTCATAACTATATGCATGAAATTATAACCTATAAGCTTACTGTAACAACAATTACTATAACAACAATGCTCAGTGCATCATGAGCCTTCGAAAGACACCAACATGACAAACTTTGCATTGGATACCACACAATCATTTTATAAGGATGAACATGGGAGTGTAGGATGTTCCCACAAGGTACAGAACATCACAAGTGGAAGTAGGCTTGAACCCCTCAGTTGCACTTTTATAAATACTGTACTGATCTTCTGCTGTTATGACCCAACTCTCTGCTTGTTACCAAATATGTATATAAAGTACAAAAACATTAATGTCCTCTAATAAGGATTCAGTTGTGTAGTGTTCTTCTGGAGTCTGACTAATTGGTTTTTATTTACTTCTATCACTCAGAAAATTCCCATAATTGAGAATTGCACATATCCTGAAAGGAGTCCATAAACAGTTGAGAAACATCATCTCTCATTAAAGAACCAAGAGCTCTACTAGGAGCTCACATATCACTACGCACTAAGCCCACATACTTAAGAAGCTTGTGCCATAGCTGCCAATAGAACCTCCTTTCCCTTCCCACATCAACCATCTTTCCCTGACTGCAAACTGCCTATTGAGAAGTAGATCAACATTCAAAGCACTTTGGTAACGCTGAATAAAAATAACCCAGAAAACCACAACAGGAAACGCTAACAATGGCAGGGTTACTGGCCACCATATCATATCAAATAAATGAGCAAGTGGGAGGAAATTAGAGAAAAGCAACATGATTATTGCCTGGAGAGACAGGCCTGTGAGAAAAGACTGAATAGGCTAAGTAATGACTAAAGGCCAGGGGAGCATAATAACTGTTTACAAGCATTTGAAAGGAGTAAACATCAAGGAGAGAGAAGAATTCTTTAAGGTACTGCCAGGAGATAGAAGTTATGCGTAATGGAATGAAATCAAGAAAGAGAAAACATTGACTGAATAGCATGATATTTTAATATTCCACCTCTAATTTCTATGAGTTTAGGAGAAGAAAAACTCTTGTCACACATATAGGTAACCTTGCTGAATTGTTCATAAGGGCTGTTTTATTTATCTAGACTTAGCATTATTCTCAAAAGTAAATGATGGATTCTCTGTAACCTAGTCTTTAAATCAAGATTTGAGGACTTCATTATCTCAGCCATAGGTTACCGGCCTGTTGCAGGAGTGGGTGAGTGAGATTCTGTGGTTTGCATTTGCAGGAGGTCAGACTAGATGGTCCCTTCTGGCTCCTCTGAGGCCCCATTTCAGGAAGGTAGCCTTATACATGGGGGCACTTATGCACAATTTTAACTGTAAGCATGTGCTTAAATCCCATTGATTGAAGTCTCATTGACTTCAATAGGCATGAAGCACATGTTTAAAGTTAATCATGTGCTTATGTGCTTTCCTGAATCTACTGTTATAAACTTAGCACTTAGATAATGCTCTGACTTTGCTGGAGCACTAAATATGTGTTCCTGGCCTCTAACTCACAGCGAGAATCTGGCGGATTTAGATTTTTGGCAAGTGTTTTAACCCCTGAAAAAAGAATTCTCCTCCACAATAAAGACATAGTCTAGTTCAAAAAAAAAAAAAAAAAAAAAAAAAATATGGGTCTCCCTACCCATCACTTGTCTGGCAGCTTGTAAATTCTTCTTCATTCCTAGAAAGAGGAGCAAGTCAAAATCCCAGTTCTAGATCCTATTGTTTCTCAGGGTCCTCTGTTTGAACTGGAAAGTAATGGGCTGTTTCTGGACTAGATCGTGCAGAAAGGTCACAGTTACAAATACCCCTTTAGAATGTACTTTTGCTCCACATCCTGTTCCAGTTATATTTCATTTAATCTAACAACCCTGATATCTCTAATCCTATTAGTTTTCAAGCCCCTCCACACAGTGTTTATGTGTGTGTGTGGGTTTTTTTTTTTTTTTTTTTTTAACATTTTCTCATCAGGGCTATCTCTAAGTCCTTGACAGCTGCTCCCTCCAATGCAGACATTTGTCTCTATTTCTGTGCCCTGGTTCTCCTTGAGGTTGACATTTTTCAGTGATAGTGGACAGTACTCGCTGCATGTCAGTAAAAACACTTGCTTTTAATAGCTCTTATAAATTGCTGGGATAGATATTGATGCTTTTAATTTGTATTCTCTCAGTCATGGTCATTGCTAATAGTTTCAAAGATCCAAGACCTCTTAATGTTTTTTTCTGTGACCCTGAGTTTTAGGGTCAAACACTTCCCATAACATTTTCTGCTGTCATTCTCTGGACAAGAATTGAAGCTGGCTGCCAAATATGAGAAATGATTTTTGTTGTTTTCTTCTTCTTCAGATGTAAGCTCCCACAAGTAATTCTCGTGACACAAACGTCAAATTCACAAAAACACCGCATTTTCACTAATTTTTCATGTTGGTATTAACATGCGTATTACTGGAGCACCAACAGGCTATGAGATCAGGAGCCACTTGTGTCTAGCATTGTACAAATGTAGGGTGACTGACAATCTCTGGTGGGGAGGTCACATATGGAAGTACACCCCTACCCTGATATAACATGAATTCGGATATAACGCGGTAAAGCAGCGCTCCGGAGGGGGGGGGGGCGGGAGCTGTGCATGCCGGTGGATCAAAGCAAGTTCGATTATACGATTATAACGGGGTTTGACCTATAACGCAATACGATTTTTTGGCTCTTGAGGACAGCGTTATATCGGGGTAGAGGTGTATTTGTATTGTTATTATTACAGTAATATTTTCCTTAAATTCCATGGCAATGATTAATGTACTTTTATCAATAGGGCTTCAAAAATGTGCTTTAGATTCCTAATGTTACAGGAGGGCTATTCAGAATCTTCATATCATAGCTATTCTTCATCCAGCATTAAACTGTTCAGAGCATAGGTCACAGATGTTAGATATGGGAAAAAGGATGGATATAAAAATTTTATTAAAGTTAATGTTTAAAATTAAATATACACAAGTTAAGAGGGAAGGTACTGTACATCTGGGGTCAGGCTTGGGTTATGAGGGATTACAGGTAACGGTTGCAAGGATGAAGAGATACATACATATCACATCACCGACATAGACCCAGATTGGGGTGCAAGAGTTTTTTAAAGTGTCAGTGGATAGGTGGGCTTGGGTACGCCACCCATGGAATTTATAAGGAGTCCAAGTCAGTATCGGTGCAGCGAATGAGTACATGGGTGGGGTGTGTCCCTTGGTTCGTCAGGGAAGGAAGTGGGCTGTTTCCCTGGTCGGAGGTCTCAATTACTCAATGTGGTATTGGCAGTGTCCTGTGATGTGTTCTGTATAAATGTCTCTCGACCACCTGATAGTGTCGGACACCATGAGCGGTCCCATGAGCCAGGCGTAGCGTCGACAGACTCCGCACGCTCTCAGTACCGGCTCGTTGCGGGGGTCCCACGAGCCCAGGGCTGCCACAATCAGGGCGTGTATTTGCACCTCGTAGCCCTGGGCTCTCAGGGTCTCAGCCAGCGGGGTGTACTTCGACGCCTTCCGTGCTCGGGCCTCGTGGAAGGCCGGTGACCGGTTTTTAAATGGCACCGTGACGTCTACCATGAGCACCTTCTTCTTTTCTGCGTCCAGTACACTTGATCTTAGTGTTCCTTCATCTGTGCATCAAAGTGCTCCAGGCTCTCCGACACCCCAGAGGAGGACAGAAGAGCTTTCACACTAACTCTTTTTGTACCATGAAATGGTTCTGCACATCCTTGTCCGCCACCTGCATCATTCCAAAGAGTTCCTAACATTTGTTTCTAAATATTTTAAAGCCACAAGTCCTTTGAAAATGGTTATCCTGATTGCTGGAGGGATGAGGGGGATCC
The DNA here is from genome assembly GCF_013100865.1 of Trachemys scripta elegans. NCBI lineage: Eukaryota > Metazoa > Chordata > Testudines > Emydidae > Trachemys > Trachemys scripta. The sequence continues at coordinate 77,475,584 of NC_048305.1, read as the reverse complement.
CAAATAAATATCAAACTATCAGAGAACAAATTCTGAAATCACCTGGGTGGAATCTGTGGGGCATATTCAGGGAGAACAGAGCAGCTTCTCTATGAGAAGGGGAAATCCAGAAGAACTGCAACCCTGAGGGTGACACTTACATTCCCCACACAGTGATCTAGAGTGAGTCCCCCAGCAACAGTCCCATTGATCTCACGGCATTAGTCAGCTGTGTGAAATTATTCACCTGCTTACAGGCTGGGGACTAAAAGACACAGAGAAGAGAAGCAGGACGGACTGGCTGGGGAGCCCAGGCAGGGCAGTAGCCCACAGCCAGATCCTGCAAACAGTGCCTAGCAGGTGTGCGCTCAGTGAGTTTGCTGGGCTACAAGGTGCCAAGCTCGCTTTGGGGCACCGTGACAGAGCAGTGATGGGTGACCAAGGCTTGGCTCTCTTCCCCCCCTTCTTGCTGCTAGGGGCCAAGGCTGCTGCTGGGCTGAACTGGTGGGGCTTGTGGGGGCGATTCCTGGGGATCCTCCCGCCGACTGAGCTGAGCCCTGGGCCTAGGGCTGCCAACCCTCCGGGAGTCTCCAGGAATTAAAGATAAATCTTTGATTAAAGATGATGTCATGTGATGAACCTCCAGGCATATGTCCAACCCTGGCTGGGCTGGGGGTTACCTCCCACCACCCAGGATGGAGGCAGGGGGCAACAGCTGCCCGTCCCCGGCCTAGCCACGCGGCCCCTCTCTCAGGCGGGCCCCGCCAGGCTGTGGGCGGATGTCTGGCCCCAGGGGTCTGGCCCGGCCCCGGCGAGGATGAGCCTCGCTTCCTGCGGCGAGCCCCTAGCGTCGGCGCGGAGCCTGGAGTCGCCCAGTGGCGGCGGCCGGGACAGCAGCAGCAGCGGCGGCGGCGGCGGCGGGAGGAGGGGCTGGAGGAGGGCCGGGGGCAGCGGCCTCGGCGGCGCCCAGCGTGGAGCGGGGAAGCACCAGCCCGCCGCACTGCCGCCGCCGGGAGCCACGAGCGCCGCCACCCCCGAGCCCCAGCCCGCCGCCGCCGCCGCATTCCCCCAGGTAGGCGCCGCTCGCTGCCCCGGCCGGGCGGGATCTCAGCCCCGCCCGGTGCCCGCGGGGAGCCCGCTCCGTTAGACCGAACCCGGCAGCTCGGCATCCTCCGCCCGGCGCTGTGCGGCGGCATCTGGCCCCGGGCCCGCGCCCCCAGCCCGACCTGGCCCGCAGCCGCCAGGTACTGCCCCGGGGAAGGTGCCGGCCGCGGGTTCCGGGCGCCGGGGAAGCCCTGGAAGCGGGCAGGGCTGGCGCCGTCGAGGTGGGGCTGCTCGGGGGGCTGGGAAGCATCCAGAGGAGCCCGGAGGCCTTTTCCCCGCTGGCTCGGAGGGCAGAGGAGCCCTGGAGCCGCTCGTTCTCTCCCGGGGGCTGGGAGGCTGGGGAACTGCCCATCCTGCCTTTTGCTAACCGGGGCAGGCAGCTGCGTTTCCGATGCAGGCAGGGCTGCTCTGTTGGGCAGCCGCGCAGAGCTGGGCTCCTCCAGCAGCCAGGGGAGGGGGTCGCCTGTTTCCCCCAGCTAAAGAGCCCAGGAAGTCGGTGAGTGCAGCCAGAGGCACTGGGGGACTCTCTCTTCTCCCCCCACCTGCACCCATCACTGAAGAGCTGGTTTAAACCGAGAACGTTTCGATATTTCATTGTGCACAGTCCATCTCCTTCCCCCCCACCCAACCCCCCTGTAGCACTGTGAGAGCAAAACTTTATCTGGAATCTCAGAATTTCCTCTGCTGACACGGTACGTTTTAGGGTTGCCATCAACATAAAGCCAGTGTAGATGACAACAGACGAACTCCCAGCGCTGAAACCTGTAGCAATTCTGGACATTTGGTTTTCTGTTTAGAAACAATAGGCTTGAGTTACCATGGTAGAAGCAGCCCTGAGGAGTAGCGGTACAGCAGAGGAAAACAGAAGCAGCTTCTGGTGTAAGTGACATGTTTTCTTGTTCCCGTTCTTCTGATTTACGAAGAATTCAGATAAAAGAAGAAGTCTCAGTAGTTGAAAGATAAAATAGTCGCGATTCATATGGATTAGTTGAGTTAACCCGTTTTTGTTTATATTTGTCGGTGGGAGGGGACACAAATAACGGAAAGCTTTGAATATGCAAGCCGTCGACAGTGCTTTCCGTATATCACTTTACAGAGACATGAACAGAAATCCTGTAAACAAGAATTATTCCAGTCCTTTATATGTTCTCCAAGCTTAATCAGGAATCTATGAAAAGGGGTTTATAAGTGATGGATTTGATTAGCACTTCAGAAGGTCTGAGCTCAGACAAGTAAAATATTTTATATTAGAAATTTCAAAATATGTATTTCTAGCTCGTATTGTGAGCCTATTGTATTTCTAGCTCTTATTTGTTATATGTGTGGTTTGGTAATTAGCAGTAAGGTCCCAGCATAATGAAAAGGGATGACTGAAGAGAAAATATAGTTAAAGGCTCAAGAATACATGGCTCTGATTTTTGTCAAAAATTAAAATGACCCTGATTTCGAGATCAGTTTAAAATAGCTTTGCTAATGCTATAATGTGATGGATGTTTTTGTTCATTATAAATGAAATGTAATTTATCCAGTTAACCAAACAGAGTTTACCATGCAAAATGAGTAGTTTATTAAAATCTGCCAAATATACCTTATAATAATTCCATTAGGAATTTTTTTTCAAAATTGATTATTTTTATCTCACAAACAAGTACTTGGGTTATAGATTGGTTTTGTATTCTCTTACGAAATTTACGTTAGATGTCCAAGAACATAACATTTGGAATCGCACCATTAGAAATATATGTAAACCTTTGCTTGTATAGATCACTTAGGTTTTTAGGCTACTGTGGCGTATGCTAAGAAAGAGAAAAGCTCTTTTAAAAAAATAGATACATGTGAACAGTTGGGGGGTGGAAATTGCAAACAAAGCTAAGGAAAATATGTTTAAATGTACTAAAACTCAGTTAAAAAATCGATGTATTTTAATTTCATTTTTGGGCTTAATCCGTGTAGTTAAAAGTCCAGCACTCCTCATTCCCACTTAATGGTCTGCATCTACTGAAAACTCTCTCTTTCACTTCAGTGGTGCAGGGTTGGACCTTAAAGAGGAGTGGTGGATGCTGAGCATGTCACAGAATTGGGCCCTATTATGATTTTTAAACTAATGGCAACTTGCTTATGTGTAACCATGACTGAATTGTCGCCACTGAAGCATAAAGGCCTTGTACTGAGCACCTGTGTTGTCTGAATCATTTCCTTTTCCAGTCTCACTCTGATTCTGTTAAAAAGTTTGCAGAAGTGTTTGCTTTGTTCTCCTTCAATATCTGAGTGTTTAAAGGCAGCCACTGGACAGCTCATATGCAGTTTTAGGTTTTATGGTATCATTTACTTTTGTTCTGTGAATTGGTTTCAAATCTAAACTTTTGGTTCCCAACCCTAAAAATCTAATTACTCTGTACATACAGTATTTGTGTCCTGTGCATCCTGGTTCCCAATAGAGGCAATCAGAAGTATCCTTCTGAGTTTCATCACAAAGGTACTTAGTTGGGTGCTCAGCACTTTCTGGAAATCAGGCCCCTTTAGTGTGCATCAAGCTGGGCTCCCAAAAATAGAGGCATCCAAAATCCCTCATCACTTTTTAAAATGTATGCCCATATTAGTGGATATATTTTTGTAGTAAATGTGTGTGTGTTGAGTGGAGACCTGAGAAAGTTAAACAAAACTCAGGTGGCTGGATGGTCAATAGGTAGCATTATACTGTCTTGTGATCACATGGGCCAGAAAGTGTCAGGTCTGCTGGAGATGCAGAACCTTACCTTTCTTTGAGCAGTGTTGTGCAGTGACCTTAGAAAAACACTGCTTTACTTCAGAGGCAGCGAAACTTGGCCTTCCTGAACTGGAAGAAATATGCTTCCCAACCAAACACCTCTGAATGTGAAGGGAAATGGAAGAGGTAATTCGTCAGAACAACTCACAATAGTGTGAGTTGTGTTACTGTATTTAATTCTAGAGCTGGTCTGGAGAGGGTTTCTTTCTTTCTTTCTTTTTTTCTTTTTCTTTTTCTCTGCTAAAAAGTTTGATGAACCTGATTTTTTTTTTCATTCAAAATTATTATCTTTTTAACCTTTTTTGGGTTTCTTAGAAAAACTGAAAACCAAACATTTTTCACTTTCTGAAATCTGAAAAATGTTTTGGTTTTCAGGTTTTCTAAGAAACCCCCAAAATTTTCAGTGGCAAGAGATTTTTTTTTTCATGAAAATCTCAGTGTAGTTGAGAAACCATTTTCCACCACAAAAAGATTCCATGGAAACTTTTCAATCCGCATTTAACTCCACACATTTGGTGCACTGAAAGCTTCTCTCTGCAGTTCATCCTTAACCTCTCTGTCTTGAGATCTTGTGACATAACACTGTTTGGGAACTCATGGCACAGTGAATGGGGACCTCTGAATAGCGCTGATGCTGTGGATTTATCAGGTCTTTTTCTCCCCTAAAAATGACAAGATATGAGGCTTGCTTGCATCACTCTTTTGGGCTCTGAGTGTGCAGTGTGTACCTGCTGTACCTTCAGACATAGCTCCATTAGTGGGATCATTCACTCCCAGGGCAGGCCAGGCACTGTTACCACTGTTGTTCTCTGCCAAAGGAAGCTTCTTTAAACTTAAACTTGTCCAGTAGACACTCTCTTTGGCTTTTCTCTACTATATTCTTATATAAAAGTGCCAAACCACATCCTCAAACTAGGCGTTCCTCTGCCTACCTTGCCTGAGGGGCCTGCTCTGGGAGGCATTCTCAGAGCAAGCCTCACCTCACACAAAATGGCTTGTGAAGGAGTAGGTGGTAATTAAATTTGCAGTGGAGCTGAGGGACTGAACCTGGGTCTCTCACCTCCCAGGTGAGTGCCCTAATCACAGGGTTGTAGAGTCATTCTCACACACTCTTTGGCTCTGTGCATATTTAATTATTTATACACAGTAGAACAATTTAAACAGGGGACACTGAGAGTGCTCTCCCCCAGAATATCCCAGGGCCCAATGGTTAGGGTTCTCTTCTAGTGGGGGAGTCCTAAGTTCAGATCCCTTCGCCACATCAGGTAGAGGAGGGGACTTGAACCCTGGGTCTCCCACATCTCATTGGGCTAAAAGTTATAAGGGAGGACACCAGTACCACCTCCTCTGTTTCTTGCAAATCACAGCTTAGATGGCTAACTCCAGGAGAGGGTGCACAATTGAAAATTCCAGGCACAGATAGGCACCTAAACCTAGCCCAGATTTGGAACGTGGGCACTTAAGCTACATCTGTCTCCTTGGCATTTCCTCTGGTTAGCTGAGGTGGCTCCCTTACTTAGTGTGTTGGTTTTTGTGAATCCTAATCTTAAGTGCCTGTCTCTCTCCGCGTGCATTCTATAGGGAGCCTGTATGCCTACATTGGGGTTGTGGATTCCACTGGTGGCAAGTCACCTAAAAGTTAGGCATTGCAATGCCTAAGGGCTCGTCTACACTACAAAGTTAGGTCGGCTTAACTACATCACTCAGAGCTGTGAAAAATTTCATTCCCTGTGCAATATAATTAAACTGACCTAAGCCCCAACGTAGAAATTACTAACTAGGTGAACCGAAGAATTCTACCATGAACCTAGTTACCAGCTCTTGGGGAGGTAGATTTACTACAGCAATGGAAGAAACCCTTCTATCGCTGTAAAGTGACTATGCACCACTGTAGCGTTTCTATGTAGACATACCCCAAGTTCCTTTGGAGATCTAGCATCTGATCTGGACTGACCACTTGCATGCTGCTGAACATAACTGCTAAATGCAGCAAACCAAGAGTCAAGTGCTGTCCCATGTATCATACCAGGTATGTCATACTGGAGTGCCCATGTTTCATGTTGAAATGCAATAACAAAAAAGTAAATATTGAACTGTAAGAAATGTAACTTCTGTTTGTCACCTGAAGAGAGACAGTTGTTAGGCAAGTCCTCTAATTGGTCAATCAATCTGGATGACTTTTTGGTGAATTGCACCCTCCTCTTGCATTGTGCCATAGAACTGCTGATAAATACTTTTCATGCACACTTGAAAATAGAACTGAGGAAACACCTTTTTGTGAAACCTACTAGTCCTGCTGTATCATGATCAGAATTCCAGACAACTAAAGCTTTTATCTTGCAAAATTTAGGCTTGACTACTTTCTGTGTTTTGTCGTATAACAAGACTTTTTGGTTAAGAAAACTCTAATCTGCCCTCAGAAGGGCATGGCTGGACACTGAGGCCAAGTCTACACTATGGGGATTATAGTGGAATAACTATGATGCCATAGCTACGTGGGTATAACTCCGTAATGTAAATACAGCCCACAGCAATGGAAGGAGCTTTTCCGTCACTGTAGGAGCACCATGCCCCCGAGCTACAGTGGGGGCTGGGTGGATTTTTCAAATCCTGAGCACTGAAGCTATGTCGACCTAAATTGTAAGAGTAGACCAGGCCCGATGAGCTGAAAGAGTCCTATAAAGAGTTCAGACTCAGATCTATTTTTCTGGATCCTTCAAACTTTTGAGCTTTATGACCTGTAAGAATCCACTTAATGTTAGTAGTTATCAATATACAGTGGCTGTTAACATTTCTTTTTCTATTAATTCAGAACAGGATTTTGAAATAAGGAGATCATCTGGACCGAGTGCCTTTAAAAAAAAAAAAAAAAAAAAAGCATTCCTACATTTTTTTTTAATGTGTGTAGACCAGGGGTGGCCTACCTGTGGCTCTGGAGCCACGTGCGGCTCTTCAGAAGTTAATATGCAGCTCCTTGTATAGGCACTTACTCCAGGGCTTGGAGCTACAAGCGCCAACTTTCCAATTTGCTGGGGGGTGCTCACTGCTCAACCGCTGGCTCTGTCACAGGCCCTGCCCCAACTCCACCCTGTTCCCTGAGCCTGCAATGTCCTCGCTCCTCCCCCTCCCTCCCCACCTCCCAGCCTCTTGCATGCCAGGAAACAGCTGATTGGGAGGTGCGGGGAGGGTGGGGGAGGTGCAGATCAGTGGGATTGTGCCCGTGGGCGGGAGGCGGTGGGGAGAGCTGCTGGGGAGCTGCTGACGTATTACTGTGGCTCTTTGGCAATGTACATTGGTAAACTCTGGCTCCTTCTCAGGCTCAGGTTGTCCACCCCTGGTGTAGACTATATCAGTTTTAAAAATTTGTAAGTTGTATAAACTAGCCTTTCCTATTGCCCAGTCAGAAATGATACCCTTAGTATAAAATGGGCTATGATTTATTGATCTGTCTTACAAATGTGGTTTCTAGTGGGAAGCTTTTTACACTAAAGAGAAAAATGTGTGATATACATTTCGGGCTGAAAATATCTGTATGTTTATCCAGGTGTATTGGGATTAATGTTTTATAAGAATACTGCAAATTTTAAAAAGTCCCCTTGTACCACATGCAAGGGATAGAAGAAAAGATCCTTTATATGAAAAAGGCATAAATCATGAAAGCAAACACTTCTTTAATTTTCTTTGGCTCCACTACAGTGTGGTCTTTAACGTTTCAGATGATAGAACTGCTTGAGACTCAGAATGGATCTCTTTAGATATTTTATGTTTCCTGACCTGGTCATGGTTGATTTTAATTTTTAATTACATCAGTGAAATTTGTTTATGCACCTTCAGATTTATAGATAATGAATATTTGTATTAAGCTATAGCCCCTGCATATTTCTAATCAATTATTTGCACTGTTTTTTACAATGTTTGTATCCTCTAAAATTGAGGATTATTTCTCTGTGTATGCTATCTGAATATGTTAAATAAGGATTCTGAAGAACCTCGCAAAACTTTTGCTTCTCTGAATCAGTCTGTCAAATTTTAGGATGTTTTAAAATATCACTTTTTGAATAATTTCTTCTTACTCAATCTTTGAGTTTGATCTAATGTGTTTTTTTTTATCATGTAAAGAGCATTTTGCTGCTCTGTAAGCAGAGTTCTAAGCTTGAAAGATATGTTAACCCTGTTAAGATAAGAGTGTTATTCCCAAAGCTGCAAAATGCTGTATATGCCCTTTGAAGCAGTCTCTTTTGGGACAGAAAAATTGGGGACTTCAGTATTTCTCTAAATATGTTTAAGGAATCTTTCCTCAGTCCTGCATAACTTGTGCACACACAACTCTCATTGACCTCAGTGAGGTTTTGAGGTGCATGATCCAGCCCTACGTTTGTGTTTCCGTAATCCAATAAAGTTGAGAGAGTAATTGAGCATGCAAATATGTTTATGCTACTCATATGAAAAAGTATTATGGCTTTTATGTATTAAAAAAAAACAACAAGAATATTTTTTGGGCTACTAACTCAGCAGCAATAGATACACTTGTGTGTAGGCTGAAATTGCTGCTACATACATGTTAAAACACAACATATAAATCAAAGAGAAACTGATTTTATCTGTTGAGTCTTGAAGTTAGTTCTCTGAGTTTCTTCTGCAGCAGTTGATGATGTCACAAACACTTAAAATAGAATAAGAAACATTTCTTGCACTTCCTCCTCTGTATTTGGTATGTGTCGTGTCTATAATTGTTTCCCAACATCTGCACATAGTGCCATGTGTCTGCAGAATGACACAGGCCATGATTTTCAAAAGTGACTGGTGAATGTGGGTTCCTAGCTGGAGAGACCTGAGGTGAAATCCTGGCTCCGCTGAAGTCGATAGCTCTACTGAAATCATTGAAAGTTTAGCTACGATTTTCAGGTGAGTGTTCAGCACGTCCTGAAAATCTGCCACTCTTTAAAGTGTCTCAAGTGCCACAAAATCACTAGTCGCATATAAAAGTTTTGGCCCCAGTCCTTGCCCTGGGGATCTTAGAAACTGGGTAAACAGAATCTTCGAACTCAGGGTTTTACTGGAAAGTGATGGAGAATCTTTTTAAATGCTGTGTGTGTGGAAATGTGCTGAATTATAGCCATGGAGACAAAAGTCCTGTTTCTGCACTGGACAGGCATAGTCCAGGGAACAGTGTATAAGCCTCATCCTGCAGCCCTTATTTAAGGAAAACTCCCATTAAAGTCAATGATGAACATTGACCACGTAAAGATGGTAGGATCAGGCCCCATTTTTTGTCTGAACCCTGACCTGCAGGGTCATGTTTCAAGGTGAGAGAATAATCCATTCTACAGAACAATTCAGTGTTGTCCCTCCACAGAAGGCCAACTAGTACTAATTATGATGTGGAGGATTTTTGTTCTTTGTGGTATCAAATGAGCTTGATTTCACAAAGCCATCAGAGAACAATTTTCAGTCACTACCGGCTCAGACTAGATTCTTTCCAGAGAACTAGAGAAAATAATATATAGTACTGTTCATCCACACATCCTGTCACACTTTACAAAGGTAGTAAGCCTCATTATGCACATTTTACAGATGGGGAAACTGAGATATAGAGAGCAACAGAGGGTCCTGTGGCACCTTTGAGACTAACAGAAGTACTAACAGAAGTACTGGGAGCATAAGTGACTTGCATCTGAAGAAGTGAGGTTCTTACCCACGAAAGCTTATGCTCCCAGTACTTCTGTTAGTACTTCTGTTAGTCTCAAAGGTGCCACAGGACCCTCTGTTGCTTTTTACAAATTCAGACTAACACGGCTACCCCTCTGATACTTGAGATATAGAGAGATGAAGTGGCTTGCCTGAGATCATGCAATGAGCCAGTGACAGAGCTGGGTCTCGGACTCCTGACTCTTACTCCATTGTCTCACTCATTAGGCCACATTTGTTGATCAGCCCCATCCACCAAGAAAATGAATTTCAAATATTTTGTTTTAAAATGCTTTTAGAAAACAGTAAACATGTAGACCTAAAAATGACTGCTTTGAGGACATAAATCAGAGGTGGGCAAACTACAGCCCGTGGGCCACATCTGGCCCACGGGGCTGTCCTGCCTGGCCCTTGGCTGGCTCTGGCCGGGTGGCATGACTGCGAGCTCCTGCTGCTCTGAGCGGCATGGTAAGGGGGCAGGGAGTGGGGGGGTTGGATAAGGGGCAGGAGGTCCCCGGGGGGCAGCCAGGGGACAGGGAGCAGGGGGTGGTTGGATGGGGTGGAGGTGGGGAGGGGGCGGTCAGGGAGCGGGGGGGGGGGATTGGATAGGCATGGGAGTCCCGGGGGGCCTGTCAGAGGGTGGGGGTGTGGATAGAGTCAGGGCAGTCAGGGGACAGAGAGCAGGAGAGGTTGGATGGGGGTGGGGTCTTGGGGGCGTGGTTAGGGGCGGGGGTCCCAGGAGGGGGTGGTTAGGGGACAAGGAGCGGGGGGGTGGGGGGGTTGGATGGGTCAGAGGTTCTGGGGTGGGCAGATGAGAGGATGGGGCCAGGCTGTTTGGGGAGGCACAGCCTTCCATACCCGGCCCTCCATACAATTTTGCAACCCTGATGTGGCCCTCAAGCCAAAAAGTTTACCCACCCCTGACATAAATGGATCTTTAAAAATGTATTTTTACAATCTTTCCAATTCTTTAAAATTGAGTTTATTACTGAGCAGTAGCAACACTTCTTGTTTGTATTCCTTGCTCCCAAATATTGATGTTTCTCACTGTGAAATTCTTAGTTATGATCAACAGAACTAAGTGTAGCTCTCCAAAAAAAGAAGAGCTGGCAAAAAGTGCAAGAGCTTTACAAATGATCTGTATTCATTGTAGTTTTTCCAGTTCACAGAAAATAGTTGTGGCTTCAAAGCTTAATGGGGGAGGATGATTCGTTCTTAGATGTATTGTTCCCTTCAAATGCCTAAAAGATAGGAAAACCTTAGTAGTAGGAGTTTTATTTATTTACGCATGTTATTTGTGTGTTACAAGAGGACCAACCAGAGACCCCAGTCAGGATTAGGTACCCACTGTGCTGGACACTACTCAAACATATAGTAAAATGATTGCCAAAATAGAAAGACAAGTCAGCCTTCTTATACATTTTACTTACACACACACACACACACACACACACTCTAGTAAAAGAACATTGTTAAGATGATAAAGTCAAGCACTCAAACGTTAGGAAGTGCCAGAATTAAGGTTGCCTGTGCATCCTTAATTCATCCCTTTTGTGCATATGAATAATGATAGAGTCATCAATTGTGTGATCATGTACTATTTTTAGTTTTCCCAGCCAGTTCCAGTCTCCTGCCTCCAACTCCCAGTTTCTTTTCCCCCAGTCCCATGCTCATCAGACTCCTTGTCCCAATTTATTCCTTTCCCTCCCCCGGTCTGTCCTTTGTCCCCCTACATTCAAATCAGATGGTGTCCTCCAAAATGCTGACTGGGTGCCAGCAGGGGCCGGGGTTCATTGAGAGCACAGGAGAGACAGGCTCCCTAGTGTCAGTTACAGTGTCCAGCCTGGAGTAGCTGGGAGTACCAATTACAGAGAAATTCCATCTGAGCCCCTGTAGCTTGGAGTTGGAGCATACTCTGCAGCAATGGCACATGTGCACTGTCCAGTCACACACAGGCGCTGTGAGGGGATGGAGCATGTTCAATCACTCTGTGAGCATGGTGTATTCACAGTCTGGTCAGCACTCAAGCATGCTCAGTGAGGGTGGAATCTTCAGTTATTTCTAGCTACTAAATCAAAGAAGTCTCCACTGAGCATGTTTGAACTGCAATTTTTCAAAGGCTTATAACTTGGCCAAATTTGGCAGATTTTTGCATGGAAGCAAAAGGTTCATCCCTGACACAAACACCAGGTCCTACCAAATTTCAAGTCCCTGCTTCAAAGCCTTTCAAAGAAAAAGTCTCAAGAATTTTTTAATATGGGCACAATGTATTTTTCCCCAACCTTGTTCTCAGAAATAGTGGAACCATATTGGCTACGTTTTTCTTCTAAAAAAAAAAACCCAGCAACTATTTCAGACTGAGGCAGACACCCCGCATGCAAAATTTCAGGCCAAACAGTTCAGCAAAGTTATGACAAACTGAAACAAGGTCTTAAAATGGGAAGTGTTGGACAACCTCAATAAATGGTAGCGCCAGCCCTGCTTATTCTGCTACAGTTCAGTCTAGGAAAACTTGGCTGTAATCAATGAGGCTCCACATGGGTGCAGTGATTTTTGCCTAACCCAGCACCCCAGACACACCCATGCGGATCTGGCTGCAGAACTGTGGCCATAATTTAGTCTTATCCGCTCTAGCTGGCCAAAGAGCTGAATCCTGTAGTCTCTGTGCAGACAAAAACAAAACAATTACTGGGAAGATTTATCTGCTCAGAACTGCAGAATTGGGCCCTCTGTCGTTAAACAGTTTAGCTTGTTTCCTTAACATGGTGCCTTGCCCAAGGCCAAAGACATTACAGTACCCCTTGACAGTTGCACTAAAATATTACTCAGAGTAACAAATGTTTATGATCGGTGACAAAGTGCTCCAACTTCAGGAGTGTGCAGTGTAATGTTTTATGTGAAGTAATACTCGGTGTAACCAGCAGTCATCCAATACAAGGAACATAAATGCTTACAGACTCCGTCAGCGCCCAGCTACCAGGCCACAGGTTCATTGCTGCTCATAATTACTACAGCCTGTATGTTAAATATGCATGGCTCTCTGCTTTTTTTAATGAAGATTAATGTTCCATAATTTGTGTATGGGAACCAGCCCAGAGACCTACTTGCAGCAGTTTTCCCAAAAGACACTTCATAATTCATACTAACACAAACAGTATATTTAAACCAGCAAAGAGAACTACTTTTGCCAAGCCCAGCACTTTCTGCCATCAGTGGATCTCCTGGCTTGAAATAGCGTGAAGTCCTCCAGGGTTACCATCTGTCCCAAAATCACAGAATAGGCTTGATACACAAACCTTCCACTCCCAGCTCTGCTGCTGTTCTGCCCCCAGCTGGAGCCAGCCTGACCTTATGCCCCTCTAAGTCAATGGAAAAAATTCCCACTGACTTCAGAGGAGCGGGATCAAGTCCATAGCCTTGTGACACACCCTCAAGAGGTGATGGGATTGATTCTCTATCCTATACTGATGCAGTGTCATGACTGTGAAATGTATTGCCAGCTAATGAATAATTTTATATCTCCTAGCTGGTTATTTTAAGAAAGCCCACACCTTTCAAGCCTCCAAGGTGTACTTAGTTAATTATACCTGCAACCCCTGTCTTCCTGTTACCGTCATCTTCATCTTCCCTCTTCTCCTCCTCCATTGTGTTCTTCACTCCCTGTTGCATCAGTGAGCTCCTGGGGGCAGGGACTGTATTATTAAATGTTTGCATCCAGCACAATGAGGCCCTGACTGTAACACACACACAATAAATAATGATTGCCTCCCTGTGTTGTAACACAATTGATTATCTTTTTCCACATGAAGAATAAAAATAGACAAGGGCTCGACCTGTAGTGAAAAACTCTGCAGTTTGGCAGACCCATTACTCTTGGAGTAGCAAATCTTGTTCCCCTGTGGGTGGTCATGTAAAAAAACAAAAATCAGTGGAGCTGCCATTTTATACTGTATGTAGCGGACAAGCTGTAGTGAAGTTGGGTATGGGGACCCAGTCTTGGGGCATTGTTCAGTGAGGATATGGGGATGGTGTGGAAGGTCGCTGGGACAGATGGGGCCTACCAGAGGGTCAACAAATGATACCAACCCCCTGATTGAAGTCTCCCATTTAGGGGACACAGAGCAGTCGGTAGCCTCTGCCACATCCTGGAGACTGCAGTTATTCTCCCAGAGGAGTTAATCCACCTGCTGGGACAGGGAAGGGGAACTCCATCCTTCCATCTCCTGCATGTCACCTGTGCACAACACATTTGTTTGGCCTTAATGAACCTGGGAAAAGCAACTCTATACAAGCAGCCATCTTGGTGTCAACTTTTTGTTATTTTTGGGTGGTCCATGAAGAAAATATGCTAAGTGGCCATACAGACATCTACAAAGACATGCTCCCTATCCCAAAGAGCTTGCAATAGATAAAATAAAGGGACACTATCCAGTTCATTCTTTTATTTAATTGAATCTGCTTTTCCAATCATAGCACCTATTTAAATTGCATCTAGAAAGCAGAGACAGGTAAGTTAAACATGCACAGCAGTTTCATTTGACCAACCCCCTTGTGCACTTAAAGGTTAGTACTTATCCACTACCAGTTATGCTACATAGAATGAAATATGTTACTCAAACGGAATCTTTAAAAATGACCACAGTAGCCTGCTATACTCGCACTATTATTGGCTGTAGCTTTTTAATTCAGGACTGTATTTTAGATGCATTTGTGTGTGTTGTTTTTAATTATAAAGTATTTTTCAAGACACTTGACAAAGACACACTGGAGAAAAAATATAGTAAAGCTCTTATAAACTACTAAACTCCCTCTCTGTCATGGGCCTGAAGATATCAGCCCCACAGGGAGATAGTCGGTGAATGGAAAACCCTGCTCTGCTATCATCACCCCTCCACAGCTGCACCCTGCAGGTATTCCTGTGAGCTGTCAGTGGTTCAGGAATTGAATTATTTAATTTCCTTCATATCCTGAAATGCACGTCATCTGGATCTCCTGATCTATAAAATATATTCACTTTTCTCTTCAGCCGTATTGGCAAGAACCTTCATTACTTCCTAACTGCCTATACCACTTTTCTTTATTTAATTTGATGAAGGCCAATTGCAAACAGGCAGATTAGTGCAGTGGCGCAGCCATTTTAGAATCATCATTTGATTTAATTTCTCTCATTTATTAATGAGACTAATTTGTCTCCAATTCCCTTCTTCCCCACCCTCATCTATTTATTCTCCTTAACTCCTTTAGGTTGCATTAACTCAGTCTGCTTTTTGCTGCTCTCATCTGCTCCTGAAAGCATTAACTGACTCTGTGGGCCAAGTTCTCAGCTGATGTAAATGCGTGAAGCTCCACTGAAGTGAAAGTTGCTGTGCCCATTTAAACCAGCTGAGAATGTGGCCCTCAGTGCTCTTGTTTGCTTCTTCCCCACATCTCCATTTCCAGCACATGCCTGTTTGTCTTCATATTCCTTCAGAAGACCACATTGGCCCCTTCTTTTCCATATGCTATTCTTTTGCTGTGGAATTTCAGGGTTCCCCAAAATTCTTTTGCACGCCTGTATTTTCACATCTCCTCTCATTGCCCCATATTCACGGAATCAATTTTCAATTCCCTTTATTTTCCATTGTTTGAAATACCTCCCTAGAAATATTAAAAATATATTTCCCTATTGACCCCTTCCCACCAGTTTTCCATGTGGCAAACCCTACATTTTATTTTGAATTATTTACAAGCTAGTACAGCTTGTTTTGTGGTGTTTATCCTTCCTTGTTTGTATATCACCATTGGCTGGTTCTCAGAACAGAGGTTAACTTGGGCTTCTTCTCTTAATTCTCTGCAGTAGCAGAATGCCAGATAGTCTAGCTCATACCTCCCTTTCTTTTTTAAGTTTCTGGAGAGCAAGGTGGGGTAGGGGAAGCAAGAGAGAAAAGAGAACAAGAGTGATGATTTTAATTAAGAAAATTAAGAGTATTTAGAATTCAGAGATTCTCCAACCAGATTATAACGACATTTAATACAAGTCAAAGCTTATGCCTAAACTATTGGGTATTGTGCCTGTAAATAGTAACTGGATGCAACTGAATTGAAGTCAGTGGAGCAGTACCAATTTACACCAGCTGAAATTCTAACCCACAATGTTTAAATTCATCTTTAATATTGCAATTCCTTTTAATAATAACATAAGAGAAACTCCAGTAGTTAATGTGTTGATCTTTGTCCTGAAATGTGGCATTGGTTTTAAACTATCTCTGTTTTGACTTGTTTAAAATAGTCAGCAGAATATAGATTGAATCTGAACCTTTTCCATTTGCAAAGTCCTTGTCGCATCTGATTGGAAATGAATCTATGAATAAAGTACTGTTTGAATGTAACACTTCTTTAGGGTCAGAGTCCTTGTGCAGCCTGGAGGAGTTCTTTAGCAATTCTTTGAAAAAGATAAACATGCAGTCTGTTTTTCTGAAGCTTTGGAATCCTCTGCTTATGGAATTCCAAGGAGTCTGCATGGTAACAGGGCTAGAAGCATAATGTGTAAAAGCAAGCTACTGTTGTAAAAGGAGTGGTAGTTATATGTATCCACTTTTTGTGCAATCATTCAATCCATCAGTATTGTAAAATACAGAATACAGATACCTTCCTTTGAATTTCTTATAGGCCTTTGCTGTGACTTCTAGTACCACAAAGGTAGCCTGCCATTAGAGGGAGAAATGATTGAGTTTCTTGAGAGAATGATAGAAAATGTCTCAAATATTCCATACCTTTGTGACCAGTCTCCATCTTGCAAATATCCATGTTTGCAAAATATTGCAAAAGAAGGATCAAGCGTAGAAAGTCCCCACTCTATGGACAAAGGACACACAAGTCAATTCCTGTTCCTTGTATTCATTGTATACTGTCATTAGTTCATTCACATCCACCATTGGGACCATATGTTGAGTAAAGAATGCTGAACAGTGCCTTAAATAGCATTCTGATATAGTTGTCACAACAAAACTGAACACTAGATTGACTCACCCCAACAAGTTTTTTTAATAGTCATTTTTTTCCAGTTCATCTCAATACTTTTCTGAGTGATTTTCTTCCCTGGTGATGTTCTCTAGTCTGAAAGAATGGATACTAATTTTCAGGTGCTGTAGATCTTGACTTAAAAAGATCAGTTGGTCTGTTTCTATTTTTAAAGTAACCAATCTATAAACTTTCTACTGTGCAACAATAATGAGGCTAAGTATTATCTAGAGCTGGTTCGGACAAAAAAATTCCGTTCTGAGGGAAATTCTAACGTTCCAAATTTTGGTTCCAAATCAGAACAAAAAGCCAAAATTTTGATGTTTCCCATGGAATGCTTCAATATGACATTTTCTGACAGAAAAACATTGCATCTGAAAATTTTCAGGCTGTTCTAGTATTGTCACTTAGGTATACTCAGATCATCCTTCTCCTCAGATGGACCTGCGAGAGACTTTCCTCATGGAAGTTCTCCCTCATCGTCTGTGGACCACCAACTAGACAGTGACGTGGTCATGTGCTCTTGAACAGTTCTAATATTCCATATGACATTCCATATGCTCATTATCCAGTATACTGGAGGAGAAGGGAAGGAGATCTGAGGAGCATTTCCTTGTGGTGGCGTAGACTATATGTCTTCATCTAAATTCCTCATCGATTACCTACCTATAAAGTAATCAAACACTGTTATAATAAAACAAAACTACTTACAAATATATAGCGAAACCAGAATTCAGATTTATCCGGGCTTCCCACTGATTTCAGTGCAGAATGATTTTTCATCCCATCTACTCCTACACTCAGTGCATTTTTTGCTGTGTAGTTGCCAACTCTCATGACGTTAGGCGCTTTGCTTAAAGCTTTCCTTCTGGAGTCATAAGATTGTGTGAGAATCTCAACTTTGGTTTACAAAAAAATTTCTACCCCTCATAGTTGTGGAGAAAAGCTTGAAAATATGAAACCCTACAGGATCTGATGCCAGAAGACACAACACCTCCCCTCCCCCAAAACAAAAAACACCCCACAAAATAATCAACCCCCCCGAAGTTGTTAGCAGAACAAAACAAAAAATGATTTCAAAGCCAGTCATGATCTGCGGGATTTTTGAATGTTTGGAGCTGGCGGTACTTCTGTTGTCAGCAAAATGCCAGCTTCCAATGACTGAGCTGACAGCCATGTAAATAGCAAAGCTTCATCAGGGATCACTAAATGGCATCTAATAGATTAAAATTGTATTTATATATTCTTTAAAGAATGTATCTATCTATGAGTGTTTGATAGAAAAATAACAATTTTAAAATAAAAATCTGATGGAATAGCATTCCAAAATTATTTAGATTTGTGCTGGAAATAAAGAAAAGGAAGGAAGGAGTCTTCCTAGCAATGGCCATAAAATAGTACAAATTCTGGTACTCAATTTATGTCATGCTTTAGCTCTTGCTCAAGAGTCTTTCATCTGTGTGACACTTATGGGCATTGTGATGCTGTCAGGTAAAGGATACCTAAAGTACAGTGCTCCACTGATAAGTGCTGGTCATATAATTTAAAGGGATGGATTTTTCCACTGTTTTCTAAAAGAAAAAAGAGTGAAGAGAAGGTTTGTCCTATTAGTCACTCACACCAGCTCTCCCTCTTTTGAAGAAGCACTTTCCCCTGGTTTCTCTGCTGAGTTTTTGTGAGATAAGCACACAGATATCAGAAGGGGCTCTCCTGGCTGGAGAGTCATAAAGAGAGCTGTATACCATCACCATTACTGCAACAAACTGGGCATCAGTGCAGATCTATGGATACGGACACTGCCTCATAAATATCTCTGATTTTTAATGTGGTTTTGTGAAGTAATGCTTCAGTTGTAGTGGCTTCATTGACAGTGTATGAAGTCTGAAGGATTTATGAAGACAATATGTTAATGTAACTCATGCTTAGAGTGCCTTCTATCCAAGGATCTCCAAACACATTATGGCTATGAATGAATAATCCAGCAACACCCTTGGGAGGTGACGATTATGCCCATTTTTAGATCCAAGGAACTGGGAGGGCAGGACGTGAAGCACAGAATTCCTAATGATTGTAGAAGGTCAAAATAGCATTTCCCCCCTCCCCACATTGAGTCAACTATCTTTTTTCATGAGTCATATGGAATGGAGGAGGATAGCATGAAATGACTAAACACCAGCCTTGCTTGACTGTCTTTCAGAAACATGATTCCTGTTACCGAATTTCGTCAGTTCTCTGAACAGCAGCCGGCATTCAGAGTACTGAAGCCATGGTGGGATGTGTTTACGGACTATCTCTCAGTAGCCATGCTGATGATTGGTGTATTTGGATGTACTTTACAGGTAAATTAAACAAAGTATAACTTAAAAGCATGTTGTTGGGGTGTTCAAAAAATGCCAGACAGAGCCTTCTTTAGAAGAACATTATCAAGTTTTGTTTTTGCTGTAGTCAAAATCTGCTGGCCCAGATGAGTAATTTGTTTGAACAGATGAATAAAATATTAAGGCCCAGACCCTTAGCGGCTGAAAATCAGAAGTCAGTGGAATTATGTTGGTTTGCACCAGCTGAGGAATTGGCCCATTTGTTTTTTAATGATCCTCAGTCATGGCAAAGGAGCGTGAGGAGATTTTGTGCCTTTTTTTCATAACAATTTTTCAAAGCAAACCTGACCGTACAGTTAAATTCTTGTTTTTCACTCTTTATTATTTACAACTTTCTTAAGGGCTTAACAATATATTTTTGTCTTTTTTCATTTGGCAAACATCAATTTTATTTTTTTCCCTGTGTTTTGAATAGAGCTGAAATGAATATGCTTATTTTATTCATAACGACCCATAATTAATAACTGTGCCTCCTCCGTGCCAAAACATTTTGAGGATGCTTGGTACATAAACAATTGATGTTAACTGCTGGGTTAGTTAAATGCTGCTACAGAGCCAGAATCTGACAAGGAGCAGAAAGCTCTATTGTATGGTGGGCTCCACAGAAATAGCTGTTGTTTTAAAAAAAAATGTATAGCTCTTTGGTCCTGAATATTTTTTGTTTTTACATGTGTAAATTTGAAGGACCTTTCCAACAGGTTAGCGAGTAGATCAAAGTTTAGACCCATAAACATTAACTGTCCCCTTTAATAAAAAAAAGTGGAGGGGGGTGCCTAAATTGTGATTTTTTTGTGTATGAGGCAGTGCACAGTTGTGCAGACCCAGGAACTACCTATCAAATCACGATCTACTTCCCAGTTTTCCCCATTCCAGTTAGGACTTACCCAGTGATGAGCTGGCAAAATCTTAACAACCGGTTCCCTCCTCACCCCACGAGGGGGTCGTGGCCCACCCCCGCCTCCCGGGACTCCTGCCCCATCCAACCCCCCACGTTCCTTGATGCCCCCCCAGGCCCTCTGCCCCATCCACCCCCCTTCCCTGTCCCCTGACTGCCCCCTGCCGCCCCATTCAACCCCTCTCATTCCTGATGGCACCCCAGGACTCCTGCCCCATCCAACCACCCCTTTTCCCTGTCCCCTGCCCACCCCTGGAACCTCTGCCCCTGACTGCCTCCCACCACCCCATCCAACCCTCCCTCCTTCCTGACTACTCCCCCAGGACCCTTGCCCCCATTCAACCCCCCTGTTCACAGCCCTGACGCCCCCCTGCTCCCTGCCCCCTTACTGCGCTGCCTGGAGGTGGCTGGTGGCACTACAGCGGCACTGATAGGCTGGAGCCAGGCCACGCCACCGCCGCGCAGTGCCTGGAGCACCGGGTCAGGCCGAGCTTGCAGCCCCCCTGCTTCCTGCGAATCAGCTGTTCACGCGGGAAGCTTGGGAGGGCTGAGAAGCAAGCAGCAGCTTCGTGCTCTGGCCCAGGGAGGCAGAGGCGGAGCGGAGGTGAGCTGGGGCGGGGAGCGGTTCCCCTGCGTGCCCTGCCCCCGGGTTACCTGCTGTGGTGCGAGCGGCCCCCCTGCCCCAGCTCACCTCCCTGGGCCTGAGCGCGAAGCTGCTGCACCGCTTCTCCACCCTCCCAGGCTTCCCGCGCGAACAGCTGATTCGCGGGAAGCCGGGGGGAGGGGGAGAAGCAGGGCAGAGCGTTCAAGGGAGGAGGCGGAAGCGGAGCGTAGGTGAGCTCGGGGCGGGGAGCTGCTGGTGGGTGCTCTGCACCCACAAAATTTTTCCCGTGGGTGCTCAAGGCGCCACTTTTGGATAATGTGCTCAGGGGGAGTGGCTGCTCCCCCTGTCCCCCCTTAGCTACGCTCCTGGGTCACTTCAACTTACCAGTTGTTAAATTTAGAAGCCCTTTTAGAACCGGTTGTCCTGCACAGGACAACCGGTTCTAAAAGGGCTTCTAAATTTAACAACCGGTTCCTGCAAACCGGTGCAAACCGGCTCCAGCTCACCACTGGACTTACCCTATGCTCGGCTTATATCTGGTGCAGTATATCTCCCACAGCCTTTGCTCTACCCACCTATGCAGGGAATAATGACTTGGCAGAGGCTGCTTCTCCTCTGCATAAACCCATAGAGCATGCCACAAACAGGCTCTATGTTCCTGTCACTGATATGAAATAAGCCTCATCATTTCCTGTTTAACCCCTATGCCGTTTCTTACTGATTCACATTTTCTTAGCAGGATTTTGATCCAGCTGACGCTGCTGGATCCAATAATACTGCTTAATGTGGAACTCACATTCCCTAGGAAGTGAAGTTAAAGGGACAAATTCTCTGCTGTCATAAACTGGCAGACTACAGTGGAGCTCTGCTCATTGATACCAGCAGGGAATTTTCTCCAGAATTTCAATGATAAATGTCCCAAATTGTGCAGGATATAAGGTATAGGTTTGTATTATATTTTTTAAATGTCTTCTGCTGTGTACAGAAGATGTGTGTATGTGATATGTGTTCAAAAATTCCACTTCACGAGGGCACTTTTTGGGCCAGCAGCCAAGTGTTTGTTGACATGAACAAAGCATAGTTTCAGATACTTGCATACTTAACTGCTTGACTGAATAAACCACAAGGGAAATGGTGTGTGAAAACAATTCAGATGAAACAGACAAATATTTACATTCCCATTTATTACAATTGTGTAAACCCAATTTTAAGATAATGGGCCAGATCCTCAACTGATGTTGATTGGGGTAATTCTGTTGACTTCACTGGAGCTTTATACCAATTTATACGAGTTGAGAATCTGGCTCAGTGTATCTAAAGGAGCTTTCTAAGCCTGGTCTACGCTACTGCAGTAAGTTGACCCAAGTTATGTGAATAACATAATTGAAGTCGACATAGCTTAAGTCAACTTACCAGTGTCTACACCATGCTGTGTAGATGGGAAGATGCTTTCCCGCTGACTTACCTTACTCTTCTCGGAGAGATGGAGTACACAAATTGATTGGAGTGCACTCTCCCATTGATTTAGCATGTCTTCACCAGACCTGCTAAATCGACACCCACTGCATTGATTGCAGCAGCGCCAATCTACTGGTAAGTGTAGACATGGCCTAAGTTTCAGCAGTTACCATGCTGGAGATAGTTAAAAAATAATGGTGGGGTCCAGTCCTGCTAGGTGGCATGCTTCCTCAGCTCCTGCTGAAGCCAATGGGAAGTGTGGGCACTCAGGCAGAGTAAGCCCCTGTGTGTATATGTGGTGGGTTTAAATCTGATCGGTTAGTACTGTATTCATGCAATGATCACGAAGTCAAAGACAGAGTTACTCTTTCATAGGTTTGTTTACATGTGGAAGATTTTTATAAGTATGGAAATGACTAAATAGGTCAGACAATCTAGTTTTTTGCATATATTAATCGTGTGATTAGCACATAACAAATAACAATAATGGATTTAACCACTGAACTAATACTCAGCATAGAGTGTATCAAGAAGAAATTACATTTAGCTGATGCTATTATCCAAACAGTGATTACATTAGGCATCATCTCTACATAATTTGAAAGTGTATCTTTCTGTGTGTTTCAGGTTATGCAAGACAAGATAATATGCCTTCCAAAAAGAATACAGCCTTCACAGAACCACGCTCACATTCCTAATGTGTCTAATGCAGTCCCAAATACAACCCCACTTCCTCCACCCAAACCATCCACTACTCCTGCCACTGTTGAAATGAAAGGACTAAAGACTGATTTAGACCTTCAGCAGTATAGCTTTATAAACCAAATGTGCTATGAACGTGCCCTGCATTGGTATGCAAAGTACTTCCCTTACCTTGTCCTTATACATACTCTGATCTTCATGCTATGTAGTAACTTCTGGTTCAAATTCCCTGGATCAAGCTCAAAAATTGAACACTTCATTTCCATATTGGGGAAATGTTTTGATTCTCCCTGGACAACAAGGGCATTATCTGAAGTGTCTGGGGAAGACTCAGAAGAGAAGGACAACAGGAAGAACAACATAAGCAGGTCAAATACTATCCAACCTAGCACAGAAGGCACTTTGGTCAAGACTCAGTCTTTAAAATCGATACCTGAAAAGTTTGTTGTAGATAAGGGGACAGCAGGGGCACTGGATAAAAAAGAAGGAGAACAGGCAAAAGCATTGTTTGAAAAGGTGAAGAAATTCCGACTGCATGTTGAAGAAAGTGATCTGCTCTATGCTATGTATGTTCGTCAGACTGTACTTAAAGTTATTAAATTCCTTATCATTATTGCTTACAATAGTGCACTAGTTTCAGAAGTTCAATTTACAGTAGACTGTAATGTTGACATTCAGGACATGACAGGATATAAGAATTTTTCTTGTAATCATACCATGGCACATCTATTCTCTAAACTTTCCTTCTGCTACCTGTGCTTTGTAAGCATCTATGGACTAACATGCCTTTACACTTTATATTGGTTGTTCTATCGTTCACTAAAGGAATATTCTTTTGAATATGTTCGGCAAGAGACTGGAATTGATGATATCCCAGATGTTAAGAATGACTTTGCTTTTATGCTTCACATGATAGATCAATATGACCCTCTTTATTCAAAGAGATTTGCAGTGTTCCTGTCTGAAGTCAGTGAAAACAAGCTGAAACAGCTGAACTTAAACAATGAATGGACTGCGGATAAATTGAGACAGAGGCTACAAACAAATGCATATAACCGGCTAGAACTGCAGCTCTTCATGCTTTCTGGACTTCCAGACACTGTTTTTGAAATTACAGAGCTGCAGTCTTTAAAACTTGAAATAATTAATAATGTTATGATACCAGCAACCATTGCACAGTTGGATAATCTCCAAGAGCTCTCTTTGTACCAGTGTTCTGTGAAGATCCACAGTGCTGCCTTGGCTTTTCTGAAGGAAAATCTGAAGATCTTGAGTGTCAAGTTTGATGACATCAGAGAGCTTCCACATTGGATGTATGGGCTCAGAAATTTAGAAGAGCTCTACTTAATTGGTTCTCTCAGTCATGATATTTCCAAAAACATTACTCTTGAGTCTTTTCGGGAACTTAAAAGCCTTAAAATTCTCTACATTAAAAGCAATGTATCCAAAATCCCACAATCTGCAGTTGATGTTTCAAGTCATCTTCAAAAAATGTGTATCCATAACGATGGCACCAAATTAGTGATGCTCAATAACCTGAAGAAAATGGTTAACTTGACAGAGTTGGAGCTGGTTCACTGTGATTTGGAGCGCATACCTCATGCAGTTTTTAGCCTTCTCAGTCTCCAGGAATTGGATTTAAAGGAAAACAACCTCAAATCAATAGAAGAAATAGTTAGTTTTCAATATCTGAGAAAACTTACAATCCTAAAACTGTGGTACAACAGTATAACATATATCCCAGAGCATATAAAGAAACTCACTAGCCTAGAGCGTCTTTCCTTTAGTCACAACAAAATAGAGGTTCTTCCATCCCACCTATTCCTATGCAACAAAATCAGATACTTAGACTTGTCTTACAATGACATACGATTTATTCCACCGGAAATAGGAGTGCTGCAAAGTTTACAGTATTTTTCCATCACTTGTAACAAAGTGGAGAGTGTGCCAGATGAATTATACTTTTGCAAAAAACTTAAGACTCTCAAGATTGGGAAAAATAATTTGTCAGTCCTTTCACCTAAAATTGGTAATTTAGTATTCCTCTCCTATTTGGATATTAAAGGCAATCACTTTGAAATTCTCCCGCCTGAACTTGGTGAGTGTAGGGCTTTGAAGCGGACTGGCTTGGTTGTAGAAGACACTTTGTTTGAAACTTTGCCTTCTGATGTTAGAGAGCAGATGAAAGCTGAATAATTAACTTCCTTTTACTCAGTTTTACAGAAAGATGCTTCTACCAAATACACTATATAAATAATTTGATAGTCTGAGTATGCCTTTATTGATGTGTTTATTTTATTTTTTCTTTTGTCCTTTTAACACAAAACTATCTGTACAAACAAATGTGGAGTAAGGAATATATATATATTTTTAAATAAAAATTTACTTGTATTTTTTCACAGTTTAAAAATATTTTAAAGTTTATTTTGCCCTGATAACAAAAGAGTGTTTGAAAAATTATTTTGTACTGGCAAAAGCTAATGGTTAGATCAACTGTTTCTTAATTTTGGCTAGAAGGGGATGGTGTGTTTCCAACTGTCTACCTTGAGTAGCATATTTTTTTTAATAGATGAATGTATCATCTGCTGGGCCATTGTTAATGCCTTAGGATCTGATTTTCTAGGGGTTGATTCTGTGAGATGTTGAGCAGCCTCAACCCTTATTTTCATCAATCGGCGTTGAAGGTGCCCAGAACCTCACAAAACCTGACCTTGATTAAATGTCCTTTTGTTGAGACTCTACACGTACCAACTATTCTCCCAAGTGGTCAAAGTGGCCTAAGGAAATTAGGTGCACAACTTCCATTGAAAGTCAATGGGCACCTAACTCCCTTATGCCCCTCTAGAAATCTCAGCCTCCATCTCATGCAGTATGCTGAACAGAACACATCTGCTGTCATTATTCTTCAGAACTGAACACGTAAGGCTACGATTTTCAGAGTAGTATAGGAGAGTCAATCCTGGAAGGATTCAAGTTTGAGATTTTAAAAGAAGTGCAGGAGTTGAACAGAAGGTATGTGACTAAGTCAGTGCTTTGAAAATCTCAACCCAGATCTTTACATTCTGCAAGGTGAAGATGAAATACCACAGTCAGGGAGCTCTCCCTCCCATCCCCCAACCAAGGGCCTATTCTTACACAGTGGTGAATGCCTTCAACTTCCACTGAATTCAATCCCCTCCCCTCGCCATTCCCCTCCTACCCCCTACAGGGTGTTTGGCATCTCATATGACTGAACTGTTTGGGGCTCAGGATCATTGCAGTTACCTTTGGTCTGTGAAGCTTTTGACCAGGAAACATAAATGCTTCCAGGAGCTAAGAAGCTCTGCAGTGGGCTTGGTAGCGTATTTCCAGGCTTGGCGGAGGAGCCTTACAGATTTTCAGAAACCAGATTAAATAAAAAAAAAAATCTAATATTAACATGTCAAGTCTCAGCATAGCAGAGGCTGGTGGTGAAAGCCACATTTGTTTTAATTTTCCAGCTAGTAATTAAATTGAAAATTGTACAATTGGAAGCCTGCTTTTTAAAATAATTTAATCATCTGTAATAGGCTGACATGATAGTGCATCAGGTTGGGAATTTTATCAGCTAAATCTGTGTTAAGTTATTTTGTCAACTACTCCTGCCATTTACTTTCTCATGGGCTGGTCGGGCAGGTGTTGTCCATTTTAATTCTATGTGCTATTCAAAAGCTAATTTAAGCCTAATAAAAAAAATAATTTAAAATTTCCCCGGGCGTCTCCTCTTCCCCTGTATGTTTGAATCACAATGCAGGCACTGGATAATTGGTAGCAGATAACTAGAAATAAGTACTTCCTTTGAAAGGGCAGTCATGCTGTTTGTAAACTGCAGAGGCTTGGCTGCTAATTTTAAAAAGTTATGTGAAACAATTACTAGGTGGTTATCAGGGTATTTGCTCTTTGTTGCCAGTATTGCATGTGTGGCTTGCACTACAGTTAATTTAAGTTTTGGGTCTTGGTACAGAAGCATGTTGTTGCTTTAAGAATCTGACATATGGGGGTGGGAGAGATGAAGAAAAATAATGTTTTCCCCATTAATCCAGGGTGTACTATGTAGTTCAGTACGAATACTTGCCATAGTACCAAAGTCAGACTTACTTTTACCATATGATTAATGAGATGGGTTGGATGTGAAGGAACCAAAGCACGCTTTTTAAAAGGTTCAGTTTAGCTCTATAATTGATCTATTGCAAGGGCTACTTTTATTTATATATGGAATGCACTTACAAGAACTGCTTCACAGTATAAGTACTCTAAATGTGCTTCAGTTGGATGTGATTTGGGAGAGAGAAATGTTTCATTGCTTGTATGAACCTAATTATGTAAACCCAAGTGCTGTAGTTCCTGATGAATGTAAATTGTTTAAAATGTCCAAGTAATTAGTGAATCTGTATCGTTATCTTACTTAGATCTGAAATAGGAGATTACATTAGGGTTGATAAAAAATCTTTACAATGTCTATATTCTTAGACATAGCATTTCAAAAACATGATTTATTTTGTGTCTATTGTTGTCTCCCTTGTATAGTGCAGTGTATATTCTGAATGGAAATTACACACACCTTTTAGCTAAAGTTTTGAAGGCCTGGCCTACACACAGTTCTTGTACTGCTATAACTATGTCAGTTAGGGACGTGATTATTTATCTATTATAGTTGTACCAGTACAACCTCTAGTGCAGTGGCTCTCAATCTTTCCAGACTACTGTACCCTTTCAGGAGTCTGATTTGTCTTGTGTACCCCCAGGTTTCACCTCACTTAAAAATTACTTGCTTACAAAATCAGACATAAAAATACAAAAGTGTCACAGCACACTAGTACTGAAAAATTGCTTTACTTTCTCATTTTTACCATATAATTATAAAATCAATTGGAATATAACTATTGTACTTACAATTCAGTGTATAGTATATAGAGCAGTATAAACAAGTCATTGTATGAAATTTTAATTTGTACTGACTTCGCTAGTGAATTTTATGTAGCCTGTTGTAAAACTAGGCAAATATGTAGATGAGTTGATTTACCCCCCAGAAGACCTCTTTTTACTCCCAGGGGTATGTGTACCCCTGGTTGAGAACCACTAGTGTGGACACAATTATACTGATATAAACATGCCTTATACCGGTATAGCTTATTCCCCTTCCTGTATGGGAGTAGCTATACTTCTATAAGCACATTGGTATAATGGCATTCACACAAGGGGGTTTTATAGCTTTAATTATACAGATGTAGATAAACCGGTAGAGTTGTGTTTAGACAAGCCCTTAGAATCACAGTGAATGATAAAATATCAAATCACAATTATCAGTTTAATCTTATGAAACAAACTCAGGTAAGCGGCCTGTTGGCTTTTTCTAAACTTCTTAATATCTAATCTGTGGGATGTATTTTCAAATTACAGTATTTTAGAAATGCTCTTGCTAACAAATGATTGTTTCCTAATTCTGTATGAGATTCAGGAAAGATTGCATATGTAAATGTAAAAGTGCCATATTTACTCAGCCATTCATTTACTACTCATACATATATTTACCTGCAATGGATTATGGAAGATCTTTCTGGGAACTACAGTAATCTAGTAAGAATGGATGGACTTTTTATTGATAATACTATAGGCATGATTTGAATGAGCATATATGTCCAGTTATATTAAACCAGGTGCCAAGTAACTAACAAAATTCCCGCATATAAACAAAGCATTTTACATCATTACAGAAAATACAAATCATTCTTAGTAATAGGAACAGAGATAACAGATGGTCGATCAAACATAAGAAAACTATCTTCTGATTTTTAAAAATGTGTACTGAACCTTTAAAGCAGACCTATTGCATGATCAAAATCTGGGTATATCTGTTTCCCCTGTTGTATCTAGCCAGTCTGACTAGCTTGTGCATATTCCTAATGAAAAGCACCTGTTCCAAGTCTCATATCTCACATTTCCAGCACTTCCATTAATGCATGTGCTTACGTGGTGACAAGATCTGTAAGACTGTCAAGGAAAAGCTTTGAAATTTGACTTAATGGACAAACATCTTAATCCTGTGGTGAGAAACTTCCTAATTGATAATAGGCCTGCCTAGTGTTATATTGCATTAAAGAACACACACACAAAAATAATAAAAATTGTTTTTTTTGTAATTTAAAACATTGACTGTAATGTGATTATTTGTTTTGCAAACATTTTTCTTTTCCTATGTCTGTTTTACCTAAACACCAATCATAACCGTTTCTTTGATAATTATTTTTGGGGGGTGAGGAGTGGGGAATATACTTTTGAAATACATCAAAAGGTTTTAAAGATTTATAATAATTTAATCTGACCTCCTGTGTAACAGAAGTTATAAAATTTTCACCCAGTAATTCCCGCATCAGCAAAAAAACTTGTAATTAAACAGTGTATATACAGTGCTCTATTTTATTAGTAATATTTCCATATCCTGCTTTTCTGTGTCCAGACTAAATTCCAGCTGAGGTTGGCAGCATGGAATTACCCAGATTCCCTGTGTAGTTTCAGCCGGTTAAAGTATTCCTCTCTCAACTTCTTTTGAATGGTTATTGTGAAATGCTGCTGCAGGCTGTTAACAGGCTGCCAACATGCAACCTACTGTGATTGCATTTCAGGTAAGAAGATTTTGGTTCTTGCATCTGATTTATATTTTATTACTTTATTTATAAAATATACCTA
This sequence comes from Trachemys scripta elegans, assembly GCF_013100865.1. NCBI lineage: Eukaryota > Metazoa > Chordata > Testudines > Emydidae > Trachemys > Trachemys scripta. The sequence continues at coordinate 77,446,305 of NC_048305.1, read as the reverse complement.
TCCAAAGTCATGGGCACGCGTATTGGTGGCATTCACCTTGTAAAGGATCTTGGATTCTTAGGGATTCTTGCATTAAAGATGCTATGTAAATGCTTCAGTTTTAGTAGAAGTTAGTACAGGGGTCAGCAACCGAGTCTTCATTTATTCACTCTAATTTAAGGTTTCGTGTGCCAGTAATACATTTTAAGGTTTTTAGAAGGTCTCTTTCTATAAGTCTATAATATATAACTAAACTATTGTGGTATGTAAAGTAAATAAGATTTTTAAAATGTTTAAGAAACTTCATTTAAAATTAAATTAAAATGCAGAGCCCCCCAGACCGGTGGCCAGGACTCAGCAGTGTGAGTGCCACTGAAAATCAGCTTACGTGCTGCCTTCAGCACACGTGCCATAGGTTGCCTACCCCTGAGTTAGTAGACTGTGTTAGCTGGATGTGTTTTCCTTTAAGTTTCCCATAAAGGACTCATTTGTATTTTGAGATGAAGGATTTTGTCAGACTCTTCAGTGCCCTCAGTCACGGCAAGAGATGGGTGGAAGGAGAAACCACAGCATCATACAGTCCTGAAGGCTGCAGTTACAGCACCTGAACAAAACAAATCAAGTTTAATCACTTGTTAGATTAAAAAAGTATTGTAGCCAATTTACACATTACCCCAAATTCAAGTCAAATGACTAACTGAAATGTTCAGTAATTCTGGTTTGGGTTTACCATAGAAATGTCTGCAAAGTCAAAGCTCACTATTCAGCTCTTCCCTGTTCCTGTTTTTTGCCCAGAAAAGTGGGATTCTGGGGATTGTAGTCCAGAGGGAAGAATGGGAGTTGGAGGAATGATAGCTAGGCCTGCCGGGAAGGGAAGCTTTATAAAGACTAGTCCTTTTCTTCATTGTGAGAAAGATCAGGGGAAAGAGCAGGACTTGTGGTTCTTTCTGCTGAGAGGACCAGGACAGAGTAAAGTAGATGAGGGAATAGGCTGGGTTTCTTTACTGAGGAGGGAGACTGGGTAAAAGCAAGAGCTCTGAAACTCTCCAAGGAGAAAAGGGTTTACTAGGAAGCTTGTAAAAAGGGCCAGGAGGGAAACTTAGGAGGCTGATAAGAGGTTACCCAGAGGAGGACCACAATGTAGGAGATAGCCGTGGGAGAACCATAACCTATACCACTCTGAGGAGCTGCCTGCTGATTGCGTCATTTTTGCCCTGCATCAAGAAGGGTGAACCCGTCACAAGGGATGAAACTTTGAACAGACCCTGGAGACAGGGCTGTGGCTCAGGGAATGAGGGACTGGGTGGAAGGCTGCTTTGGTCAGAATTTTAATTTCTTTTGGACCTTTCTTACCCTGGAAAGGGCGAAGTTCTTATTTTGCTGGAGAACAAAGAAAACTCTGAGGCAGCAGCCAATAAGGTAAGCAAGTGCTATGTGGCTCAAGGGTGATTTTCTTTTCCTTCAAAGGTCACATTTTAAGTAAACAGCAAACCCTGCTTTAATCAAAGTCCACCAATCCAAGGAAGATGTTTCTCTTTAAGAAAAAAAATCCATATTTACAACTCTAGAATCATGCAATCAGAAATGTAGGGCTGGACGGGACCTTCAGAGATCTAGTCCAGTGCCCCATGCTGAGGCAGGACCAACTATACCTAAGCCATCCCTGACAAGTGTTTGTCCAGGTGTTCTTAAAATCCTCCACTGATGGGGATTTCACAACCTCCCTTGCTAACCTATTCCAGGATGTACTAGGAAAAACTTATGAGCAATAAGAATAGGTATCAAACTGAACTCTCCCTTGCTGCAGATTAAGCCCGTTACTTTTTGTTCTACCTTCAGTGGTATGATGAGGTGTCTACCCTACACAAGGTCTGAATAGGTAGAAAGACCAATTAACTCCACCACAGGCTGCACCTGGAGGAAAGTCAGGGCCTATAAACTCTAACTGATGATGAAGCACAGCTGGGCAGGGGCAGGGTGAGCTGGTATAAAACCAGGAAATGGAGAGCAAGAAGGGGCTTGCAGGAAGAAACACTGCAGTCACGACCAAAGAAAAGAGTTGAGGAGGAGTCCTAGTGGTAAGTAAGCCCTGGAATCCTGCGTGGGAGTACAGACTCTGGCAAGAACCCAAGAAAGGGTGATGTAGCCACAGGGAAGGGAGGAGGTTCCAGATGACCAAGGAAGGAAGGTAAGAAAGAGCCCAGGGAAATAGTGACAGGGTCTGGGATTGCTTAGACCTTAGTTGCTGGACTTAGGGTTCCAGGGCTCGTTCACTTACCAGCCACTTGGGAAGTGGCACAGATTGTTCAGTGAGACTTTGTTACCACAGAAGGGGTAAACTGTAGAGACCTGGCTGGAGGGCTAAGTCAGGAGGAGTGTGTACTCTTGAGTCCAGAGAGAGACCACAGGGTGAGCAACTGAAGGCGAGGGCATCAGACCAGTCAAGAGCTAATCTCTGGATGGCTACATACCGCACTCCTGTTCATACACACCAGAATAATTAGCCTTTTTTGCAACAGCATCACATTGTTGAGTCGTATGCAATTTGTGACCTGTACCACCCCAAGATCCTTTTCTGCAGTACTACTGCCTAGACAGTTATTTTGTAGTTATGTATTTGAGTTTTCATTCCAAAGTGTTGTACTTTGTGCTTGTTTTTATTGAATTTCATCTGGTTGATTTCAGACAGATTCTCCAATTTGTAAATGCATCATGCATCCGACGAAGTGGGTATTCACCCACGAAAGCTCATGCTCCAATACTTCTGTTAGTCTATAAGGTGCCACAGGACTCTTTGCTGCTTTTACAGATCCAGACTAACATGGCTACCCCTCTGATACTTGACAATTTGTAAAGGACACTTTGAATATTAATCCTATCCTCCAGAGTGCTTGCAACCGCTCCTAGCATGGTGTCCTCTGGAGATTTTATAGGCGTACTCTCCATTCCATTGTGGAAGTCATTAATGAAAATATTGAATAATACCAGACCCAGGACAGAACCCTGTTGGACCTCCCTGGTTGTTAGCAAACCATTGATAGCTACTCTGAGTACAGTTTTTCAACCAATTGTGCATCCACCTTATAGTTATTTCATCTAGACCATATTTACCTAGTTCATTATGAGAATGTCATGTGGGACTGTATTAAAAGTATTACTAAAATCAAGATATATCACTGCTTCTTCTTCCTTTCTATACACTGTCAAAAGTTGTTTGGCATGATCTGTTCTTAACAAATCCATGTTGGCTATTACTTATCACTTTATTATCCTCTCAGTGCTTCAATCATTTGTTCCAGTATTTTTCTAGGTATCAAAGTCAGGCTGACTGGTCTATAATTTCCCAGGTCCTCTTTTGAAAGAGAGATGCTATGTTTGCCTTCCCAGTCCTCTGGGACTTCACTCATCCACCATGAGTTCTCAAAGATAATTACTAATGGTTCGAAGATTGATTTGCCTAGTTCCTTACATACCTTAAGAGGAATTTAATCAGGCCCTGCTGACTTGAATATATCTAACTTTTCTAAATAATCTTTGACCTGTTCTTTCCCTGTTCTGGCTTGCATTTCTTTCCCCTTGTTGTTAATAATTAATTGTGTTGAGTATCAGGTCACTATTAACCTTTTTAGTGAAGAATGAAGCAAACTAGACATTAGACACCTCAGATGTCCACCTTGATTGCATTGGCCTCGTTAGCACTACAAAAGTAATTTCCCCTCTCTTGATATTCACCCCTTCTTTGTCAACTGTTGAGAATAGGCCTCTTCCACCTTAATTGAATTGGCCTTGTTAGCACTGACCCCACACTTGATAAGGCAACTCCCATCTTTTCATGTGCTGTGTGTGTGTGTGTGTGTGTGTGTGTGTATATATATATACTGCTTACTGTATTTTTCACTCTGATGCATCTGATGAAGTGGGTTTTTGCTGACTAACACAGACTAACACAGCTACCACTCTGAAATCAGACTTCTTGGTGTTGTCTGTTATTAGCTCTACTTCCCTGCAAAGCAGTGGACTTACACTTTCCTTTATCCTTCTCTTGCTCCTTAAATATTTATAGAACCTGTTCTTATTACCTTGTAATGTCCCTTGCTATGTGTAATTCATTTTGTGCCTTCACCTTTCTGGTTTTATACCTAGACATTTGCGCTTTTCTTTTGTTTTCCTCCTTAGCAATTTGTCCATGTTTCCACTTTTTGTAGGATTCCTTTTTTGATTTTCAGGTAATTAAATAGCTTCTGATTGTTTGTTTTCCCACATTCTCCTTTTTTGACTAACTAATCTAGTCATTTATGGCACACTTCCCAGACATTTGTGGGCACTTACTATATTAGTAGATTAATTATACATCCATAGAATACATCAGTCACACAAGGAGACTCATAAATTCTCACAGCTCTGACACCAACCTACTTCTGTCACTCAGATTCCTTCTTCCCTTTCTTACTGTCATTGGGATGCTTGGAGTGTTCTTCTTAATAAACTATGTAAAATAGCCAAAACACCTCTGATACGGACTATGAAGATTGTCATAGACAATATCCCATGGAGACAAAGGACCCAAGAAGATCAGCTTTACAGGAATTTGAGGAAAATGATGCCTGACAAATGAGGAATCAAGGAAAATGGGGGTATCAAAAATCTACACACTTCAGATTCACTCGTACTCCTGTTATAGTTTTTGCAAAATGCCCATTGGCTTCTGTGGGGGAAAATGAGCTTTAATTAACATGCTGGTAAAATGCTGGATGTCAGCAGAGTCTTGTCAAAGCTGTGCTTTCCACTAGTATTCCTGCTAGTCCATCATTAGAGCACTTAGGAAAAATTTTCTGCAAAATTCTTCAGGTAGAGTCCGACAAGGCTTAGCAGTTCAGGGGAGATTGCCCTTAGCCCATTAATCCAATGAGGCAATAAAAGGTACATGATAAATCTATTTAGCCCATAGCAATGGAATTTATCACGACTATTAGCTCCACATATATGTATATATTCAATCCAGGAATTAATATTGTCTATCCTATGCCTTGCACCTGGATAACTTAAATAGTGTGGTGGGGATGGGGAGGGGGTAAATGGTTGCTGACTGAAGCTGCTCAGAGATTTCCAATAAATAAGAGCTGGGAGGTGAATTAATGCAAAGGCCTGATCCTTCACCACTGAAGTCAGTGGGAGTTCTTCTCAGGGGCAGCTCCAGGCACCAGCGCAGCAAGTGCGTACCTGGGGCAGCAAGCCGCGGGGGGTGGCAGTCAGGGGGCTTTCGGCGGCGTGCCTGTGGGAGGCCCGCCAGTCCCGCGGTTTCAGTGGCTATTCGGTGGCAGGTACGGCGAAGCCGCGGGACCGGCAGATCACCCGCAGAAACGCCATCGAATCCGCGTGACTGCGGACCGACCGCAGGCGTGCCGCCGAAGGCCGCCTGACTGCCGTGCTTGGAGTGGCAAAAAACATAGAGCCGTCCCTGGTTCTGCTATTGACTTCAGTGGAAGCAGGCTCAGACCACAAGCGAGGCGGTCAAAGGAATACGATAAATGCAGTGTGTGACATGAATATAAGTTCAATACATGTGGTGTGTGAGATACAGATTTACCCTATAAAAACATATCTATATAGACCTAAAGTTTGAGAGAGAGATCCAAGACACAGATTTTGGGCTCTTCAAAAATTCAGAGGTATTTTGGTTCAGGAGTTTTGGTTCAGCCCTTCATAAAAATATAGGTTATTTGCAAACCTCAAGCCTGGATTTTGGGCTGTGTCTAAACGGAACAAAACTCACACCACCCTTTTTTCAACCAGTAATAACTTGGATTAAAATTATTTTTCTTATTTAAGATCAGCATAGTGAAAACCTAGCTTTAAATCAACTTTCCTGCAAAGTTTATATAAAGGGGTTGGAGATAGTATTAAACTCCATCCATTTGGACCTTAATTCTATACATTTCTTGTTTAGAGGAAGCTACGCCTGCAGGATCTGCCAAATTAATTTATGACCATGTTATTCTTATCCTTTCCCTGCCTTAATATTATTGTATTAGAAATCATTCAGCTGTTAGAGATCCATTTTAATGAGGGTTTAGATACAGTTCTTGAAAGGAATTTAGACAGAATGCAAACATATGGTCCTAAAGTTTTCCCCTAATGCAACTATTTTTTCTCTAGAACATGTAAAACTTTTAACGGTCTCCAAGCGTGTGTTTATAGTCACTTCAGACCTCCACACAATTCCAACATTTTGTTATGGTCTCTTAAACCCAAGTGTCATCATACGAGAATGGAGTCCAATAGAGTTTATGTGAGACTTTGAACTGATCCTGCTCTAATGCCAAATCTTAGCAAGTTTTATAGCTCTTAGCAGATTTAGAGTCAGTCTTAGACTCTTTATTATGCATTGGATGCTTAGATTGGTTTCCAAGTTAGTGAGTCTTATTCCATGTTTTTTTTTTTTTTAAATAACATGGTGTCACTGGGTTCTTTGTTTTCAAGTCTTTAAAGTACAGTAACGCCCCACTTAAAGTCATCCCGGTTAATGTTGTTATGTTGCTGATCAATTAGGGAATATGCTCGTTTAAAGTTGTGCAGTGCTCCTTTATAATGTTGTTTGGCAGCTGCCTGCTTTGTCCACTGCTTGCAGGAAGAGCGGCCCGTTGGAGCTAGCTGGTGGGGGCTTGGAACTAGGGTGAACCAATAGCCCCCCGTCAGCTCCCTGCTCCCCTAAGTTCCCTGTGTGGCAGCTGTCCAGCAGGCTATCAATTGCTGGCAGTTCAGAGGGGGCTAATGTCAGGGTGTCCCCCTCCCCCCTGCTCCTACCCCCTGCTTACCCCATCTCCATAGAGAAGGGGGACGGGGAACACGACAGGGCTCAGGGCAGAGGGAGATTGCTGGCAGCAGCTGCTGTCTCAACTTGCTGATCTACTTAAAAAGGCAATGTACTTAGAGTGGGGTCAATGTACTTAAAGGAGCAATGTGCATCTCTCTCTCTCTCTCTCACACACACAGGTTGTGTCTCTGTCTCTGTCTGCCATGCTGTCTCCCCTCCCTCCATTTGTGCTGCCTTGTAGAGTGTGAGGCTACATTAACAACAATGTGTTAACCCTTGAAGGCTCAGCCAAATACTGGTTCATCATTTAGCAGTAAGGCATTCCCTGGGAAATATTCCACCCTCTGACTTCACCACCTCAATGAAGCTTCACCATCATCATTGCTGTGTACAGTATTAAATTGTTTGTTTAAAACTTATACTGTGTGTATATATATATATTGTGACAGACCCAGACCAGTGGGGTACAGGAGTCTGGTAGAGGGCAAATATACTGGTCACTGGATGAGTAGTTTTCTGTTCCCTGAGTGACCAGAGCAGGGGCTGCACTAGAGTAATCAGGAACCTGCTAGAACCAGTTAAGGCAGGCAGGCTAATTAGGACACCTGGAGCCAATTAAGAAGAAGCTGCTAGAATCAATTAAGGCAGGCTAATCAGGGCACGTGGGTTTTAAAAGGAGCTCACTTCAGTTTGTGGTGTGAGTGTGAGGAACTGGGAGCAAGAGGCGCAAGGAGCTGAGAGTGAGAGGGTGTACTGCTGGAGGACTGAGGAGCACAAGCGTTATCAGACACCAGGAGGAAGGTCCTGTGGTGAGAATAAGGAAGGTGTTTGGAGGAGGCCATGGGGAAGTAGCCCAGGGAGTTGTAGCTGTCTTGCAGCTGTTACAGGAGGCACTATAGACAGCTGCAGTCCACAGGGCCCTGGGCTGGAACCTGGAGTAGAGGGCGGGCCCGGGTTCCCCCCAAACCTCCCAATTGACCTGGACTGTGGGTTCTCCCAGAGGGGAAGGTCTCTGGGCTGTTCCCCAACCCACATGGTGAATCTCTGAGGCAAGAAAATCTGCCAATAAGCGCAGGACCCACCAAGATGGAGGAGGAACTTTGTCACAATATATAATATAGTTTTTTGTCTGGTGAAAAAAATTTCCTGATAACCTAACCCCCCCATTTACATTAATTCTTATGGGGAAATTGGATTCTCTTAACATCGTTTTGCTTAAAGTTGCATTTTTCAGGAACATAACTACAACATTAAACGAGGAATTACTGTACCATTTGCCATGAGTGTATAAGAAAATGCACTAGGTCCTAGATTTATGATGCCTCATATAGAATTATGTGAATTTTCTCCCATTTCAATCCACATGGTGAAGTTTGTTTGTTCTGGAAAAACTTCAAAGCATTTACATATAAACATTTTGTTTTTCCTTTTTTGGTTGTGGAAGAGAGAGGTGATATCCGTGGTGTGGGCACGTTTCACAGTGTCATACAACAGGCAGTAGATGTTATGGAAGCAAGAAGAAAGCCATTAGCTATGACATGTGAAGCAACATCTAATGAGGGTAAGGCACAGGATCTGAGCAACATACACCTCTACCCCAATATTACGCTGTCCTTGGGAGCCAAAAAATCTTACCGCGTTATAGGTGAAACCGTGTTATATCGAACTTGCTTTGATCTGCCGGAGTGCACAGCCCTGCGCCCCCCCCTTCCCCGGAGCACTGCTTTACCGCGTTATATCCAAATTCGTGTTATATCGGGTCATGTTATATCGGGGTAGAGGTGTAGCTGAAAACGGAAGCTGAAAAGCCTGGCCTCTCAGAAGGCTAGTTTATTACAACACTTACTTGGCCGGACATAGGAAGAAAGATGACCGAGGTCCCTGCTTAGATTGTGACTCTGGCTGGTGTGAAGAGAACAGGGATTAACTAGTTATTCTTCCTGTTACGAGCAAATCGGTGGGGAATGGGAGGAGCCCTGGCTCTGCCCTCTCTACTCACTGGCCAGAGTAGCTGGCTAGACATACAGTGGGCAGTAAAGTGGTCCACTGGTAGAGGTGAAATAACTTATTCCTCTCCCAGCCCAAGCAGGAAACATGGGTGAATTGGTGACTGTCACAAATTGTTCTTTGGTCCACTCCAGCAATAGTGCACTCTGCTCCCTTAGGCTGTATATTTTGAATCTAGCCTATATTGACATACAATATGGAAGTCATTTTTCCCAGTGGCTGTAGCACAGGCCTGGGAGCTGGAAGTTCTGAATGCTATACTTGGCTCTGCAACTTATTTGCTGCCCCACCTTGGGCAACTCACTTAGCCTCTCCAGGCCTTCAGTTCCCCATCTGTGATATGGGGATAATTATCTACCTCTGAAGGCGGTTGTAAAGATGAATTCATGAATTGCAAAGTGCTTTGAGCACCTCAGATGAAGTGATCTTTAAAAGTATTTTATATTTACTGTTATAAATATCAGTAGATTTTTGGACCCTACCCCACAAACTTTTGTATATGTTTAAAATCATAGTCAACAACATTTTAAAACAGTATCCATTGCACGTAGTCATGTCTCGCAAATCATCCCATGGAACCAGTTGGTAGCTGGTACCTTGGTGAGCTGTAAATAACTGAAAATAAAGCTCTTTCTTTTCGGCTGGTTACAGATCCTGGCTCTTAAAAGGTTGGATCTGGGCAGATGGGAATATAGATCTCGCTCTGATCTAAGGATTAACTGTGTGTTCTGGCCCTGCTGGTCTCCTTCCTCCTTGCCATGAACATTACTGCTGTTACACTTTCACCTTTAATCACACTCCTGTCTTTGCTTACAATGCAGTTGGTTGCTTATTGTCTTATCCTATTTCTCCTCCTCCTCTGCCCTTTTTAAAAAGGTGGTTATTTTCCTAAAGCTCCCTCCCATCACGATTTCACATGCTTCTGCATGGCCCTTAATAAACCTAGAAATATTGCCTGTATCCAAAAGCTCGGAGACCAGCATTCAAGAGGGTCACAGAAACCAGAGCAGTTCACTGAAGTGAGTCCGGTAGAGCTACACAGCCAAGTGAAATGATTGAAAGGCAGCCTAAGGCAATAGGAAGAGCTTTCTCTTTCCTCTCTCTGGACCCTCCCTTCCCCCTTCTAGTGTCTGTGAAATGCAATATGTTAAAGTAACAAAGGCATCTAACTAAATTCTGACTAATATACATTAATGGCGCTGCTTCATTTATCTACCATAGCCTTTGCCTCTTTGGTGCTCAGCACCAGCCCAGCCTGGGGCGATCCTTGGCACTGCCGCAGGGCAGAGATGAGGGGAGTGTGCTACGTAGTAGGAGAAACATGTTCTGCTGCTACTCTGAGTTGTTCTTCCCCTTTTACAGCTGAAATTTTAGGAGTTCTTTCAGGAGACTCTTACTTCCTGCTTCGTTCCTCCTTCAAAACACCCTCTTCCCCTCTATTTACTCTGAGGGCTTTTTAAATTTTTCTACTTGTGTCTAAAAGTCTCTCCCTCTCCTGTTCCCTGTCATAGAGATTAAACACCACGTTATGCTCATAATAAAAAAGGAAAAATGCAGACTTACAGGAAAAACTGGGCTATTTTTAAACTTCCTCTCTCTCACTTCATATCTGGTGGGGATTTTCAGCATCCAGCACCTTTTGCTGTCTGCCTGCTGAGATAGAGCTCCAATAAGTGTCAAAGCCTGCGGGGTCCCATGCTCTCCACCCCCAGGGAAGCTCTCACAAGACTCCTTTCAGTTATAAAGTTGGGACCTAAGTGGGTAAGAGAAAAGCTTTTATTTTCTTGACTAATTAAGGTACTTTCCTGATGGGAAAGAGAGGCATTGCTGTTGTTAAAAGCAAAAATCGTACTGTGGTTAGCCAAGAAAAATAAATAAGAGCAGCTTCTATAAGTACTAACTCAAGTATATCACACAAGTCGGATGTACCTACAGCCCAGATCCTCGGAAGTATTTAAATTCATTGAATTCAATGGGAGTTAGGCACCTAAATACCTTTGATCTAAACCCAAAAGATTATCCAATAAAAGCAATAAACTAATATGAAATCACCGTATATGTGTGCACACGTGTGTGTGCGTGTACACAAAACTCCCTGGACCTACCCACTGATCATTTTCAAACATAGCAGTTGTCAAATACAGCTGGGGAATAACAGCATTTGACTGTTTTCAGAGTGGTAGCCATGTTAGTCTGTATCAGCAAAAAGAACAAGGAGTACTTGTGGCCAGGGCCAGCTCTGGCTTTTTTGCTGCCCAAGGCAAAAAAGCCTCCCGCCGCCCCCCTACCCCGAGCGCAGCAGGGGAGGGCGCCAAGCCCAGCCGCGGGCCGCTCTCCCCAACCGGCCGGAGCGCCGGGGGGAGGGCGGCGAGCCCGCCGTGGCTCCGCTGGCGGCCGGAGCCCCGGGAGGAGGGCGGCGAGCCCGGCCGGGGCTCCACTCTCCCCGGCAGTCAGAGCGCCGGGGGGGGAGGGCGGCGAGCCCGGCCGGGGCTCCGCTCTCCCCAGCGGCCAGAGCGCCGGGGGGAGGGCTGCGAGCCCACTGCGGCTCCGCTTTCCCCGGTAGCCGGAGCACCGCGCCGCCCCTCTCCAGGTGCCGCCCCAAACACAAGCTTGGTGGGCTGGTGCCTGGAGCCGGCCCTGCTTGTGGCACCTTAGAGACTAACAAATTTATTTGGGCATAAACTTTTGTGGTCTGGAACCCACTTCATCAGATGCATGGAGTGGAAAATATAGGAGCAGATATAAATACATGAAAGGATGGGGGTTGCCTTAGTGTGAGGTCAGTCTAATGAGATAAGTCAATTAACAGCAGGGTACCAAGGGAGGAAAAATAACTTTTGAAGTGGTAAGAGAGTGGTCCATTACAGACAGTTGACAAGAAGGTGTGAGTAACAGTAGGGAGAAATTAGTATTGGGGAAATTAGGTTTAGGTTTTATAATGACCCAACCACTCCCAGTCTTTATTCAAGCCTAATCTGATGGTGTCCAGTTTGCAAATTAATTCCAGTTCTGCAGCTTCATGTTGGAGTCTGTTTTTGAAGTTTTTTTGTTGAAGAATTGCCACTTTTAGGTCTGTTATTGAGTGACCAGCGAGATTGAAGTGTTCTCCTACTGGTTTTTGAATGTTATGATTCCTGATGTCAGATTTGTGTCCATTTATTCTTTTGCATAGAGACTGTCCAGTTTAGCCAATGTACATGGCAGAGGGGCATTGCTGGCACATGATGGCATATACCACATTGGTAGATGTGCAGGTGAACGAGCCCTTGATGGTGTGGCTGATGTGGTTATGTTCTATAATGGTGTCCCTTGAATAGATATGTGGATAGAGTTGGCACCGGGGGTTTGTTGCAGGGTTTGGTTCCTGGGTTAGTGTTTTTGTTGTGTGGTGTGTGGTTGCTGGTGAGTATTTGCTTCAGGTTTGGGGGCTGTCTGTAAGCGAGGACTGGCCTGTCTCCCAAGGTCTGTGAGAGTGATGGATCGTCCTTCAGGATAGGTTGTAGATCCTTGATGATGCGCTGGAGAGGTTTTAGTTGGGGGCTGTAGGTGACGGCGAGTGCCGTTCTATTACTTTCTTTGTTTGGCCTGTCTTGTAGCAGGTGACTTCTGGGTACCCTTTTGGCTCTGTCAATCTGTTTCTTCACTTCACCAGGTGGGTACTGTAGTTTTAAGAATGCTTGATAGAGATCCTGTAGGTGTTTGTCTCTGTCTGAGGGATCGGAGCAAATGCCGTTGAATACATAGCCTTTCCCTTCTCTTTTTTTTTTTTTTTTAATATTTTTGGTAGGACAATAATGGATAATTCAGCTAATGTCTCACATTTCTGCTGCTTCATTTTCCTCTCTTGCATTTGGAATGTCTGTTAATGAACAATTGCTTCCTTTTGCCTCCAGCAGAACTGAGCAATAACTTGAGGGGAAAGGAGACAAAACTAATCTTTCTTCTCTTTCTAAGCTGGAAAGAAAGAATTTTTGCCCCATGGGTAGGAGCAGGAGGGGGGAAATGCTGCCACTTCTGGGAGCCACGTGGAGTGGGGCAAGCTCCTGACTCTGCTCCACGGCTGGAGCGGGGCAAGCCCCAGAGCCCGGTGAGAGTTCGAGGGCTGGATTAAAATGTCTGGAGGGCCGAATGCGGCCCTCCGGCCATAATTTGCCCACTCCTGCTGTAGTGTAGTGCCTGGGCCCCTATCTATAGACCAAGATCCCATTGTGCTATAAACACAGACCAAAAAGACACTCCCTGCTCCAAGGGGCTTACAATCTTGGTATAAGACAAGAGACAACAGCTGCATACAGACAGATGGGGAAGTATCATCTTCATGACTTTAGTATCTGAGTCCTTTCCAGTAGGGCATTAATTGATGTGACTAGCATCTGTCAAGTCTGATTCATTCTGTCCCGATAGAGCAGAGCAGGGTACTGTTTTGTTTTGATGGGGGCTTTTTGGATTTAGTTTTTAATAGCACCACATACATATAAGGTATGTGTTTATTTTTGAAAGCCAGATCCAAGAGGAGTGCCTTGCACTTGGAACTAAAGGTGAGTGAGTTCCATGGTCTTGAACCAGCCCCTGCAGGAAGCACGGTCTACTGCACAGATATGCTTTACCTTTATGCTGGACAGCTCCATTGTCCCCGAGAAGCAAAGCTGTAATTGGCAGTCCTCACCCTCAGATCTTCTAGATAGCCTGGGTCCAGGCCACTGAGCACCTTGAAGATAAGGAATGAGACCTTGAATTTTACTCCCTTCTATGGAAAGCCAGTGTACAGTGCAGAGGACAGGTTTAGGATTACTTTGTGATAATCCATATAGTTGAGGAGATGTGCTGCAGCATTCTGCGCTAGTTGGAGTTTCCCAAGTGCTGATGGCTTCATGCCCATGTATATGGCAGTGATGTTGCACCGATGGGAGGTGACAAAGGTGTGTATAATTGAGGGTCAGCATTTTTCTCTAGCATGGGAAGGAGTCTTCTAGCCAGCAAGAGATGGTAGGTGGTGTTAGTCATGGCCAGACCTTCAGTTACCATGGACTTTTCTGCTGCTTTTGCTGGGCTGGTGGTTTGTGCATTACTCAGCACTTTTGAAGAGTAAATGAGTTCGCTCTTGATGCCTTGTCTGGAGCTGCTGCTTCCACACCATAACGGACAAGCCCAGGGAAGATGTTAGTGTCAACAGGGTGGCATATTTTAAAAACCTAGAAGTAAATGGCCTATGAGCAGTTTCCAGGATCTGTCTTTGCTCCTGACCTTTTAACAATACACTGTATTGGCTTTGCAGCAGCAGCGAGAGTGATCTGCTCTATGTCAGCTTTTATCTGCCTTTTTTTTTTTTTTAGCCATACTCATTACATATGCTCAGTAATTCAATTCAGATTTGAAAGGAAATATATGAGAAATTAATTGGCAAGACAGCAGCAGCAATACGCTTTGCTGTGAAAACTCCAAAGGAAAAGAACTGAAGACTCAGTAAGCTGATGGAGTCATTGGCAAAGCTTGCAAATTACCTCAGCATATGTGCATCTCTGGAACAAGAGAGAGGGACCCATAGAAATTATATGAAAAGATTTAACTGCAACGAGACAGTCTTCCTGACCCCATCTTGTTATTCACAGGTCCAAAGTTGTGCTAGGTACCTTACAGAACATATAGCAAGACACCATCCCTGCCAAGAAGATCTTACAATTTTCAGTATGTCTAATATTTGCTCTTCATGGTTAGGGATCTCTTGCTGTTTTGCTAGACCAATGCTCCCTGGACTATCACTTTGCATTTGGAGACCAGTAAAGTGCTCAGCGAAAATCAACTTTCAGTATCACATGGCCCCTACTGCAGAAATATGCAAGACAGAAAGGACAGACAAGTGGGGTGTGAAGAGTGACTTAAAAAACTGGGTCACATTTTTCATCCAAAATTTTTTTTAATTGAAAAATTCAGATTCACGTCAACTGAAACATTGCATGAATTTGTAAAATTTGCTGAATTGTTTTAGTCAAAAAACAAAACAAAAAAACCCTCACAAATTTAAAAAAAATCAGAACTTTTCATTTTGACATTTTTGAAAGGAACATTTTGATTTTTTTTTATTCAAAATTTTGTTTAGAATTTTACCTCCACTTTGTTTTTTAAAAAGGTTAAAAACTCAAACTAAACAAAACATTTTATGGCAGATTGAACAAAATGTTTTGTTTGCCCCCCTCCCCACCCCAACTATTTGTTTTCAGCAAGAACAATTCATTTTGAATCAACCCAAAATTAAATCTTTTGGTTTTTGGTTCATCCCGTGAGTTTTTGCACAGTTCTATGATTTACATTTTGCTAAGTGGACAGCAGCTTGCACTGGCTTTGAAGTGCAATGTGCTCTAAGGAGCTGATCCAAAGCCTGTTGAAAGGAGTGAGAGTCTTTCCATTGACCTCAGTGGGCTTTACATCAGGCCCTAGAGGCTAAAATTCTATCCTGTCGTGTGAGGCTATGATCAGCACTAGATGCTGGCAGCAGATCTGTACTACTACTTTTTTGGAGTAACAGTGAAGAGCACATTGCTTTCCCAGCTCCCTAAGCTATCCTGACCTGCCCTGGCAGGGTGTCTCATAGGCCTTCTGCCCATTCACTATTTCCCCCATCACATCACATGCTCCTAGAGGCATGAGTTTGCCCTACATATTATTATTAATTGGCCCAAGCATAAGATGTTATCTCTGAGTAGCCAGGCCTGGTAGACTTGAAGTAGAAGCATCTTTAAATTAGTTTGTCAGCACTGAAAGGAAGTGAAAAGAAGTCTCAAGTAACTGTTATATTGTTCTTTGGTAACTACTGGTACATGAGATTCATGTTAGGCCAGGGGCAGCAGCATGGTCCCTTATCTGCTTCACAGGGGAGTTCTGTGCTGTCACCTGGGTGTGGTCTTCCCATGCCAGCTGAGTGGCTGATGTATAGGTTACGTGACCCAAGTGGCTGATGTATAGCACACCGCTGGCTCACTCAGCTCTGCCCCCATGAGGTAGTCAGCTTCATGTAATTATACATTTAGAGCTGCCTAAGTACATGTGTAGGCAGTTCTAAATGGATACTGTTTGCCTGGTTAAATACATATTTTGGTTCACATATGAAGGTTGAACACACAGTAATGTATAGCCATTTTAGACTTGATTCTGATGGACAGGGAGGGACTGGTTGTGAATCTGAAGGTGGAAGTCAATTTGAGTAAAAGTGACATGTAATGATAGATTTCATAATTCTAAGACAAAAGGAGTGAGAGCAGCAGAATAAAGACAATGGACTTAAAAAAAAAGCAGACAGTAACAAACTCAGAGAAGTGGTAGGTAAAGTCCTATGGGAAGAAAATCTAAGGAAAGAGAGTACAGGAGAGCTGGCAATATTAAAGGCACAACTGCAAATGTTCCCAGTCTGAAGGAAAGGTAAGAAGAATAACAAGAGGCCAATAGGGCTCACAAGTAGGTCTTTAATGACATGAAAATCAAAAAGAAATCCTACAAAAAGTGGAAACATGGATGAATTGCAAAAGAATAGCACAAGAATGTAGGGACAAAATCAGAAAGGCTAAGATACAAAATGAGTTACACTTAACAAGGGACACAGAAGGCAATAAAAAGAGGTTCTTTAAATATATTAGGAGCAAGAGAAAGATGAAGAAAAATATAGGCCCTCTACTTAGCAGGGAAGTAGAGCTAATAACTGGTGACATCAAGAAAGCTGAGCTATTCAATATCTGTTTGGCTAAAAAAGGTTACTTTTTTACAATACTTTTACAATACAATACAGATACTTAATACAATTAATATTAACAAGGGCAAAGGACCTCGAGCCACAATAGGGAAAGAACAGCTTAACGAATATTTAGATAACTTAGATTATTCAAGTCAGCAGGGCCCAATAAAATCCCTCTTAGGGTATGTAAGGAACTCAATGAAGCAATCTTGGAACCATTAGCAATTACCTTTAAGAAATCATGGAACACATGTGAGTTTCCAGAGGACTGGGGAAGGGCAAACAAATACCTATCTTTAAAAAGGGAAACAAAGAGGACCTGGGAAATTATAGCCCAGTCATTCTGACTTTTATATCTGGAAAATACTGGAACAAATAATTAAATTATCAATCTGTAAGCACCTAGAGGATAATAGGTAGAGCCCTGCAAATCTGCGGTTATCCACTTTATATCCGCGAACTATGTTTGCGGGTCACGGATCGGATGCGGGTACAAATTTTGTATCCGTGCAGGGATCTAATAATAGGGTTATAAGTAATAGCCAGCATGGATTTGTCAAGAACAAATCATGCCAAACCAACATAATTTCCTTCTTTGATGGGTTATTTGCCTAGTGGATAGAAGGGAAGCAGTAGATATGAGGTTTTTTTATATAAATATATGAGAGAGAGATTTTAGTAAGACGCTTGACAGAGTCCCACCTGGTATTCTTATAAACAAACTAGGGAAATGTGGTTTAGATGACATTATATAAAGTGGATTCACAACTGATTGGAAGATTGTACTCAAAGGCCTGGTCCCCACTAAGCCCCCACTTCGGACTAAGGTACGCAAATTCAGCTACGTTATTAACGTAGCTGAATTCGAAGTACCTTAGTCCGAACTTACCGCGGGTCCAGACGTGGCAGGAAGGCTCCCCCATCGATGCTGCGTACTCCTCTCGGCGAGCTGGAGTACCGGCGTCGACAGCGAGCACTTCCGGGATCGATCCCAGAACATTGATTGCCTGCCGCCGGACCCTCCGGTAAGTGAAGACTTACCCAAAGAGTAGTTATCAATGGCTTGCTGTCAAACTGGGATGGCATATCTAGTGGAGTCCTGCAGGGGTCAGTCTAGGTCTGGCACTGTTCAATATTTTCATTAATGGCTTGGATAATGGAGTGGAGAGAGTGCTTATTAGATTTGCAGAGGATGCCAAGCTAGGAACGGTTGCAAACACTTTGGAGGACTGGATTAGAATTCAAAACAACCTTGACAAATTGGAGAATTGGTCTGAAATCAACAAGATGAAATTCAATAAAGACAAGTGCAACGTACTTCGCTTAGGAAAGAAAAATCAGATGCACAACTACAAAATGGGGAATAACTGGCTAGGTGGCACTGCTGCTGAAAAGGATCTGGGGGTTATAGTGGATCACAAATTGAATATGAGTTAACAATGTGATGCAGTTGTGAAAAAGACTAATGTCATTCTGGGGTGTATTAGCTGTAGTATCATATGTAAGTCTGTCTACACTACTGTGGTAAGTTGACCTATGCTACACAACTCCCGCTAAGTGAATAATGTAGCTGGAGTCGACATACCTTAGGTCGAGTTACCATGGGGTCTACCCCACAGGAGGTTGACGGCAGGAACTCTCCCATCGACTTACCTTACTCTTCTTGTCAGTGGGTAGAGTACAGGGGTCGACTAGAGCATGATCTGCTGTCTATTTGGTGGGTCTTCACTAGACCTGCTAAATCAACCACTGGTGGATCGATCTCAGAGCGTCAATCCCGGCTGTAGTGTAGACATAGCCTTAGACACCGGAGGTAATTGTCCCACTCTACTTGGCACTGATGAGGTCTCAGCTGGCGTATTGTGTCTAGATCTGGGCGCCACTCTTTAGGAAAGATGTGGACAAATTGGAAAGAGTCCAGAGGAGAGCAACAAAAATGATAAAAGGTTTAGAAAACCTGATCTATGAGGAAAGGTTAAAAAAATTGGGCATGATTATATATGAGAAAAGGAGACTGATGGGAGACCTGATAATGGTCTTTAAATATGTTAAGGGCTGTTACAAAGAGGACTGTGATCAATTGTTCTCCATGTCCACTGAAGATATGACAAGAAGGAATGGGCTTAATTTGCTGCAAGGGAGATTTAGGTTAGATATTAAGAAAAACTTTCTAACTATCTGGATAGTTAAGCTCTGGAATAGGCTTGTGGAATTCCCATCACTGGAGGTTTTTGAGACCAGAGTGGACAAACACCTGCCAGGATTGGCCTAGGTTGATTTGATCCTGCCTTAGCACAGGGGGAAGAACCTGATGACTTCTTGACTATACCAACTCTATTGGGATTGTGATAATTTATTGAGAGACATGTCAGTAAGCACCTCATTAATTATTTATTCCCATTTACCATTGGCACATGAATCTCCTTAGAGTACTATGTTATTCAAGAGTCACATCTTGTCCAAGTGAGAGATTTCTGGACTAAATGTTTAGTGCATTTTTGCAGCATGGTTACAACTCCACAGACACAGAGTGTTCTGTACTGGTTAGTTCTAGCAACACCTGATTTCCACAGTTGTACAGCCATGGAATGGCTCCTTAGGCAGTGTATGTACTTTCCCTGTCCCATGTGTCAAGATGTGAGACACCATGTCAAGGCCCTACCAGAAAAGGGAAATGCCACAGAAGATCAGGCGGTTTTCTCCTGTTGCACAAGGCTGTGGTTTCTCCCTAGAAGTGGTTACAAAGCCTGCACAAAATGGAGTCAGCACTTTAACCCTGGGACACTTTGATTTTTTCCCCCAGTCCTATTTAGGCCTGCACTAGGGATGTAAAAGGTTAAACGGGCAGGCCAGACACCAGCCCTGGCAGATCCCCAGACCTGCAGCCCAGGCGGGACCCTAGCCCCGGCCGGGCCAGTGGGACCCTAACCAGTTAAACGATACAATTTTAATAGTTTAACCAATTAACTTTTTTTAACCAATATTTACATCCCTAGCCTGCACTTATCCAAAATGTAACAAATTATTTCATCAAGCTAATTAAATATGGTTACGCTGCAACTTGGAGCCAAACAAAACAAAGTGATAATAATTGCTTTCCAAGGGAGCCTGAAGTGAAAGGTATATAGAGAAAAGATTCTTCAAATAATGTTGCTAAGAGCTTGTCTACATGGAGATGCTATTGCAAAATAAACTAGGGTGTGAATTTAAAGCGCAGTAGCTATTCCACACTAACTCCCCGTTGGATGTTCTTATTTCGCACTGAATGTGCTTTTTAACAGTTTATCTTAATTCACCACTACACTAAGGCACTCCTACTTTAGAATATGAATGTCCATATAATAGCTATTGCAGGCTATTTCCCTGTGTAGACAAGCCCTGAGAAGAAGTGAAGCCTCTTTAAACCACTGCAATAGCTATTATAAGGACCACTTGTTGAAATATCAGTTTTACCATGTGAAATCACTTAGTTCCTGATTCCAGGATTCCTGTGGCTGATGTACAGGGGCCATAAAGCCAGCAGATTGCCCCATAGGGAAATATTCCCAATGTAAGCGGGATTCCCCCTGCAGCGTCGGGCTGGCATAACAGCCTTATGGTGCCTCTCATCTCCCAGTGTAGGGGCATGACAAATCCATGGCTTAGGGCGGGATGTGACTGGAGCACAGTCACTTTTAACTCTTCTAAATTGGCTGTGGCATGGAGCTATAAATCACAGCAGCCCCTAGGGATAATCTAATTTATGCTGGGGACCGGAACAATCCAGCAACTGTGAGGACACAAAAATGTCATAAAACTACACTGCTCATACACATACACACTCCTGAGCTGCGCTGAGCTCAGCATCAGGGCCAATATGATGGGATTATTGTCAGATTTGGAATGGCAACACTGAAAGATGTGCTATGGACTGGTGGGACTGAAAAGAGGAGGCTGCATCTATGGGGGGATTACATTCTATGACAGTGGTCCCCAACTTTTGAGGGTTGTGACCCCTCTTAGCCCTGTCCACATACACTCTTCCCTTCCACCCGCGAGCCAGGGCCAGGCCGCGGCTTGGGTTGGGAGGGATGTGGATGGGGAAACAGGGCTGAGGATGGCGCTGCAGCTGGGGGTGGGTCTGGGGCAGGAAGAAAGTCTGGGGGTGGGGCCGCAACCGGGCTGCAGTGGTGGCCAGCAGTTGGACCCCTGGCCGGGTGTGCAGCCGCACTGAGGCTAGGGACAGGACCAGGTGTGGGGCTGGGGCTAGGTGGTGCTCCCTCCCTGCCCTCTGTGGGGGCTGATCCAGGCCCGCTGTGCCCCCCTGAATGTTCCTCCATGCCCCCCTAGAGGGGCATGCCCACAGTTTGGGGACCTTTCTATGGATATGCCTACACTGCAATCATGGAGTATGACTACAGCTTGAGTAGACATATTTGAGCTAGCTCAGGTACTGGTAGGAGTAAAGCTGCAGCAGCACATGTGAGTGTAGAATTCTGAGCATGCTGTTGTGTTACAATGACTTTGCATAGATGTAAATTACTGTCTGAGGTCAAGGTAGAAGCAGACCCCAATATCCATAAAGAGATGGTGAGGGAACACCTTGTAAGATCAGTAGGGCCAGAGGAGATGAACCCAAGAGTCTCTAAAGAACTGAGAGAAAAAACTGAAGAATAGCTCACAGTCTTGCTGAATATAACTTGGAAATAGCCAAGGGAAAAGGAATGTGCATGTATATATGAAAGCATTTAGGAGAACATCCTGCTGAGGGATAAATATCATGGATCCATAACATATAGATCCTGTCAATGACTTCTACGTACATGTGAGCTTGGTAGATGTGCTTCAGATTGTTTTCGATAAAGCTTTTATATGTTGCCACATTAAAAATGGAAGTTGGCAAAATAAATATCCTGTGAGTAAAAAAAATAGCTGACAGGTTGTGAATAATTATTAATGATGTAACCTCCAACTGGGTGGAGCTGTCTCATGGTCTCCTACAGGGACTGGGCTTCAATTCTTCAATAGATACATTGCAGGAGGTTGGACTAAGTGATCAGAATGGTCCCTTCAGTCCTTAAAAATCAATGACTATTAGTAATCTGGAGGACCCCCTAAAATGCACACCAGCTGCATTCAGAGGATGTGGCTAGACACAATCTTTCCCTCTGTAAATGAGCTGATAACTTCCCAAGACAGCTGCAACAGCCCTGCTTCCATTTCCCCACATCTCAGGGCTTTCCTCAATAAAACTACCAAGCAGCTCTTCTCTGGTTCATCAATGCCCCTCTTTGGGGCTGGTTTTATTCATATAACCAAATCGTTCCCAAAATAATGTTCTCAAATCTCCATTAAGTCCATCCACCCCAACTTTCCTGCTGTGGGTCTCCCAGGCCTTCCTCTTCCTGGAATGTTTTCCTTCAAGACTCAGCATTCTCTGCTGGAGCCTACTTGCTCCCAGTAACCATTCTCTGCCTTGGCAAGCCTCTGTTGAAGTCTCTCAATCCAGCTTGACCCTGGTTGTCTCTGGGTACATCTAGACTGCAATGAAAAATCCCTACCACCAAGTCTCAGAGCCTGAGTCAGAGCTCACAGGCAATACAAATGCACTGCAGACATTCCAGCTCAGGCTGGAACCTGGGCTCTGAGACCCTCCTATTTCATGGGGTCTTGGAGCACAAGCTCTAGCCTGAACTAAAACATCTACACTGTGATTTTATTGCCCTACAGCCCCATTCAACTAACCTGGGCAGACTAGCAGTCTTTTATTGCTATACCCTTTCTCTCCCTACACATCCCCCTCAGTCTATAGCTTCCTGTAGCTCTTTGTAGGGGAATCAGTTCCTTTGTACCCAGTTGGTTCTATTAAGTAAACCCCACACCCCATTCCAGGAGTGATGGGCAGAGATAATTGGATGGGACTGGTGGGTTCAGGCCTCTGGCCCTGAAAGGGCAGGCCATCCTATTACATATCCCTCCCTTTAGTTAAACTGGTGCAAACCCCTGTGGGGGACATACATATCAGTTTAAAACTAGTTTTATCACTTTAGCTTGACCATGTACATTCACAGGTTTAAATTGATTTAAGAGTATCCACGTTGCTCTGACTTAACTAAACTGGTTCAATATTATGCTTTCTGTTAAACTAGTGCAACTTTGTGTGTATAGGAGGACCTCAGAAAATACCACTCTGGGATTGATGGTAAACTCCAGAGAAGACTGCTCAGAGCTACAGAATGACTCACCAATTATCTAGAAGTGGGTGGATATAAACGAGGTGAGACTTTGTATAAACAAACATGACATCATAAACTTCGGGAGAATTAACCAGCAGGAATACCAAGGGCAGGCTTTCAATATTATTCAAACTAGTACCACATTACTGCTGAGGTCTGTCACAGAGTCCCTGGGCAATGCTCTGGAACTGCTCCCTACAAAGCCAGTCAAGACTCTGGTGAAGTCTCCTCTCTGTTAGCAGACTGTCTTCAGGGCAAAAAGCTCACATGGCTTCCACCTTCCTGGGTCTGACCTTGGAGCATTCAGCATCCTCTGCCCCTCCGTGCGCTTCCCACAGCGAGCCCACACAGGTGTGGTCCTGGGGAAGAGGGTCCTGCACCCCCACTTTGCAGTTAGATGTGACTCTTAGCCAGCCAGAAAAAAAGAGGTTTATTAGATGATAGGAACATGGTCTAAAACAGAGCTTGTAGGTACAGAGAACAGGACCCCTCAGCTGGGTCCATTTTGGGGGGCAGTGAGTCAGACAACCACGTCTGCCCTTCACTCCTCGTCCCCAGCCAGCTCCAAACTGACTCACCCGCCACCCCTCTTCTGGGCTTTGTACCTTTCCTGGGCCAGGAGGTCACCTGATTCCTTTGTTCTCCAACACCTTTAGCTATCACCTTGCAGGGGGGAAGGGCCCAGGCCATTAGTTGCCAGGAGACAGAGTGTCAGCCATTTATGTACACTGGCCTTTTGCTCTGCAACAATCACACCCCCTTATCCCACCACCTAGAGACTTAAGAAATGCATAGGGGAAATTGAGGCACCCCTACAGTATTCAGAAGAAACATTAAGAACAGTCCCGCTTCGTCACAAGGTCACAGTAGGCACCAGCTCATAATATTATACTGCTGCTAAACAGGCAAATGCTATCCCTGGGGAGGTGGAATCCCTCATATGGGAAAGCTACTTTACTCAGTCATGCCAGAATTGCATTTGACTGTCTGCAATTTTAAAAAGCACCAATATTTGGAGACCTTAGAAAGGAAAAATAAAGTAACAGGGGAGCTAGGAGCTCTAACTCATTAGGAGGAAATCATAGAACTTGGCTATGTCTATACTGCAATAAAACACCAGCCACTGGCCGGGTGAGCTGACTCAGGCTGCAGAGCTATAGAATTGCAGTGCAGATGTTTGGGCTCAGGCTGAAGCCTGGGCTCCGGGACCCTCCCCCCTTGATGAGTTCTGAAGTAAGACCCAATCTGGCATCCTATATTGGCTTCACCAACTTCTGTGTGTGTGTGTTGGCAGAGTAAGGACTGTGGGAACAAATAATCTAAAGGGGATTAGTTTAGCGGAGGGTCTCACTTGAGTTAACCTGAGAAGTCCTCTTTGATCCCTTCATCTCTGATTCTAGGATTAATTCACCCATTAACTGTATGAATCTTTCTGTTTCTTCTTTTCCTTCTCCCTCGGCTCCAATATTAGTTTCTTCTCCTTTATTCCTTTACATTTATTACATGTCCTTCTTATTTATCAAAGACAAGAAAATGAAATAAAAGCGCACTGCCACGATGAGGTCACTCTGTACGTTATTAGAGCACTCTACTTTACACCCAAATTGTGAACAACAATAAGATTTTCTTCCAGGACTGCATCTCTTATCAATGTGGTGAATGAAATAAGAGGGAAATGATGCTCTTTCCCTGCCAGATGGTCAGTGTGTTGTCATATACTTTGGAATCGCTTTGACGGTCCTGTTAGTGAGTGTTACAGAGTGACCTTTCATAGTCAAAGGCTGTGTCTAGATGAGGGTAAAAGGGGTGACAGAATGTGCTAGCTAGCATGTTTGTTTGAAAAGTCTAGTGTAGAATATAGCACAAGACAGGAGCCTAGGCACATGCTATTGTACAATATGTCTTGTCTTGACTAGAGTTTTAGAACTGTACGGTCTGGCTAGCTAACATGTCCTAACATTATGCCTACAGATCCTACTCTAGGCCAGGCCTTCAGGACAAAACCTGTACACTCCAAAAGTAGGTGCAGGGAAGGCCTTGAACACAGCAGCAGAGCTATGCAATTGTAGCTGGGGTGGGGGCAGGATACAGGGACTGCATGCCCTGCTCCGTGTAGAATTGTGCCTGCGTTAGCTTTTCTCCCTGCCCTTCAGCCACTGTTACTGCCACCAGTTCAGCTCCACTAGAGATAGCAACACAGCAGCCACGGGCAAAAGATCGAAATGACTTGGCAGTTAAAGGCCCCTAGCACCCTGTTAACACAAGCACTCCTACTGTTTCTACCCACTGTGGGAAATGTTCGAGAAAAAAAGCTTTCAATAGGCAAAGGTTAATGGGTCCCTATTTAAGCCACCTTGGAGGATAGGGCTGGATTGATGGCTCCCTGGCTACGGATGAGAGGTGTTTGGAAATTTTCGGTCAGAATGATTTTCCGACAGAAAATGCAGTTTCTGCCAAACCAAATTTTTCCATCAGGAAAAATAAAAATTAAATATTTCAGATTTTCACCCTGATTTGGGATTAAAATAAATGTTGCAATATTAGAATTTTCCATAGCTCTGCTATAGATTTTTCTATGGCACTTGTCACAGGTAGTGTCTGAGTACCTCCTCTACACTAATGAAATTATTCTTACAATACCCCTCCAACTCCTTTAGCACAAGTCTGCCCACTTCCTGGAACCCAATAGGACCCCTCCAACGCAGATCACTACTATTATCCCCATTTTTCAAATAGGAACTGAGATACAGAGAGATCCTGTGGCACACTCAAGGTCACACAGGAAATACAGGGTAAAGCTAGGAACTGAACTCTTGTGATTAAGTCAATGGGACTCATGAGACAAAACCTTGCTGTCTTCACCAGCTAAACCCCACCATCTCAACAAGTGGGAGTTACAAAGATTCAAAGGTAGCCATGTCTCTGAAAATGTATAGCAGAAAACAGGTACCTGGGGAGGTGGATCCCATTCCTCCCTGACCAAGCTTGTTTATTCAGGTTCTGTACAGGGACCAGGATTTGGGCCTTCACCGAGGTACTGGACAACCACAGGAAACAATGACACTGATTCTGTTCCATTTATATCGCTGTAATGCCATAACAGAGTCTGTGTTCCTGCACACAGCGAGCTCTCCCCGCCCCTTTCTGCTTATTCCATTGCCAGGGTCCAGAGTGGTGCCTACTGCCTATGGCTGGCAATGCCATCACTGCACCTTCTGGTCCTCATCCAGCCATTCTCCACTGCTGGTGTCACTTATAGGCTTTCCCTTTCTCAGATGACCCTTTGTTCTAAATGTCAATCCCACTGAGTACACTTGTGACTTAGTATTTGCAATTGTAATACCTGATATGATCAGCAATGCTCTGAATGCAACAGCCAGGCGTTTTCTAGAGAGGAAGCAAAGCCCTCTAGTGTCTGTTAGCTTCATACACACTTATCCTTTTGAACTTTGTACCATTATAGCACTTGTTTACCTTATCTAGAAATGTCAAAGTACATAGTTTAATGATGGATTTCAGAGCGCATCAAAAATCAGATATACTACTGGGATCTACATTCTGCACGTCAAAGGGCAAAAACTGTAGCAGCAAATTGGAATTTATGACACTGCTTCATCAAAATATATCAGTGCAAACTCCTTTGCAAACAAAGATTTTTCTCTCTCTTGTATTCTGTTAATTCAGATGCAGTTTATTTATCACTAAAACCAACAATTGTTTAATTTGAGGATGGAGATTACAGACCAGGTGCTGGACCTGATCCTGTATTTGTTAATTTCAGTGGGAGTCTGATTTAGCTGAGAACTGCAGAACCTGAGCCATTAATTGTAGATGTAACTAGATTTAAATGACTAATGCACTAGTGCCTAATCCACTGGATTGGCCATTATCCAAAAATCCATCAGGCTAATCTACTGGCATGTAGAAACCTACCCCAAATTACAGAGAACAATTATCACAGCTTGAGATGATAGGCTTATTTTCAAGTCTAACCAATTTAAAATCCGCATTTATGGTAACTATTGCTAAAAGTCTCTTTTTCTGTAATCCATTCAAAAGCAATTTTTTACATATGCCAATTATACTGTGCCACCTCGTGCAGTGAAGAATATTTCATTAAATGTTCTTTAATGTTTATAAGTAAAACAATTGCTTTAAAATAACTATTAGGAGTTACCAGTGAGCTGCAGAAATCATCTGAGCTTCACTTCAGAGATTTAGATAAAAGCTGGTATCTGAGCAAGTGCAAGGAACAAGCATGTGACACAGGCACATGGGAACTGCCATACTGGACCAGACCTATGGTCCATCTAGTCTGATATCCTGTTACTGACAGTGGCCAGCACCAGATCACTATGTTGCCATGTTATCATGACCACGATCATCCTTTTCTGCTATGGCTGCTTTCCTTCATTCGGCCATTTCATTTTATTCCTCTGTCAAAAGACCTGTTAATCCTGGACCTCCCTGCAGATCAATGCCGACTGATCAGACTGAGACCTGGGAACACTCAACGGAGCAAACTGAAAGGCAGTTCCGACAAACCTGGTGGAGCAAAGAGATGCATGCTCGTTTACACTACTCACTCTAACTGCTTTTCATCAAACCTTCTCCCCCATCCCTTTTTCATACTCTATCTACTTAGTTCTTGTCTACATTGGGGATTTGTCCTGATTTCAGCCCTCAGTGGTCACCACCAACGTAGTTGCACAGGTGCAAACCCTTAGGGTGAAATCCTGGCCCCACTGAAGTCCATGGCAAAACTCCCGTAGGCTTCAGTGGGGCCAGGATTCACCCCTAGTGTAGACAGGCCCAGCTCTGTTTGTACCTTAGCCCTGCTTGAAATCAGGGGAAACTCCACCTTGGGGATTTCACATGTTCAGATTCATTGGTGGTGACCACTGATGGCTGAAATGGGAGCAAATCCCACTGTCCATAAGGCCTTTTGGACCAGGACCTTGTTCAACAGGGATATCTGTCCATAAGCACCTAGTACACTGCTGACATTATACAAATAACTTTTAAAAACTGTGTGATTGACCAAATGTGTTAACATTAAATAGCAGAACATTACTGAGAGCATGGGAACACTTTGGGCCAGATCTTGCCCCTGCCACTCAGATACACTGGCAGGAGTGAGGGAGGGGCTCATTATGCTCCCTGCTTTGTGGGCCAGTGAGGGAGCAGATACTATGCCCCCTCCCTGGGATTCTGGACAGACCCTGTGCAGGGATGTAAGAGGGGAGGGGAGAGGCTCCTCTTGCTCTGCTCTACCATACAAATGCACAGGGGCTGGCAGAAGCTAGCCCTTCATCTGAAAGCCCAATATCACCCAGACAGTACTAATAACTGCATTGACTATAGTCGAAGGGGCAATGACTATCTTTGATGTATTGTGCAAAAAACAAAAACAAAAAACCATCTCCAGATGATTCAGTGTCATCTTGCTTGGTTTGAAGAGAAACTCACTCTGTCTGTTAATCTGTTGGTTAAAAGGGGAAATAGACATACGCTGCATTCTCAATCCACTTCAATGGTATCTTCTATGATATTTGGCTGCTGTGAAATATAGTTTCAGTTTCTTGCCAACATTCCTTAGCTTTATTACCGCACAGTGCCTTGGACAAGACAGTCTCACTCAGGGCAAGTTACAGGTTTTCCAAACATCCTGACTCCTTTCTGTCTTATTCCTTTAATTTATATCAGTAGTTCAGTATTTCCTGAGTGTCTTCCTCATCCTGTGGGCATAGCATACCCTGCCTGGTAACCTGGCCTAAGATATTTTAAATGCACAATCACCATTTAACTTCTAGGATAGTTTTGAAACTAGTGTATTTGAAAACTGATTCCAAGTATGATGACAGGGCAAACACCTACAATTTCCTTAGATGTCTCATGTTTAATTCCCTCGATAATCTACATGGTTTTATGCAGCATGCACAGGTAGCCACTGTGTTAAGTAAGAATATATTTGCTTTCGGTAACTAAACAGAAGATCCATTTTTCCCAAGTATGGATTTATACTGAAAAATTCCTAAGGTACATTCCGCTTCTTAAAAATGTTCTCAGCAACTGTTAGTGCCTAGTTACTAGTGTTATGGGCACACTATAACTAGCTAAGGGTCTGCTGCTGCTCAAAAGACTGTGAAACATACTATGTATTGAGTGTACATTACAATATTTGTATTATGAAAGGTGGCACTTAAAAATTCAACAGAGCATTTGCTAGCGCTTGGTTTTTGACCTGTTTTTTGGAGAGTTTTTATGACCATTTCATGTTTGTGCCGTGCCCAAAGATGTGCTAAGCATTAATGTATTCCTCCTGCAGCTTCAGCAGATCATCAGAAGTTTTCAATTTACAGAAAAATCCCATAAGATGGAGTTTGTAGGCTGCAGCTTTGCAAATGTCAATACACAAACCTGTTTGGCAGAGCTGAGTGGCATATGTTTAAAGGTATTTACGTGCCTAAAGGTGGAGATAGGGGCCTAGTGGGATTTTCAGAAGTGCCTAGGCATCTAACTTCCATTGATTTTAATAGGAGCTGGGGCCTAGGCACTTTTGAAAATCCCAGTTGCATCTTTAAGCACCTACTGACCTTTAAACATCAGGCCCAGAGCACTTAGCATTCTTCCTTAGCAGAATTCAGGCTCCCAAATTCCTGAAATGGCATGGGTTTTTTTTTAAAAAAAAAGCTTAATTTTCTTTCACTCAGACAAGAAGATGATCATGCAAAACTGAAAGGAATGAAAAGGCAAAATAAAAGGAAATAGAACTGGACAGAAGAGAAGAAACAGCTAAACTATGTGTCTGATATATTATTAGATTCTGCCTCTTCTGCGGTGCTCCTTCTTGCACTCCCACTCAGCCCCTCTGTACTGCTGCCAGCTCGGAGCAGTTCTAAAGCATTTCCCCACTTTCAGCAAAGGCACAGATATGGTATCAAAACCAGTTTATCTTTAATCACTAGCATGCGTAATACCAGAAATAAGCTGTAGCTGTTCCATTTATTGCAGGCTTTAATGCATGCTGCCCTTCAGTGGTGGATCTTGGATTAGCTGCTAGGCAAACTATAGTACAGCCCACATTTATCTTTAAAACCATATGTTGATTTGTAACCTTTATACACACACAATGCTCAAGGTCAGGAAATGAAGATGTTAAGCAGGGCCGGGGCAAGGAAGTTTCGTGCCCTAGGCGAAACTTCCACCTTGCGCCGCCCTTCTTCCCCCACCAGCCATGCGGCAGCTCCCCCCCCCCCCCCCCCCCTGAGGTGCCCCCCCCCGCGGCAGCTCTCCCCCCTCTGCCCTGAGGGCCCCCCCCCGCGGAGCCGTGCGGCAGCTCCCCACCCCAGCTCACCTCTGCTCCACCCTCTCCCCGAGCATGCCGCCCCTCCTCAAATTCTCCTCCCCTCCCAGGCTTGCGGCGCCAAACAGCTGATTGGCGCCGCAAACCTGGGAGGCGGGAGAAGTGGAGCAGCCGCTGTGCTGGGAGAGGGAGTCTGAGCCGCACATGTCAGCGCGCTGCCGGCAGCCCAGCCCAGGAATGCTGTAAAAAAAATTGGGGGTGCCAAAAAGCGGTCTTAACTCCCTCCTCCCCCAGTAGCTATACTGAGTGGAGACTGGAACTCTCTCCAGGGTAATATGTGTTTAAACTGGTGTAACAGCAAGGCATGCTTGTCCTTTCTAAACTGGCAGTGCTCCATACATCGTAGTAAACAGCAACCAGCATCACAGTCATTTTCTTACTTTTACTGTTGTCAATGGATCACCATATCAACTACTTGAGCCACTTTTTAATTCTGGAGAAAGATGTGTAATCGAGGGCCTTTATGAAATGGGTGAAGAGAAAAGAATGAAATACTTGGCTAATGACTGATGCATGAATACTCCAGAGGTCTGAATTGTGTATTTGGGAATATTGTACTTGTGATGGAAAACTACATGAAAGGCGTATCCCTGCAGGCGTAATTGCCTCCTTCGGTTAACCCCATTTTTCTTATACATGATTCCATTCTATGGGTGTATCGTACATTTTTCTCAGCAAATCTTCCCAGAGTCAAAATCATAATCGATAGAGGATTCAGAGAGAGAAATGATTACTTCATTTCCCTCAATTTGTAGATTTTTTTACATCATCTGATTTTAATTCCTACGCTCCCCAGGTCTTAATCTAGGGCCTGGTCTACACTAGGAGGTTATGTTGAATTTAGCAGCGTTAACTCAAATTAACCCTGCACCCGTCCACACAACGAAGCTATTTATTTCGACACAGAGGTCTCTTTAAATCGATTTCTGTACTCCTCCCCGACGAGGGGAGTAGCGCTAAATTCGACATGGCCATGTCGAATTAGGGTAGGTGTGGATGGAATTCAACACTAATAGCTCCGGGAGCTATCCCACAGTGCACCACTCTGTTGACGCTCTGGACAGCAGTCCGAACTCGGATGCTCTGACCAGCCACACAGGAAAAGCCCCGGGAAAATCTGAATTCCTTTTCCTGTCTGGCCAGTTTGAATCTCATTTCCTGTTTGAACATTGTGGCGAGCTCAGCAGCACTGGCAACGATGCAGAGCTCTCCAGCAGAGGTGACCATGCAATCACAGAATAGAAAGAGGGCCCCAGCATGGACTGATCGGGAAGTCTTGGATCTGATCGCTGTGAGGGGCGATGAATCCGTGCTTTCGGAGCTGCGATCGAAAAAACGGAATGCGAAGATCTACAAGAAGATCTCCAAAGCCATGACGGAGAGAGGATACAGCCGGGATGCAACGCAGTGCCGCATGAAAATTAAGGAGCTGAGACAAGGGTACCAGAAGACCAAAGAGTCAAACGGACGCTCCGGATCCCAGCCCCAGACATGCCGTTTCTACGGGGCACTGCATTCCATTCTAGGTGCGTCCGCCTCCACTACCCCACCACTGTCCGTGGACTCTGACGATGGGGTATTGTCGACGGCCGCTTCCTCGGAGATGTTCGCGGACGGGGAAGATGAGGAGGACGAGGCAGTCGACAGCACTTTCAACGCTGATTTCCCCGACAGCCAGGATCTCTTCATCACCCTCTGGAGATCCCCTACTAACCCTCCCAAGGCGGTAACCGAGACCGTGAATCAGGGGAAACATCAGTAGGTAAGTGTTTTAAACATTTATTTTGAACAGAATAGGAATGGTATCTTAACAATGGGTTTTTCATGATTAGTTTGCCCTAGGCGTTTTAGTTTCTAGTCCTTGCCAGTGCAGCTACTGGAAAAGTTTGTCAACATGTCCGGTTTTTCATGATTAACCTAGGTGCTTTAGTTTTTAGTCCTTTCCAATGCAGCTACTGGAAAATTCTGTCAATATGTCCGAGGATAGAGCAGAAATCCTCCTGGGACATCTCCACGAAGGTCTCCTGGAGGTATTGTGAAAGCCTTTGCATCAGGTTCCTGGGGAGAGCGGCCTTATTGCGTCCTCCATGGTAGGAAACTTTTCCGCACCAGGCTAGCAGCAAGTACTCCGGGATCATTGCCTTGCAAAGCATGGCGGCATACGGCCCTGGTGCTTGCTGGCATTCATGCAGCATGCAGTCTTTCTCTGTCTCCGAAATCCTCATCAGAGTGATATCACTCATGGTGACCTGCTTTGAATTAGGGGAATGTTAGTATTGGGACTGATTGCCTGTTCCTTTACATAACTGTAACCGGCCGTTTATAGCCACGCGGTGGAGGCGTGACAGGGGCAGCATGGAGGGATCTTTCCCGGGCACAGCCGCAACGGGGGTGGGACAGGGGCAGAGTTTATGCTGGCCGGATTGCCGGCAGCAGGAACTGGCCAACGGTAGGAGCATTGCTTGGAACGTGAAAGAAGGGCACTGCTATAAATTAAGCTTTAAGCAGCCAAAAGTCTATGGCTTACCATGTCCGCCTGCTAGCCGAATTCCGTTGTCCGGCCCCGCTTGTGTGATCTGTACAGCAAGACCCCAGGCACTCAGTGGGAAGGCCAAAAATTCAACCTTGTACTGAGTGTGCATGGTCTTGTTCACAGAGAGAGACTATATTCATTGTTCGCAAAACTGTATCTTTCTAAGGAATTCACTCCCTTTTTCCCATCCCACAGCTGCGAGTGTCTCCCGAGCTACCCCGGCATCCCCCTCCCAGAGATCAGGCGACGAAAGAGAAGGACACCGGACGAGATGTTCTCAGAACTTATGGGCTGCTCCCGAGCTGAGGCGGCACAGCAGACCCAGTGGAGGGAGAACATGTCGCAATACCAGCGATCACACAGCGAACGGGAGGACAGGTGGCGGCAGGAAGACCAGCAGGCAACTCAAACGCTGCTTGGACTAATGAGTGAGCAAACGGACATGCTCCGGCGCCTTGTAGATGTTCTGCAGGACCGGAGGCAGGAGGACAGAGCCCCGCTGCATTCTCTCTCTAACTGCCCTCCCCCGCCACAAAGTCCCATCCCCCCTTCACCCAAAGTCCCAAGAAAGAGGGGCGGCAAGGGCCGTGAAAACAGTCACTCCACCCCTGCAGACTGCTCAAGTAACAGAAGGCTCTCATTCCCAAAGATTTGATAAGTCCTTTCCTTCACTCCAAAAGCACCTCACCCAAGCCCCCGTCCCAGTTTCATCCCCTAACTGTGTAGTTAATAAAAAATAAGTTTCTGTTAATTATTGTTTCCCTCATGTTCTTTTAGAGGAAAGTGTGTTTGAAGGGGGGGAAGGGGTTGGTAATTGGAGAGGACAGTCACCTTTACCAGGGTACAGACACGGGGTCAGGTTCAGCAGAAGGTCACAAACACATTGCAGTTACTAGGCACCCTGGTCAGTCTGGGAGGTGGTTTTCAAGTTCTGTCGGGGGGGGGGGGGGGCTATGTGGGTTTCTGGCGGGGGAGGGCGGTTACAGATCTTATGCAGCGGTCCTTAGCCTGGATGACAGCCCCACTGTTTAGTCAAATTTAAATCCAGAATACCATAGGGCAGAGTGAGTTTCATTTAAAAGGTATTTAATTTTACCAGCATCCCATCCTTCCTCATTGCCTTCTGGTTCTTTCTTGTCACAATAGAAATGTGCTAGTCCTGGCAATAGCAGCAACTGCATTCTGAGATGCGACATTGATAGAACACAGGGTACTTTGATGCTTCTGATTAACCTTAAAGCAGTGTCTAAAACGATAACCTCGGAGTGGAATATGTGTCACTGCCCAGAAAAATCTGTACAGCTGCCTCAGTAAAATAGACCAAAACCACACAATAGGGCAAGCAGGAAGTTCCAGCATTATGTCTCAGCAGTTTTCTCTCAGGTAAGCAATCTAAAAGCAGTAAAATTATTCTCAGTAATCCAAGATGTGCTGGGAGAAAAATACATCCGCACAACAGATTTGCAGAATCCCTGTGGCAGAGATTAAAAAAAAGCATCTAGCTATGTTATCATCGTTCTATAAATCTGTAGTACGTGAGTCTATATAGAATACCTTAATACCTGGTTTAAGAAAAGGGTAAATTCATGACTTCTGGGAATACCAATATTTTAATGTCAGAACTGTTATCCTTTTAGACGCTGCTTTAAGGTTAATCAGAAGCATCAGGGCCAAATTTGCAAATAAATGTGCCTGTTGACCCTGCAAGTTTTGTATAGGCACTGTGAAGGGTATCCCTGCCCTGCATTGGACAGGAAGGGGTTTAACCCCATACTGTGGACTGAGGAAGTCACACCCCCTTGCCTCTGCTGGGCATGCTCCAGCTGGAACCACAGTATAAAAGGGAGCAGCCCAGCTAAGTCTGGGCTGATTGCAGAGGAGAGAGGACATGTGTTGTGGGCTCCTACCTGGGGTTGTCAGAGCCTGAGACCATGGAGGCCAGGTGTTCCGAGAACCAGGTGAATACCCAGCTGCCCGTAGAAGCCCACAAGGGAAAGGAGTTATCGGGAACTTCACCAGCCAATGATTCCAAGGATCCAGAGGACCTGTGGACAACAGCACAGGAAGAATGGGTAGGAAGTAGCCCATGGGAACTAGACATTGATCCAATTGTGGAACTGGGAACAGAGTCTGTGTTTCGGAAGGATCCCCGCTGACCCAGTGGCGGATACACTCACTGCTTATAGAGCCCTGGGCTGGGACCCAGTGCAGTAGGAAGGACCTGGGTTCCCCTACTCCAGCCACCAACCCACCCCTGGGTGACACCCCCTGCCTGGCCACTAGGCCATACTGCCCCGCTTAGAAGGGCAGTCTTATTGACTTCAGCCCCTAGGCCATACCGCCCTGCCCTGTGTCAAAGTGAAGACCCATTGGCTCTGGCCACTGGGCCATGCTGCTCTGTGCTGAAGGGTTGCCCAACATCCAAGGACAGTCCCCCTGATGGGGTATACCTGCCCTACAACAGCACCTACTGCATATCCTACACTTGTGTGTATGAACTACGTAGTTGAGCATGGAAACACATGACAACAGTTACTCTGTTTATGTACCCTGTTTATATAAATAAGTGCAAGATTCATGGGCACAAAATATTCAGGTACAATTTTTATTTTATAAATTAATTTTATTCAGTAAATAAATGCAGCTGAAATAAACATGCAGAGGATAATAACTTTGCTAGCAGTCAGAGTCAATGTTCTTTATGTGCACAGGTTTGGGCCTGATCCTGCTAACAGTTACTACTGGATATAGTGCTTCCTACTGTGAGTAATTCTCATGGACATTTTTTTCCGGGACTGGGATTAAAGGATAGTACGTTCTGAAGCTGGCTTTTCCCCCTTTCGAACTTCCCCAAGCCCTGACACATGGATTTCTGCTCCCCCTTACTCATTGGCATAGAGGGCAAGGGCAATATAGGGTCAAGACCCAGATCTTAAAAGATATTTAGGTGCCTAACTCCCATTTAAATCAGTGTGAGTTAAATGTCTAAATACCTTTGTGGAATTGAGCCCAAAATCCTACTGCCAAAATCAAACAAACCAAAGCTTGTTGTCTTTCTCTTGTCTGGGAGACCTGTTATTTCTAGTGCTGTTTGTTGTCCTGTTGGGGAAACGTTAACAAAGAAAGAAATCTCTTCTATGCATGAAACGAAACCTACTTTAAAAACAATTCTACAAATGTATTAGATTCCCAGCTGGGCTCTGGGAACAGGGCTCTGGGGCATGGGAGAGAGCTGACTGCCGAAGCTCTGGGGAGCTCACTTTTGGCTTGTGAAGTGCTGATCCCCTGCTTGGGGAAGTGGAGAGTGCTCAGCAAGCTGCAGGAGGTGATCAGCACCTTGCGTGAGTAGGCCGTGGGATGGAGAAAGCAGATCTTAGTTTGTCTTTGGAAGGTTTTTTATGGACCACTGCCAAGATATAAAACATAGAAAAAGTTGTAGGGCCTGATCCTCATCTGCTGATGTCAATAGAGCTATATCCATTTACAACAGCCCAGTATCTGACCCAAGAAGCTTTCATGTAGTTAGAAAGAAGATGCATATCAGAAACATGATGCCCTCAGGTACCAGCAGGGCTCACCTCAGAGCAGCACAGAACATTGGTATGTATTGTATGGCATGCACTGCTCTTTCTGATGCATTAATTTTAATTGGCTTTGTGCAAGAAGCACATTTTAAGGAAGGATTTGAATGAAGGGAGGGTAGCTGTTTAATGCACAAGAAGAGGAATGGAATTACAAGAGCAATGGTGGAGATACAGGGCTGAGGAGATAAAGACTGTAGTAGGAGAAGAATACATAAGGGGAATTAAGAATGAGTGTGGGCAGGAACGTAAGACTTCCTGTAGTGGATTAGACCATCTAGTCCAGTGTCTTGACTCTGACAGTGACCAGCACTAGATGTTCCAGAGAAAGGTGTAAAAGCCCTCACTGGGCAGATGTGGGGTAACCTTCCCCCTATACGAGATGAGAAGAAGGGAACGAGAGCTGAGGTGCAAGTGAGGCACAGTTGTTCAGAGCTTTGAAGCTGAGGATGGGAAACGATGCGGAAGAAATCAAGAAAAACCGTAGCTCTGAGTCTCCCCTATATTGTGTCTACACAAAAAAGGCATTTGGTATGTGGGCTAGTGTCAAAAGTTACTAAATAATGAGGAATAAGAGGAGGTGGTCTGATCCAGGAGGCTAATTTCAAATGTGTATGGGATACTGCTCTACAGGGAGTGTGGGGAGGGGAGGTGGAAATTTGAAACCCAAATACGTGGGATGACTTGGTGGGCAAAAATTTCACAAATGAACATTGCAGTTAGATTTAAGGCAGAATAGCACAGTCCTTCACTTGCCCTGCGCTCACAAGATATTATTACAAAATAATCTAGTGAAATTTTACTCTTGCTGATTCAAGGAAGTACATGACTCACCCAGATCTGTATAAAAAAGGGTTCCTTTAAACACACCTAGAGCTGGCACACACTTACAACAACTTTGAGGTGTTCCTGTAATAGTCTTTATTTTGATTGGGAGAAGTTATTACCAGTGGAAGGGATTTTTCGGGCAACATATGCTAAATTAGTAGTTGTAAAATGTAAGATAGCAACTCATAGGAGAAAGAGATACCCAAAAAGTACTTGATAGCACAACAGGCCGTAATACCTTTTCATTGTAGAGAAACTGATGTATGCAAGAAACCAAAACCGGTAAAACTACTGCAAAACTGACTCATTAAGTAAAATAACAGATTTTATAATGTTTCCATCTAATACTTTGCTTTTCAGATGATGGTTCTCAACATGCAATCTGAAACCTGAAATCACTGAAAGTACCTTGAATTGGTAGAGTCCACACCCTATTCTCATTACAACATGGCTGTGTATACACAGAGAGAGAGAGAGAGAGAGAGAGAGAGAGTTGGTGTGCAAACAGGGCCGGCTTTAGCAAGAGCGGGACCCGATTCCTGGGGGCGGGGCTTGCTGCAAGCCCCGCCCCCAGGAATCGAGCCCCGCCGCCGGGGGGGGGGGGGGGAC
>NC_048305.1:77323771-77408559 GCF_013100865.1 Trachemys scripta elegans | reverse complement strand
AGCGGGGAGCCCCGCGCCGCGGGGGGACACGGGGGGACGGGGAGACCCGAGCCGCGCCGCGGGGGCTGCGCCGGAGGGGGGAGACCCGAGCCGAGCCGCGCCGTGGGGGGGGTACCCGAGCCGCACCGCGTGGGCCGCGACCCGAGCCGCGCTGCAGAAGCCACGCCGGGGGGGGACGGGGACCGAGCCGCGGGGACCGGGCTGGAGCCAAGCTGGACCAGAGCCGCTGGGGCCTGCGGGAACGGGCCGCGCCTCCCCGGAGCCCTTCTCCCGCCCCCACCGCCCCAGCTTACCTTGTGCTGCTGGCCCGCCCCTGCTTCGTCTCAGACTTCCCGCGAATCAGGGGAGGGGGCGGAGCGTGCAGGGGAGGGGAGGAGGGGGAAGTGAGGTGGGGGCGGGGTGGACAGCTGCAGCGCGGGGCCCTCTTGGCGCGGGGCCCAATTCAGCCGACTCGGCTGAATCGGCCTAAAGCCGGCCCTGTGTGCAAAACTCACAGAGAGACCCCCTTTTGGGAGGTTCCTGTTGTAATCTAAGATTTTAGTAGTGTGGATGGGGAAAAGAGGCCAGACCATGGAGATGTGCTGGAGGAAGAAGTGACAAGCTTTGACCATTGACTGGATGTGTGTTGTAGATGGCCCAGGAGGGAAAGGGGAAAGAGGAGATTGGTGTCAAGGTGAGTTCTTGGTTTTTTTTCAGGTGGAGAGAGACTACAGTGTGATAGACTGTGAAGGGAAGAAACCTGATGACAGTGAGAGGTTAAGAAGTGTGGTGATAGAGGGAGTGGGGCTGGGAGCAAGGGAGTTCATGAGGCAGGAGGAGTTGGAGTTACTGGGCCAGTTGGAAAGGTGAGAGGAGAAAAGCGAGAAACATTCTCAGCAAAGGAGGAGTAGGGAAGAGCGCAGGGGAAGGCAAGCTCATGTCTGGTCTTCTCAGTCTCCATGAAGAATCTGGCAATATTTTGCATGGAGATGGAGTTAGAGGGAGTGTAAGGTGTGGGGGAGGAGAATGAGGAGAGAAATGGGAAGGGGATGACTGGAGTGAGGATGGAGAGGGAAGGGACACAGATGGTGATAGGGAAGGATGCAGCAGGTGGAAAGGTTGGGGTTGGGGATGGAGAGACGATGATGGGGGAAATTGTTCCAGTGGCTAATTGCTTTCACAGTTTTAAAAATTACATGTTATTTCCAGTCTAAATTTGTGTAGCTTTAGCTTCCAGCCATTGGATCATGTTATATCCTTCTCTGCTAGATTGAAGTGCCCATTATTCAATATTTATTCCCATGTAGATATTTATAGTAACTCCATTCTCTTCATGTGCCAGTATATGTATGCCTATATCTGTAATTTTCACTCCATGCATCTGAAGAAGTGGGTTTTTTACCCACGAAAGCTTATGCACAAATAAATCTGTTAGTCTTTAAGGTGCCACCGGACGCCCCGTTGTACTTATAGACTGTAATCAAGTCACCCCTTAACCTGTTCTTTGTTAAGCTAAATAGCTCTTTGAGTCTATCAAGATAAGGCATGTCTTCTAATCTTTTAATTATTCTCATGGCTCTTCTCTGAACCCCCTCCAATTATCAACATTCTTCTTGAACAGAACTGGACACAGTTTTCCAGCAGTGGTTGCACCAATGCCAACTACAGAGGTAAAGTAACCTCCCTGCTCCTACTCAAGATTCCCTTGGTTATGCATCTCAGGATCGCATTAGCTCTTTTGGCCACAGCATCACACTGGAAGCGCATGTTAAGCTGATAATGGGAGAGAGAGAAAGAGGCAGAGTTGGCAGGAGCAGAAGTTGTGGGAAGATAGAAGGGGTTGGAGATGGAAATCTTGCAAGGAAGGGAGGCAGAAAGAGAGGAAATGGAGTCGGTTGGGCATGGTGGAGAAGGAAGACTGAGGCCTGGTCTACACTCGGGGCGGGGGGAAACGATCTAAGTTACGCAACTTCAGCTACGTGAATAATGTTGCTGAAGTCGACGTACTTAGATCTACTTACCGCGGTGTCTTACTGCGGTAAGTCAATGGCTGATGCTCTCCCGTCGACTCCACCTGCGCCTCTTGCCCTGGTGGAGTACCAGAGTCGACAGGAGAGCGCTCGGCGGTCGATTTATTGCATCTAGACCAGACGTGATAAATCAACTCCTGCTGGATCGATCGCTGCCCATCGATCCAGCGGATAATGTAGACAAGCCCTGAATGTGTGGTGCACTACCTGAGAAATTAATTAGCAAATGATCACTCATGCAATAAATGAACAGTTGAAACAATAATTAGCCAATAGGGAGTTAGTGAGCAAGTCATAGGTTGTTGAGACAGATGTGGCTTGGTCAGGCAGAGTCAGCAAGAGCCCCAAGGGAGCAGGTGGGCCTCAGAGCCTACTTGGCTGGAGCATCAGAGTTGCATGGGAGCAGGTGAGCAGCAGATGCTGAGGCTGTGGTTCCTATGGCAATGTAAGCAGAGCCAATCAACAAGTGTTTGAATGTGGCAATGGTATACAAAGTGGGGATATTCTTGCAGGTTTTCATCACCATGATATCAGAGCAGCCATGTGATTCCTGAACTACCCTGCTATAGTCTCATCCTCATCATTAAAACTAATACAAGTTGCTTTTGTGGCTAGAGGAGATTTAGGTTAAAGAGTTTGATTTTTTAAAAAAAATCTTCCGCAGTGTTTTATAAAATAAAAGTCCCAGTACAATGAAATACAGTGAGGCCATCAACAGAAGTAAGGCCTTTGGGTGCTGCTCAGTGTATAGACAGATTTGTGATTTATCACATCTGGATGCAATGGCTTAGTGGTCTAATCTTCAGGTTTGAAATACTTATGCTCCCTGGAACTGTAGTTTAAATCTCAGCAGCATTGACTCAGCCCTTCATCCTTCAGAGACCGACACACTGAGTTTTGGGCAGTTTACACTGTGTGGGTGTCTTGAAATGAGGCTGTATGAATATTGGTCCTGTTCGGTCAGCGTGGACAGAGAATCCATGATCCTTTTCATGGGATTGGGACTTGCCACCCTCCATATACGCGCCCCAGTGTGCTGGTCCAAAATTACTTTCACTTAATGATTTCTGAGCAAATTAATCAGTACTTTGAATATGTAAGTACTATGTAACATTGTTTTAACATTCTACTATTAAAAGCAGAAGACAAAGATGAATACCCAATTCTTTTCTCCAAAGAAGTGGGAATAAAGCTGCATTGCACTAAGTGCTGCCTTTTCCAGGGTAATTCTTAACAAATTAAAAGAGTTTTAAGGCCTCATCTGCAAGGTGCTGAGCACTCCTTGTGAGGTGCCAAGTGCCCTCTGCTCTTGTTGACTTCAAACACCTCATGGAATTTTTTAGTCTCTAAGGTGCCACAAGTACTCCTGTTCTTTTTGTGGCTACAGACTATCACGGCTGCTACTTTGAAACCTAAACAGCTAATGTATCTGTGCTACTTGACATCGACATCACTACTGGAACTGTGAGAATGAATGTGCTTGTGACAATATTTTTCACCTTATAAACAGTGTTATTTCCATGCATCATGTAGCAGCCTCAAATGAAATGTTTTTGCTATTTGAAGGTTAGCAGCATCCAACACCAGAGGGAGCTCTATGAGAGGAAGAAGGAAAGAAAAGCTGACAGTCAAATAAACAAAGGTTTATTGAGGACCAGGCCTTGGAGATGAAGAGAGAGCCCAGGGAAGCAGGTTAGTGCAGGCGAGTATGAAAACCAGTGAAGATGTAGCTAAAGGAGTTTTTGAAACCTTGAACAGACAAGGAGAAAGAGGTTGGGGAGGGGACAGGGAAATGAAAGAGAAGCAGCCAACATATAACCTAGATGCCAAAGAGGCACTTTATAAAGATAAGAAAGAGGCTGGGGAGAAAAGTACTGGGACATTATCAGTCTAATGTGGTAGAGGAGATGTCTGATAGTAACTAGTTCAGAGAGAGCGATTTTCTGGATCAGAGAAGCTGTCCCATCGCTTTTTGTCCAGTTTAATGAGAGAAAATATTGTTATATTGTTATAAACTCACGTCTTGTCAGCATCACTAAGAAGGTGGCTTGTTAGAGTGTTTTGAATGGAGAGACTGTGATGGCTTGGCAAACTAGGAAAGGGAATCAGGAATTACCTGGGGTCTTTACAGTATGTAGCATTAGGGAAGACTGAGTTGTGTACACTAATTTACCAGTGGGTATCTAATCAGAGTGGCTTGAAGAATTTGAGTACTTTGATTTGTTGACATGGTTTTTGAACAGGAAGATGGTTTCACTAGAGTAATTATTTTGTCTTGTGGCTTCATTTTGCCTTGAGTAGAGACTCTAGAGTGAAGTTGGTGATTCTGTTTGATATATATTCTGTGTACACATA
This sequence comes from Trachemys scripta elegans, assembly GCF_013100865.1. Taxonomy (NCBI): domain Eukaryota; kingdom Metazoa; phylum Chordata; order Testudines; family Emydidae; genus Trachemys; species Trachemys scripta. Next base: position 77,404,195 of record NC_048305.1, on the reverse strand, counting down.
AATAGCAGAATGAAACGAAAGTGAAATATTAGTCTAACAGCTCCAGATGAAATTGGCTCATCTCTGCATCACAGATTTTTAGCTCAGAAATGGCTGGATTCGGAATCTGCAGACTCACAAGTATAGAGTCAATGGCAGGGATGATAGGGGTGTAGCAGCACCCCCAGGCTTGAAGTGGTTTCCGTTCTATACAGGGTTTACAATTTTGTTCAATGGATTTCAGCCCTATTATAAAAATTGTTCCCATGCCACTGATCAATGGGCCCAGTATCAATTATCAAGGTAAGGAGGATGCTGTAATTGTAGTTCCCCAAACTCCCTAGCTAACCCTCTGTGTTTTAATGAGATTTCTTTGCTCTTTGTTCACAGAATAACTTGTGGTCCTTTTGGTCTCGCCTGCACTGTTTATACAAGGCCAAAAAGCAAGAGAGTCAGGAGCTGCTGCATATAAAAAATAAATGAAGCCCTTTTTCTGATGCTCTGCCTACTCCCAGCCCTTGCAGGACCTTGCCTTGCAAGCCTAACCTGACAAGGTATTGTGTGTCCTCATTCACTTCAGTGGGAGATGCACTCAGCATCTTGCAGGTTCAGGGCTGTGGTATTTTGCTCCCACATCTATCCTTTTTGGATCTCCCTCCTACCCCAGCTTTTCTCCTCCTGCTCTGAAAGTTTTGCCCAGCTGTGCCTCTCATTATGTACGTGTGACTTGGCTATTTTTAAACTTTCTTCCTCTTTAAAAATATTAACTCAAGAGACCTTAATGATTATAATTTAGGTACTTAAAGCAGGAGTTTGTGGGGTGGGCAGTAAAGGTTCAAAGCTAGCACAACACTAGTTAAGTGCTTTGGAAAGCTACAGCTGACTGGCTGTTTCTTAAAAAAACACTGTCTCCCCCTTAACGATGCAATGCAATTTATTTTTGCGTCATGTACATCCTGCACAGTGCCACAGATCCTTTGCAAAGAAACTCTGTCACAAACTGAAGGGGAATGAGAGGGTATCAGGCAAGAATTGAAGTAGGGAACAACTGACTCAAATGTCCCAGAGGCTGAGGAGACAGGAAGACTGCTCCAGCTAGCTGGGCAGCCTGTGTTCTGACAGCCGAAAGCCTCTTGCAGTCCCCACTTATTGTGGTCAGACAGTCTTTAACTTTCATTTTCTAGTCAGTCATTTTAACTTGTGTAGCAGGTGAGGGAGGAGGAAGGATATGGGCCTTTCTAAGTTCAATGCAATGCAAAGTTTAAGATGGGACAGCTATGAGTGAGTGAAAGCCATGACTGAAACAGGGCCTAATTCAGGCCTGTTCTTGTGAGGTGCTGAGCACCCTCATCTGCCTTTGACTTCAGGGAGCTGAGGGTACTCAGCACACCACTAGATCAGGCACATGGGAAATAGAGTGACTATGCTTTGGGAACACGGACGTATACCAGATCCTACACAAAAGGAGCAGCTGCCATTTTGGATGTCAAAAAACAACCCAAAACTTTAGCTCTCCTTCTGAATAGGAGTCATGCCCCCTCTGAGTTCACAGTGCTGCAGATAACAGGCCCAGCAATGGAGGGTGGGATATATAGACAGGAAACTACATTTTTCACAACCATAGCTCTTGCTCCCCTGCCACACCAACCTCTCGTTGTGGATTTTGTGGGGTTTAAAACCCTTTAATCAATGAGTACTAGCTATAGATGGTAAGCAAGCTGGGGCAGGGATCAGCCTGTTTGCTAGGTGTGTACAGCACCTTGCACAGTGGGCTTCTGATCCCTTCCTGAGGCCTTTAGTACAAATAATAACTAATCACCTTCAATGTACAGCGAGATGGCTCTGCCAGGAACTCATGGTAAACTGAAAGTCATATCTAGGGTAGGTTACCTGTGTAAAATTCATTACATGCGGGAGGAATGTTTTATAACCCTACCTATTGCCTGCCTGCGCTCATCCCACACTCAGACTCTCATGAGTAACTGGCAATTTGTTACATCTTGAAAGCAAGGTAGAACTTTTACTGTCAGCAGGATTTTCCTTTTTTACAGCAGTAATCCCGGACTACTTTTCAGAGTTCAGGATGAGGGCCTACATACCCCTTTGACCTTCTGTCAGTATAAATTGTGTTCTGGATTTGGTTGGGGTTTTTTTACATCATGTTTGTGTTCTTTTACTTTGCATTTTCTCTGCACCCAATAGTACAGTACAGTAAGATGGCCATACAAAAAGCTCCTGGTGTCTTATTAAGTAGTCAGTTAATCACTAATCCATTGTAATTTATTCTTTAGTGTTCTGCTGCTTAAATGTGCTCTGTAAGGTATAAATTTGGAACTTTGGAGCTGTTATTTCATAGCTTGTAGTTGCTTGCTAACATTACTTAGCTTTCAAATGTACTCAGTTCACATTTCTTAAAGGAGACTGACCAATTGGTTACATCTTCCATAGAAATTCATTTAAAAAAAAGTGAAAATATCAGAAAAACTAAGTATTCAATGTAACCAAGAACAGCAGACACAAACTACTTCTGGCATCTTTACCTTCACTTGAAGAAATTTACTGAACTGCTATTTGCTAAACCACACAAGTTATTAACAGATAAAATATTACAGTTTCTTATTTCAGCAAAGATTTAAAAGCTGAATTTTCATAGCAGTGACGCAACATTGCGAAAACGTCACTACTTTTACAAAATACTGTATAACAGCAGGTTGAGTAGATTCTTTAAGTATATCAGAAGTAATGAGAATTGGTGGGTGCAACAGGGAGGTAAGGGAGAAATTAAGGAGGGTAAAGATATTAGAGATTGTAATTGATTTCTTTGATAGTCTTCATAGTCTTCTTTGTACTCTTTTCAAGTACAAAGAAGATATATTGTCAGATTGATTTTTTTTTCTCCCCCTCCCTACCCCAAGAGGAGGCACTGGGATGAATAAATCAAGAGCCACAAGTCACCAGGATTGTGCAGTAATATATCCAAGTGTTCTAAAGGAACTTTGGTGTGCCCGAGCTTCTAACAAATATATGCAATCTGTCATTGAAATTGGCTGCTATACCAGGGTTGGAGGGTAGCCCAATGTGGTACCTATGTTTACAAAAGGTGCTAGTGTGAGCCTGGACATTTCAGCACGGTGAGTCCTACTTCAGTGTGAAGAAAATAGTTTGAAACAAAGATTAAAAAGAGTATTCTAAAACACAAGATAAACATGATAGGAACAAACCAGCAATGATTCCGCAGAGCAAAATTGTTCTTCTCTAATATACTAGAATTCTTTGAGCGTGGTTGAGAGCTGGCTGACATAATTTAGTTGGACTTTCAAAAAACTTTCAAAAGACTGTCTGGTTTGGCTAATGTCTCTACGCAAAAGAATAAATGGACACAAATCTGACATCGGGAATCATAACATTCAAAAACCAGTAGGAGAACACTTTAACCTGACTGGTCACTCAATAACAGACCTGAGGGTGGCAATTTTCCAATAGAAAAGCTTCAAAAACAGACTCCAACGAGAAACTGCTGAACTTGAATTGATACGCAAACTAGATACAATCAACTGAGGCTTGAATAGAGACTGGGAATGGCTGAGCCATTACAAACACTGAATCTATCTCCCCATGTAAGTATTCTCACACTTCTTATCAAACTGTCTGTACTGGGCTATCTTGATTATCACTTCAAAAGTTTTTTCTCTTACTTAATTGGCCTCTCAGAGTTGGTAAGACAACTCCTACCTTTTCATGCTCTCTGTATGTGTATATATCTCTCCTCAATATATGTTCCATTCTATGCATCTGAAGAAGTGGGCTGTAGCCCACGAAAGCTTATGCTCAAATAAATTTGTTTTTCTCTAAGGTGCCACAAGTACTGCTGTTCTTTTTGCGGATACAGACTAACATGGCTGCTACTCTGAAACTTATCTTTACCATTGTTCTGTTTCTTGTTGGTTTCCCCCTCGCAGCCTCCTTTGATTTAACTCTATGCAGCCAGGCAGACAGTATCACACAGGTAAACTGAGATGCACATGATATTTTAAAAAAAATAAAATGGCTATTTCCCTCATTCTCCACACAGTGTCTCTCACAAGAGGAAATATATTGTCTTTGGGAGAGAGGTAGAATGCTGTCCTCTATTAGAAATTATCTAGGAATAAATGGTCAATTTCTCAACCTGGCAAAATGCAGAGCAGGTACCCCAGAGTTCCCTGGTATGACTGATATTCTCTAATGTATTTATTAATGATTTGAGAAAGCAGGGACTGGTGAGGTGGCAAAATTTGCAGATGGTACAAAATGATTTAGGTTAATTAAGACTAGAAAATTATCCTAATTAAAACTAAACTGCAGTTGTAAAATGAAATGAATAAATTACATTCTGTGATGCACTATCACTGTATTTTTGCTGGCTAATGTAGTCACTAATTCACAAAATTCAGCAATCTTTAATGCCTCCCGCAGCCATTAGTGCAAATTAGCAAGGCTCACTCGTTTTCTTTATCGTAAAGGGTCAGATTAATTCCTACCCAGGGACTGAGCTGATGCAGTTTGTGCCTCCTATTCATGGGCTTTTCAGGTTCACGGAACCCCTTCTGTTTCTCCTATATCTTTTCTTAGATAGCATAACTTGAGGACCACTCTAACTCATACTCCTGTAGCAATGGCCAGCAGTGGACCACTGCAGGAAAACAGAGAAGGTGGGGGGACAGGTTTGCCTTGGACGGGCTGATTGCCATGAGCCAGAACCACCATCTCCTTCCTCCATCTCATCTCAGAATGCCTCACATCCTGTGGAGGGGAGACACAACCATCCATGTGCCAGGCATAGGGGCTCCTATCTGGCAAAAGGGGCCATAGGGCAATAAGGAATTGAGCCTAAAGGAGACTGTTCTGAAGAAGGCAAACATCACACTCCAAACTGGGGAAATGTTAAGAGTTTATGTGGCAGGAAAGTTTTAAAATAAGGGAGGCATAGAGCTTGAAGAGTTATAGTTACCTCTGAGACACGTAACTAAAAGAGATAAAAACCATATGTTCTGTAGGAGGTGAGCCTTTTACACTCCATTACAGCACCTACTACATGTTTGTGTCAGCACTGGGCTCTAATTGTATCTAGATCTCTCTGGCTCTAGCTGTTTTCTCACTTACTGCTCCTGGATAAAAAAATTTCTTGCTAGTACATCTGGATTTAGCAAGATTCCTTTGATTTGACACTAAACTTATGTGGATCCAGCTAGTTTTGGCAAGTTCTGAGTTGGTAAAAATCTTTTTATGCTTGATTGTAGACAGCTGGCAGAAAAATTCAGGATTTCCCAATCACTGACTCTTTTTATTATCTGTCTTCACCTCTCTTGATGTTTACCACCATGGACCGCTTTTATCTCTGTTAATCCTTCACTGCATGGAGCCCCAGTAGCAAAGACCCCTCATAAGCATGGCCTCTATGTCAGTTTAAAACAAAACAAATTACCCTACCAAGGTTAAACTTGTGAGACTTTCCAAAGCTGGCCAAAAATAATATAAGTGATGATCTAAGAGAGAAAAATCACCAAAAGCCAGACTTCACTTCCTAAAAAACAGCTTAAAATAAATTACAACTAATTATTCTAAACAGGAGCTGAGCTAAAAACAGAACTGAAGTAAATTAAAATAAATTGATGAAAACGGTGCTAAAAGATGAAAGCTGTATAGAGTTGATCTAATTTTCCTTTGTTCTCTGAAGCTGATGCTGCTAAAGAGGTCCTTCCTCTATAACTTTAAAGAGCTTTAAATGGAGAAGAGCGGGTTCCAAATAATCAGATTTAAAAAAACAAACAAAGGCCCAATTGGGCCATAAAGTGGCCCTAACCAGGCAGCTGGAGATTCCTACCTGGATAGCACTTAGCACCCCATTCCAACTTCCCCAGCGAAGGGGTATTGCTGGAGAGCAGTGTATGTGTTTGGGAACCCTTGTAATGTAACAGCTTCTAAAAGGCTCTCATAAATGAATGTAGATTATTGCAGACCCTGGAGTCCCGTGGAAGGAGGGAGGGCAAAGGTGGTATAAACCTATCTTTTGATCCCTCCCCCCACTTTCCAGGGCCTGTACTAAGCACCACATGGATGAACCAAAGGACAGTTACCAAAAGATCCTGATTGCAAATAATCCCATTAAAATTGAACAGATTTTAAAATTCAAATGTACTTTACGCCATTTGTGGGATTTGTTTCCTATTGCATTTCACTTATCCTGGACAATGAAACAAACTGTTCGGCTTTATTTTGTTTATAGGTGTTTCGCTGTTGTTTCTGGTACTCAAGCATTAGCACAATACAACAGTGTTTGGGTTGCAAACACTGCAGGAAACATTTAACTCCAAACCAAAATTATCTTTCCACTGAAATTATTTGTTTTTAAAGGTTATAGTCTTTTAAAGCTTTTTTCCCCAAAACCTAAACATGCAGTGATGTTATAGCTGTGTCCGTCCGAGGATATTAGAGAGACAATGTGGGTGAGGTAATATCTTCTACTGGACTAACTTCTGTGTTTTTGTCTTTTATCGTTTTCCTATGTGAGCTCATTCCAGATCCGAGTGAGTGAGAGTCTCCTTTCATCCACAGTTGTTGGGGGCATTTAGTGCACTGGATAATGTACACCACATCCCTGATGGGTGAACACTTTTCACAAGCAATCACTCTATCTCTGACCTATAAATCCTCATCCTTAAAGGAATCCCACACCACACCTTCAAAAGATGAGCCTAGGATCTGAAATTCATAACCTTGCTAGACACTAAAAATCATGGTCCTAATAAAGACACTAGATTTATGGCTTATTACAACAATCTGTAACTCATTAACCCCTCTTTATGTCCTATGACTACAGGGGAGTTAATGGGCCACTTCACCTTGAATAGTCCCTTAGATATGTACTAACTGCTTATGGTAAATTCTGTTTGACCTTGTATTTAGCTGTGACACTCTGAGGGCTTGTCTACACTGAAAAGTTGTTGACAAAACTTTTGTCTTGCACAGGTACTTAAAAAAGTTCCATTCCATCCCTCCCTCGCCAAGACAAAAGTTTTGCCCATGCAAGTGGCAGTGTGAACTCCTGCCGACAAAGCTAAAGCTGCTTGCGGGGCTGGAAGTACTTTGTCGGCAAAAGTGCCAACAAAGGACCAAAAAAGAGCGTTTACAGACACTGACTTTTAGCGACAAGGCTGTGTCGACACTAATAGCTGTGTGCTGTAGAGAAGCCCTGAGTATCTTTCCCAGACCTGAGGAAGAGCTCCATGAAGTTCAAATGCTTGTCTCACTCCCACAATGGAAACTGATCCACTATTACCTAACCCACCTTGTCTCGCCACAATCTGAATAGGGAGTTTAAATTGCCTTCAGCTGCCCCTTTATAAGGAAGGAACCTTAAAGTTCTAAATGTGTTAAAGGTAAAGATATGATTGACTTATAGAAAGAACATTAAAAGAGCTAATAAGAATTATAGGCCTCCATCCTGCAAACATTTATGAACATATTTAATTTTAGGCATGTGAGTCAATGATACTGTTTTCAATGGGACTATTCATGTGCCCAGAGTTAATAACCTGCAGGACTTGGGACAGAGTTCTCAGAGCACTGAGATTCTTGCCATGTTCTTATAATAAAACTATAATGAATTGTATGTGGGGGCGGGGAGAGGAGGGTACACATATTCCACTGTCTGTGTAGAGTCCAAAGTGCTTGGCTGTGTGTCCTATGCCCCATATGGCTAAAAAACATTCGCCTGTAGTGAAAGCTGTGCCTGTGGTTTTGGAACAGAGGATCTGAAATCCATCCTCGGTATTGCCAGGCAGCCCCACGTGGCCAAGGTGTTTAGCACAGTGACCATGGAGTTGTTGACCACTAAGACTTTGCTCTTCCCTTTGGGGTGCTCAACGGTGCCCCTTACAGTCCCTTTGTCGCTGTTCTCCCTGTGTCAGAGACAGCCAACGAGACACAGCGGCATTAGGTAACTTGCCCAAGGTCCCAGTGCCCCGCACCGTGGGGAAGCTGGGCTCGGAAGGGGGCCCTGGAACTTGGGCCGGGCTCTCGGAGCGCGGTGAGGCTGGAGCAGCAGCAGCTGTGGCGATCCTGCAAGCAGCGGATCTAGAAGCAGGCGGGAAACACCCGGGGGGGGGGCAATCTATTGCTCTCTCTTCCCTACACCCCCGTGCGGGGCGCCCCGGGTCCTGCAGCGGGGCCCCGAGCACCCCGGCAGCGAGGGAGAGTCGCACGCACCTGCAGCGAGCGGCCCCGGAGCACCTGAGCCCTGGCAGCGCAGGGGTGCCGCGCAGCGGGGCGGGGACTGGCGATCACATGGGCGCTGCCGCGGGGGCCATTGGCTGTGTCCTCGGCCGCGCTTGGCTAGTGCCCCCGCTGCCGGGCCGGAGCTGCTCAGCGCGTCTCCGAGCGGAGCCATGTGCCGCTGCGTGGCGTGTGGCTGCGCGGCGCGGGCTGCAGGGCGCTGCTAGCGGCCGGGAGCCCCCACCCCCATGGCCGCCCCGCCGGAGTGATTCGCCGTGCGGCTGCGCCCACCTGCCTGCCGCGCCCTCTGCCCAGGTTTGTTACTGCAGCCCCGGGGGGCAGGGAGGTGCAGCCGGGGTGGTGCGGGCAGTGGAGGTCCCCAGGCAGGGAGGCTGCTGCAGCCTGGTGGGGGGGGAGCGGTGCTAGCAGGACCCCCCCGCCGTGGAGCTTCTCGGGGTTAGGAGGAGAATCCGGCTGCCTGGGGGAGCGTCCCGGTTCCCGGACAGCGGCGCTGCCCCTCGCCTTCCTCTTTTCCCTGCTTCGTCCCTCCCGCTGCGTCTGCACGTGCATTGGTCTTACCCGGCCGCTGTAGCTCCGCTAAGGTGAAACCCAGCCCAGTGGCTCTTCCTTATGCAACAAACAGCCGGTTACAGGAAATGCTAAGAATAAAAATGATGTCGATGTCTCCCAGTGAGGGATTATATCTACTCTGACTGACAGGGCAGCCCCAGAGGCTGGCCCGGGACTTAAGGACAGAGCCCATGTCCGGTTGCCAGATCAATACCACTGCAGGAAAACTGAACATCTCTTGCCACCCTGGTGTTTTAAGATAATTGCAAAAGTCCATATTTATGTTGGCTGGGAAACCCTTTTAGATAAGGAGAGCTTAGAATTCATCCAGAACTAGCAAAGTGAACTGAAGCAGGCAGGAATAGTATCCCTAGATTAATAGTTATAAATACCCACACTCATAAAACTAGCTCTGCCTTCCCGTGGCAACAGGAGCATCCATAAACACTTGGAATACTGGCTAGTAGAAACCGAAAGGGTAACTAGTTTTGCAGTTGACAGGAAGAATATTATAGTTCATCCAGAGATATTTTCCTTTTTAAAATCTCTCTTTAATATTTTTACTCTGTGAGTGCGTGTGTGTGCACACATGTATGGAGCATTGCATGCCAGAGTATGATATTGGAGCAAGCCTTGGGTATGTAAGTTTACTCCAGCTAAAAAAATCAGTCTCTTTCTGGACCCTCTCTTTCACCATATTGCATTATGAAATCAGTGTGCAACCACTTATTTGTGGTTTTTGTATGGTATCAAATATTTTCTTGATGTTGCACTAGGCACAGATAAAGGGCCTTAACCTATGTAATGTTTGCTATGTACATTTATTATAACACTTCCTACATCAGCACAGACTTTTGGTCAATGAACCATCTTTATTCCCCTGCTTTTTAGGTATCCTTGCTGTAAATGGCAGTACAATAACCCTTCTCTAGTGTCTGTTGTATGGGAATCTCAGAGCATTTTCTATTAATCCTTGAAACCCCACTCCAAGTTAAAGAAGTTTTATTATCCCTGTCCTACTGATGTGTGAACTGAAGTCTAAGGTCACACAGTAAGCCTATGACAGAGCCAGTAATTGACTCTTCAGTCTCTAGGTGATTGACCTATCACTTGATAAAACCAAGTCTCAGGAATGCTTTTTATAATGGTGCTGAAAATGTTTTTTTCCTGTTTATAGCAGCAGCTAAATTATCTTCAGCACGGGTTTGTGGTACATGTTGCTGATCATGGTTGTCAATGGTGGTGGTCTCTCTCTCTTAAAATATATTTAGGGAAGGCTTAATTTCTGTGCCATAGAAACAGGGTTATGACCATCAGCTCTGGTAGCATTAAAGATCGAAAAGAAATTATCTCTGAAGGCACGGTAAGCAACTGCTAAGTGGACAGGGGACGTTGCGCTTCTAAAAAGTAAAATCTGATGGGGTGCTACCGAGGTCCTGGTCCCCCAGTGTAACCTATCAAATACATTTTAGCCCTCTTTACTTCACAAGCTAAAGGTGCCCTAGTTTCAAATCTGTTTCTGCTTTTCCAGTGGGTCTACATTCATTTTTTTCATGACTAAATTAAAGGCTTCAACAGTGAACAGCAATTCATGTTACATTATTTATTCACCATTGATCTTGGATCAGTACACCAAGCTTCACTGTGAGGCCAGCAGTGAGGTGCTGTGAATTAAATCCATTCTCAGGGATTTATAATTTGGCTGTAAACCTTGTATTGTCTGATTAAACTTGACTTACAAGGTCTTGGCCTGAGAGTAAGTTATTTTGATGATATTTTATGTGCCTTTGTGATGTCTATCAATTCTTCAGCAGAGTTCACTGTACAGCAAATTAAAGTGTTAATATTAAAATAATACAGTATTTGTCCTAGATCTTGGACATATTGTGCATAGCCATTTTCCACATGGCATGTAACAAACAAGGAATGTCTAAACAGATACTCTTCTCTGCTGTCAAGATTGCTTTGATAAGGAGACAAAGATTACATTGACTATACAAAGTGGGATGGAGGATGGCACAGTATAAAACAAATTCATAATCTCCAGAACATGATGCTGTGTATATGATGGGAGTTCTAAAATCCATTTAGAAGTGGGACAACTGTCTGTGTAATGTTTTCAAACCCAGAGGAGGTGTAGTAAAGCAACAACACTAATAATAACATAGGGAAACTTTGCATGCTTCTACCACATGAAGGTAATATTGATAGGAACAAGCCTGTTCTTGTAATGACCATGTTAAGAGCTGGGTAAGTTAAAGCAGTCAGACACGCACACAAAAAAATTAAATATCAAACATAGCACTACTATAACTCATTGGAACATGCAAAATCTGTTTCCTCCATGGTATTCCATTGTTTAGCCTTGCTAAACATTTTACTTCTTTGTGACACATGCAGCTTTGCTGGAGGCACCAGCTTTACTGAGAGCACATCCAGCTCACTTTCCTATGACTTCAGAAAAGTGTTTTTCTTTCCTCTAGAAGTAGGTAACAACCAGGAGATATGCCAATTATACATCTTCTTTCTGGGCATCTTTCCTAATTCCATTTCTGGTGAGTCACAAAAAACTAATGGTATTGTGGGAAGTGTTTCCAAATGCAGGAGATTTAAGAAATGGAATGCATGGCAGCAGTCCGAGAAAACTAGCCAGAGCTGGCACTAGGCATAAGTAGACTAAGCAATTGCTTAGGGCCCCAAGCAGCAAGCCCCCACACATTATTAGTATGTGGTGTGGGTGTGTGTGTGCGGGGGGGAAATTCCTGTTTAGGGCCCCCGCTGGGCCAGCACTGGCTCTGAAACTAGACATATGTTCTGTGGTCAAAAGCACTTGTAACCATGAATAAATGTGATAGGTGTTGCTTTAATCCAATAGTGTGACTGACCTGAAAATTCTCAACTGAAGTTCTCTTTCTACCCCCATTCCTCAAAGCCTTTTCATTGGTTCCCTGCTCTGTATTATGGTGCTGATTCAAAGCCTACTCTGAATTTAGTGGGAGTTGACTTCAGAGGGCTTTGGATCAGGCCCTGTGTGACACTGGTTCTTCCCCCTTTCCTGATCCCATCTGTTGCTGTGTCATTTCCTCTTCTTGCAGTCTGGCAGTGGGTGGGTGGATGACCAAGAATCCTGAGTCAGTGCCTCATCCCAGTGGCTGCAAATGGTCCCTCTTCCTGTTGCTGTACCTCTCTCACCCACAGTAGAATTGGTTAGTCTTAATCCAAGGGACCCTGGCTAATCTCTAAGGATTAGACAATGTTTTGAGGATTAAAGTTCTTAATTAGAGCCTAGTGCTGGAGACAGACATCTTGCTGAAATGTGGCATACTTTGTGGTGGAAGCAGTGTGGGAGCTCAGAGAAATAAACTCTAAACCAGTTTCCAAGATACATACTAACAAAAGGGAACACCTGATTATTAAATCAAAACGTTTCTTTTGTAAAATACAAAGAATATAAGGTTTTCTTCTGCCCGTTAAAGAGATATAAGACAATTACAAATGATTTTTAAGTTCCTTGTCTTCTTGCAGTTGCTTCTTGTTTTCATGTAGTTTTACAATTTGTAGCATTACTAATAATGTACTTGAGTAGTAATATTTTTTTTTAAATGAGCTTTTCGCATCTTAGGCTGTTTATATTTGTATTTCTTTCAACTGTGAAACTAGATTACTCAGTTATGTTTTTGTTTCTATTCAGTTCTATTTCCCTGATTCTGCTATATACCACAATGCCAAAGATTGCAGGGGGAGGCTTGCATCAAAACAATTTTTTCCCCCACTGAAGTGTTTAGAAAATACAAAAACACAACACCCCCCCCCCCCCCCCCCAAAAGTCTTGGTTTCTATTAAGACTTGTAAACTCTTTTATAAATTTTAAACTATGTGAAAGTGTTTCTTTGGCAAAGCAGACTGAAAATTGGACCCAATCCTGCAAAAACGTTTGGAGGTACGTGATTTTTCACACATGTAGTCTCATGGGTCTGCTTCCCTGTAAAAGTCTTTGGCATCATAGTCTTAGGGAATCTGCAAAAATTTACTATTGGCCATACTGGTTGGCTTCCACAGGCTCATGTTTTTAGTGAGTGTTTGCAGGAGTGGGCCTTTAAATCATGTTTAAACACTGGACTGACATTTTCTAGCATCATAGCGGCCTCCAGCACTAGGCTCAGAAAAGCCAATTGTAATTAGTTGTTTTAAATAAATATATCACAGTTTATTCATGGTGACAAGTGCTTCTTACCTTGAGAAAGATGGGTGAGTGAGGTAACACCTATTATTGGACCAACTTCTACCCTGAGAACATCTTGTGTCCCGTTTTTCAACGGTGCAACTCCTTTGACTCGATCATAATTACACCAGGGATAGATTTGGCTCAGAATCTCTTGGACTGAGTAAAATGGGTGCAGTTTTCTCTTCTCCACTTAGCAAGAATAGGCACTGATTGCCAAACAAAACTTTTTCAGAGACTCCATACAAATTTACTAAAGAACAAAGCCAGCATTCTCAACTTTCAACTAGCTGAGAATCATCTTGTTGTTTTTTGACCTATTCAAAAGCAAAGTGCGTCACAAGTCAGGTTGGCACTTTGTAACACAGTCAATAAGTCGCACTCATTTCCACATCGTTAATTTTAACAGTCTATTGCTGAAACTTTCTTTCGTGAAAGAAATCAAAGCTCTTTTGCAATATCTCTGTATTCTTTGTATTCTTCCAGTCTTGCAAACTGGTTTCCCATCTCCTTCCTGAAACAGAGAAGCCTGTTTTATAGGACCCTGATTTAGCACCTCCAGAAATGCCCTGGGGCCTAAAAATATATTCCTTCTGTGGGAGTAGATTTGTCTTTTGGGATCTAGCAAGCAAAGTATCTATTTCATTCATCTTTAAGAAAGAAAAGCAGTGGTATTCAAGTGGTATCACTGCATCAAGCACCTGCTTGTTGCCACTTGTACAAAGAGAAATAGTTTCATTTCTGTCCTTTTCATCTTATCTGTGTGAAAGCACAATATTTTCATAGCTTCAAATACATTCTTTAACGCTGTTACTGTCTACAACTTTCTCTTTCTGCTTGTGCTCCCCTCTTAGCCACCAAAGTGATGTTCCATGTAAGGGGACAATTTGTGCTACTCCACTTTTAAGGAATAACTGTGGTACAAAGCACTTTCACACTAGACGAGGATGGCAAAAATTTGCCACCCCTGTCTTGACCAAAATGCTCTTTTTGGAAGCAATATTAGAGAGGGGAATGAGGAAATTAGCAGGTTGAATGCAGTAGGGCAACTAGCAATAGGAAAGGTGAGCAGAGCACATGGTTCTGCGTAGTCCAGCATTTTGTATTAAAGGTGACCTACGGAAGAGTGAGACAGTTGAGCCTGTGACCTCTTTTACTGCTTGAAAAGTGTAAGTCTGTTTTGTTTTGTTTTTTCCATATTAGAAATATCAGGTCTGGTCATTTCTTGTTTTGTTGGGAGACTTTTTGGAGGACCAGAGAAGTGAAGTGGGAGCTTTCTCAGCCCTCAGTTGAGGAGGAGGAGGTGTTTCATACTAACAAAGAGCTTCTCTTCCACCTGTTTTTTTTTCTGACATTTGAATTAAAAAGGGTAAACAAAACCCCAATAAACAAGAGTTTGAAACAATCTGAAAAAAAAAACTGTTTTCATCTCAATTGCTCAGGTTTTGCTGTCTTCATGTTATCTTCTCAAGACTAGTGAGACCTAGACTTCCGATATAAAGAAAGTAAAGTTAAAACCTTAGGCCTTCTTTAGGCACCATAAAGAAACAAACAAAAAGAACACAAAGTCTGATTTTTGTTTTTTTCAGATTGCCATTAAGGGTATACCTTCACTGCACAGTTAACTGGATGCTTGGCACCCAAGTTAGCTTAGCCCAGGTGGGAGCATTCTCACAGCAAAGCCCTACCCATGTTACTGGATCCATGTTTTCTGCATATCCATGGGGCGTATCCTGTTGTTCTTTGTGCTGGGGCTTCCACAACTAATTGTGGGAAGACACTGGAAGAATTTCAGCATTTGAGTGACTTTGCCTTTGTCCCCACTTCAACAAGGGCATGTTCCAGTCCTAGTTAAAGTCCTAGTTAAAGTGGAGTTTGAGCTCTGACCCTCCCCGACAGCCACGTAAATTAGCCCAGGCTTAAAGCACCTCCAAATCCAGCTTCAGAGGTTTTTCTGTGTGGCAGGAAGGGGGAGAGTTTGGGCTAAATCTCAAGCAAGAGCCTGGGTTAATTCTGAACTAAAGATGTACTCTCAATGGGTTTCTCCATAAAAGGTGGTTTTTGTTTTCTACAGGAACCTTGGCTTAGAACTTCCTCTAGTGTTGTAAAACCCGAATGGTGCTAGGCCAGATTTCACATTTACTAGAAGCAGTGCTGAGTCAGTGTTGTTTTAAGAACCTAGCTTGCTGCAAGATGATCTCTGCAGTCATAGGAAAGTTATATAGTATTGTGACATTTTGGGGTTCACAGCAGACCGGCAAGGGGTTTTCACTGCCTGTCCTGTAACTCTGGGTGCCTTCAGTGCTATCTTGCTGTGGCTAACAGCCCTGATGCCAACCGCCAGTATTACAACATTGAGGTCCCACCCTGGCTTCACCACACAGTTACTTTTTGCAGAGTGACCCCAACATCCTCCCAGTCCCAAATTTCCCCAAAACTGTCTGTCTTTAGTGTCCAGCCCTCTCCTGGACTGCTCACAAAAGTTGTTAGTCAATATGCTGCAGCTTATTAATTTAACTGGTATTTGACAAGCGGTCTTATTTCAATCACACAACTGAATTGGTTTATAGTAAAAGTGAAACAAGTTTATTAAACAAAACGTCATAGATTTAAGCGATGTCAAGTATAAGGAATAAGGAAAGAGTTACAAGCAAATAAAAGTAAAAATATGCTTCTAAGACTAAAACTTAATTTCAGCAAGTTACAGTCTTTGCCTAAGTAGGTTTCTTATATAAACTTAATTCCCAGAAACTTCTACCCCCTTGGTTGAAGGACCCAGTGTCCTGTGATTTCAAGAGCTCCAGCCCCTTGAATCCCTCAAGTGATAACTCAAACATCTTTTTGCCCCCCCTTATATCACCCAAAATTAATTGTCTGTTTCAAAAGCCTGGAAGGCTTCCTGCTGTTCTTCCCTTCTTGTGGACTTCCCCTCCCTCTGCTGATTTGTATGTAAATAGGGCTCCCATTGGTTTTATTCCACATTGCTTAACTTACACTAGAGCATAGACTTGCGCAGCCCATTTCATTAGGGTGTGCACCCAGGGAGCCCCACTCTAGCCCCTGCCATGCCCTAGCCCGGCCCCCACCCTGCCCCCATCCACTCCCTCCTACTTCCCGCCCCCTGACTCCTCCCCCCCCCGAACTCCCAACCCCTCCTGCTCCTTGTCCCCTGACTACCCCCTCCTGGGACTCCTGCCCCTAACTGCCCCCCAGGACCCCACCCCCTACCTAAGCCTCCCTGCTCCTCATCCCCTGACTGCCCCCCTAGGATTCTACCTGTCCCCTGACTGTCCCGACCCTTATCCACACCCCCATCCCCAGACAGACCCCCGGAACTCCCATGCCTATCCAACTGCTCCCCAGCCTCTGACAGGACCCCCAGAACTCCCGACCCATACAACCCCCCCTGCTCCCTGCCTCCCCCAACCCCTCTCCACACCCCTGCCTCCTGACAGGGCCCCCAGAACTCCTGACTCATCCAACCCCCCCCCCCAGCTCCTTGTCCCCTGACCACCGCCTCCAACGACCCTCCTTGCTCCCTGTCCCCTGACTGCTCTGACCCCTATCCACCTCCTGACAGACCCCGGGACTCCCATGCCCCATCCAACCCCCCCTGCTCCCTGACCACCCCCTCCAGAGACTCCCGCCCCTAACCACCACCCCATAATCCCACCCCCTATCCAATCAGGGGCGGTAGGTTCGTATGATTTTTGGTGGTGCTCAAGCAGAGCTGTCCCAACCATAGGACGGATCGGGGCAAATGCCCTGGACGCTGTGCTTTGGGGGGGCCTTGTGCTTCAGGGGGACACAGGGTCCAGGGCAACCCGGCCCCAGCGAGCAACCCGGCCCCAGCATGCTCCACCCCTTCCCCCAAACCCCCACCACTGAACAACGCTGGGAGCCGGTGGGGTGGAGCAGAGCGGGCTGGGGCCAGGTCACTTGCTGCTGCCAGTGCCAGACCCCCCGCTAACCCCCCACGCTGCCCTGGACTCCTTGTCCCCCTGAAGAATATCCTGAGGCTCTCTCTGCCTGCAGCTCCCTCCCCCTCCCTGCAGGGGAGGCACGGTCAGGCAGCTCTGGCACCGCCCCCCCACAGCTCCCATTGGCCGGGGTTCCTGGCCAATGGGCTGGGAACCAGGTCAGCGCTGGGAGGGGGGAGAGAGGCAGCATACAGAGTTGCCCTGCCTCTGCCGAGACTCTCCCCTGCACGCAGGGACGCTGGGGACGGGGGAGCTGCCCCCGAGGTGAGAGTGCCTCACCCCCCTGGCCCAACCCACCCTGCTCCCTGTCCCCTGACTGCCCCCCCCCGCCACTTCCAACCCTCATCCCCCTCAAACCATGAGGGAGGCTCCTAGCAGCGTCTGGCTCAGTGTGGCGCCATACACGCTGCCCTGCGGGAGCACGTAGCCCCCCCCCCCCACAGCTGTGCCTGCCCTGCATTAGGGTGTGCCCAGGCACACCTGGCACACCCCCTGCGCACGCCTATGCACTAGAGAAATGTAGATAGTTACCTTCCCTCCTGTCCGGGAGAAAATCATTTTCTCCCTGTGTTTAGTCACAGACTTTAAAGCATAACATCATGGAGTATCCATAATTCCTCACATTGTGTAAATACATACATTTCACAATGACATCATCACCAGTGTGTCACAGGCTGTCAGAAAAGACCTTACTTGATATGCTTTTATAATACAGTACTGTTGTATACAATCAGTGAATTCAATTGCGTATCATTTAAGTTACAGATCACCTCTTTATAGACTAGTAAACCTTTGCAATGCATATTCAGATGAAGTTCCTTTTCTCCTGCTGGGAAGAAACATCATGTGGTCTGGCCAAGACTTAATGTTGGTTCCTTCCCATGTTAGGTTGATGGCTTTGTTTGCCTTTTATGTAAATGCTTTTCCAATGACTCTCAATTTACCTTGAAGACACATGCAAGCATGCAGAACCACATTCTGGGTGGGGTGGAGTGCCTTTTAAAAACATAATGTCAGCATGTTTTGCCTATGTTACCTATTCGTACACCACACAATAATATTACTGGTCAGTGAGTTGTGTGTTTTCCAATGGTACATTACATGCCACCTTTTGATGACAACTGTGTTAGATGTATTGAGTATGTCAGGCCTGACAAGTTGCTGACACAGAGTAGTGAACCACCAATGGGCCTCTCGGTCACAAGTATAAAGCCATGGTTATAAGCAGAAATTAATCCAATATACCACACCCATTTTTTTTTTTTATGCTCATTCTTTAAGGCCGGCTGTAGACACAGACCTCAAGATGGGGATGAAGGGGAACTTTTCCACTAGTAGCAATTGATAAGAGGTAGACCCCAGGGTAAAGCACGTGAATAAATGGATGATCTCTTGTGCAGAATTACTGAAGTGAGATGTGAGAGAGAATGCAGTGCTGTAAAGTTGGAAGAGGGCTGATAAATGGATGGAGATCTTTAATGTAACTTTTGTGTGTATATTTCAAGTTGTATTTCTTAAATGTTTTTTATGCTAATAAACTCTGTCCACAGCCTGATTGTTTCTGTCTACATCCAGTACGCCGATCAGCAAATAATGCATAAACTGATTGTAAATTAAGCTTTCAGGTCAAAGGTTTCATCTGTGGGTATCAGTATTATGTGCAAAAATATTGTTTATACAATACTTATCTGATTCTGATTACAGTGCCTTGCATTGGTGCAACTTTTGACACTATTCATTAATAAATCTCTCTGTACTGTACTAATGCAAACCTCCACTAATGATTCAAACCTGTCCACCAACTTACACATTATAGATAGTGCTTTTTGCACAAATTGCCAAAAGGAAGTCAATAATCCTTTTAGTCTGACAGTTTGTATATTAAAAGTTGACTTGTTGGTCCAGACCAGTGAAAAGTATTACATTCTCTCGCCCTTCTACTTCCCCTCCCGCCCCCACAAGCACCAATATGGCTACACTTTCCACATAAATTAGCAATTGCCTTAATCAAAGATGCAGAGAGGAATCAGACCTCATGCTTAATCTAACTGAGGTTTAAAAATACAAAAGCAGAAGCCTACACGCAGAGTTCCTCACAATGACTGCTATCCAGAAACTTGCATATGCATGCTCCTTTTCCATTTAAAAAAAAAAATTATATATATATATATAATCCTAAGCCTTCTCAAACTGGAAGACCACTAAAGAAAGAAACAC
This sequence comes from Trachemys scripta elegans, assembly GCF_013100865.1. Classification (NCBI taxonomy): domain Eukaryota; kingdom Metazoa; phylum Chordata; order Testudines; family Emydidae; genus Trachemys; species Trachemys scripta. The sequence continues at coordinate 77,384,974 of NC_048305.1, read as the reverse complement.
GAAACCTTTGAGGCATTTTTTTTTCCTCTTTAAAAGTTTTATTTTAGGTACTTGTTCTATAATCTATGCCAGGCCTATTCAATATTTTATCTTGCCTGCATATATGGTCGTGGAAGATGGAGAATAGATTTGATAATCCTGTTCCTTCAAAAATAGCCAAATCTCTTGTAGTGCAAATACGTCTTGGTGTCTCGTACTTATTTCTCTGTTTCAAAAGTTGTGATTCTAGTCATTTACTCTACCTGAAATACAAAGTGAAAAGGGAGTAAGGATAGGTTGTACAAAACAAGAACAGAAAAAAGTAACACCTGAAATGGGGGAATGGATGTAAAAAGCATTAGAAGTCTGTTGTACTGGCACATCTTTGGTGGAGTGGGTCATGGAGTCAGGGAAATCTGAAACTGGCCTTCTCTAACAACAGAGTTTTAAATCTTTATTATTTAAAACTTTGTGGACACATGTAAATTGTTTTTGTTAATTTGGTAAGGGATTAATTGTTGCTGAATTGAGATAGATCAATCCAAGGCACTCAAACCAATTTAAGATTGTCCACAAGAGAGATTTACACCACTGTAACAAAACCTATTTTAAAATAAAAAATCAGTGCAAATTCTGTTTGTAGACTAGCCTTGAGTTACAGGAAAACAAGAATTGTTAGTAAATGAAGACAAAAAAAAAATTGGAAACAGTATCAAGTATGGCAGGTAGAGGAGATAACAGGCAGCAATCTGACAAGATAAACATGAGGAAATCTAAAAGGGATAGATCATACCATTCTGCAAGTGAAAGGTGTGGGGATTCCGTTTTTTTTAGACTGAACCTAATCTCATAATTGGAAATATGGTCTTTGCCTAAGGCACTATACAAATATGCAAGTTGCACCAGTTTAACTAAAATCCATTAAAAAAGTATGCAATTAAGGGCTGGTGCAAATGCATGGTGTAGATGCACACACATCAGTTTCAGACTGATTATATTGATATAGCATGTGCCTGTAAATTTCCTGATGCAAGCTAAATCAATATAAACTGGGTTTAAATCAAATGTAGTGTCCCCATAGAGCTTTGCACCATTTAATTAGATCAGTTTAAAATTGCCTGTTCAGTTAAACTGGCACTATGGGTGTGGAGACCAGGCCAGAGCTGAAACACTGCTGGGGCAGTATTCAGGGCTGCTACCACTCTGTATTTCTTCTGTGGATAAAGAGAGGATTGCAGATTTCAGAACTTGCATTTACCACCTCTCCCAAGCATTCCATTCATTTCCCTCCCACCCCATTTTAAGGGCTTCTTCAAAGGCAATCATATTAGTCTGACAATATTTTTACCTGCCAGTTGACCAAGTTTGCATAGCCTTGCACTGAACTTTTCAGTTTGAGGTGTAACGTGGTGATAAACCAAAAGGGGGTGGGGGACATGGAACCATTGGCATCTGGTTATCAGCTTCCGTAATTGCCTATAGTTTAAAGAACTGGCTGATGGCAGCCACTAAAGCCTTCCAAACAATCCTCCCAATGCAGTTTAAAATAGTTGGTGACACTCTGAATGACTTATCTGCCAGAGACAGAGAGAATAAATAAGAATGATGGACCATAGGGACCCTGTGTGGGGAATAGACGAACCCATAAAATGCCTGGCAGGGGAAGACTAGGGGACCCTGGCCTGGGGGAAGGAGACATGAGCACCCAGATTCCTTGGCGTCAGAGGAAAGAGGTATAGTGCAGAACTCCTGGCATGGGGTCAGGTTTATAGGGAGTCCCTGAAATAGAGTGGGATGGGAAGGTGGTAACAGAGAGAGTTTGAAGGGGAATGGAAAATTACAAGGAACCCATGTTGTGTGCTGTGAGTTCTGCCAACAGAACAAACTCTGTGACCCTCTAGGTGTTACTTGTAACACTAAGATTCTTTCAACTCAGCATATGTCTACACTGCAATTAAACACTCATTGTTGGTCCCGGTCAGCTGACTCAGGCTGGAGCTGTAAAACTGTGGTGTAGACATTTGGGCTCAGTCTGGAAAATGTCTACACCCCAATTCTATAACCCCACAAACCTGAGTCAGCTGACACGGGTCAGCTGTGGGTGTTTAATTGCAGTGTAGACATACCTTGTGAGACTAGAGGGGGACAAAAGTCCTTTCCGGTTTGGTTATTTTGTGTATTTGACAACACTGTGTACATAGTCACTTTCATTGTTTCCTCCTATATATACAGTGAGTTTTCCCTGTCTGTGTGGATCTTTCATACAGAAACTGGAGAGGAAACCAGCATTTTTTTAAGTGATTGAAAAATCACAAGCATTGGAGGGCAACTCAGACAAATGGAAGACCTATTGAAATTTGCTTTCAAATTGTTGCCTCTAATTTTTGAAGTGTTTTTGGAAGCTTCACACCTTCCCCACAAAAACGAAATGTTCTCTCCCTGCCCTCCCCTAAAATGGCCTCATCGGTGTTTGAAAAATCAGTTACTACACCTGGGTACAGTGATTGTTAGTAATGATTATTTACATAGCAAACATAACAAATAAAAGGATTTGATGACTAATGAAAGAATGAGGACAGGTGTATATATTCCACATATAGGCAGTGTTCTATAGGAAATGTCCATTTGGAGGTCACATGTCATGCCAGAAGCACTGAAGGCCTGGCTATGCTGTAGAGATGTAGGTACACCAGTGCACATTTTAAAAAAAAACTTTCCCAGTGTTGAGGGGGCCTGAGAGAACAGAGAAGGAATGACAGGGAGAGAGCTGGGAGATAAATGGCTATCAGACAGACTTAAAACATACACTTCTTGTATAGTGTCCTGCATACCGACCAGCCACAATACTAGCAGTACAAAAACAGTGATTAGTGTGTTTTGTTTCCTATATTACAGCAGATGGTTATGTAACTAAGACGTGGCTTTGTTGGACTACATTTAAGACAGTTGTCCATAAGACTCAGACTACACTGGCGCTGTAGATGCTTCCTACAGCAACAGAAGAGATTCCCCCCGCCCCCATCACTCTAGATAATCCACCTCCAGTTGCAGCACCTAGAGTGATTGAAGCATTACATCGGAGGTTAGGTTGTCAGAGCATGGCACTAAGGCATGTGAATTTTTCACACTACTGAGCAACATAGTTATGTCGATCTAAATTTTAAGTTTAGACAGGCGCAGGGGGAAGAACAGAAAAGCTATAAACAGAGGAGAAAAGTCTTCAAATAGGGTTTGAAATAAAATGGAGAGGCTGAGGTTTACAGGTTCAGGAAGGTACTTCTTAGGGGTGTCTGTACTACAAGCACTACAGTGGCACAGCTGCAGCTAACACTGCTATCGTGCTTTCATGTGGACACTTCCTACAGCAATGGACAGGATTTTTATCTTTGCTGCATGTAGATTGGGGTTAGGTTGACTAACTGTGTCACACAGGGCATGACATTTTTCACAGCCCTGAGCGATGTAGCTAGGTCAATGTACGTTTTAGGTACAGATCAGGTCTTAATCTACACTACAGGGTTGTGCCGATGTAGCTACATCAACATACCTAGCCAGTGTAGATGTACCTTTAGTGGCAGGAACTGCAGAGAAGGCTCTTGCACCTGCCTTGACAATATGGAAAAAGGAATTTGATTTTTTTATCACCAGATTTTTAGTATTTTTCTTAAAGCCTCAGGTCCTGCTTACATGAGACTTTCACCTTTCATTTTAAAATAAAAATATGTTTCTAGCTATCATAGTTGCACCCTAAAGCCTCAAACATGTGATAACAACTAACCCCAAATGTGTTTATATTTTTTTAAAAAACCCTCATATTTTGGGGGCCTGTCTCCATGGTTTTTGAATGCTTGGGATTGGCAATACTGGGGGGAGGTTCTAGAGAAGGCTGGGATTAAGACTGGAGCAAATCCTTAATTTTTATAAAATAAGGCACTTTTGAACTGGCACCCAAGATTCATGGGATTATTTTCAGATGGTGATGTCCAGGTAAGGCTTCTTGGGGGGAGGGATAGCTCAGTGTTTTGAGCATTGGCCTGCTAAACCCAGGGTTGTGAGTTCAATCCTTGAGGGTGCTACTTAGGGGTCTGGGACAAAATCAGTACTTGGTCCTGCTAGTGAAGGCAGGGAGCTGGACTCAATGACCTTTCAAGGTCCCTTCCAGTTCTAGGAGATAGGATATCTCCATTTATTTGTTTTTATTAATTTATTTTGCTGTATGCTTGAAGCAGCAAGGGTGAGGTTGTTTCCATACTTGGAAAGGTATCAAAGTAGCTATTCCAGAATGTATATTTAATGGCCCTGTATGGAGACTTATTCTGGAATAGCTATTTTTGGGATATTTCCAACTGTAGACAAATCCTTGGGGTGGGGTGGGGGGAATGCTGCTAATGAAAGCACAAAGGTGGATTTATACAGATGGGGAAGAGAGGCATTAGGGTACACACGTCCTGAGGTTGCCTTTTTCACCACAGCTGCAATCTCACCGAGGTGGCAGAACACCGGATACACCTTATCTACCTCTGAACTGAGACTGCTTCCTGCATTGAGCAGTTGATGCAGCATAATAGGATATAAAGGGTAATTATCAGAAAAGATTAAGGGGCCTTGTCACAGCATTCCCAAAGGATCTGGGCAGGTCATAAACATATATCTTCTTGCATCCTCAGACTCTTAGTTATTGATTTTTTTTTCATTCTTCAGATTTCGCTGATTTCTGAAAGGAGTTAACCTCAGGGTCGGTCTAGCTTGGCTATCCCTCTGGACATGCTGGACCCCAGCATTAAGTATCTACATGTACATACGCCTTAATCCTGGCCATTCGCTAGCGAAGGCTCCATTAGGAGCTGTGATATGCCCTACTCCACCTGATATCTTGCAAACGCCGCTACCGCGCATGCTTCGGCTAACCCTGTCATGTTTTTTTTTTTTTTTTAAGAGCTGTGGCGATGGGTCTGGGCTTGTTATGTGTGAGTGAGCATGATTGATGGGACGGGGAATGCCAGTGAGCAGGAGCCGTTATCAGCCAGCATGCAGTAAATATGCATTGCTGTCTACTGCAGCCTTCGGGCAGCAGCGAAAGTTCGCATTTTATAGCCTACCTTTGTTTCAGTAAAGCCATTAACTGCAGCCCCCCCAGCCCCACCCCCTTCCACTATCAGCGCCTCGAGGCCGTGACACCAACAGCCAGAGGCCAGCGGGAGCGGTACGCTTTGAGCTCCCCCGTGCGCGGGGATCAGCCTGTCTCTCCAGCCAGCCGGCGCGGTGCAGACGTAAACAATTTCCTACCCTCCCGCTCCGACTGGGCAGCTTTGCAGACGAGGCGGTTGCAAACTTTACGGACGGCGCGCGCGAGGCGCAGCCTGCGGAGCGGGGCTGGTTTCCCGGCGGGGGGTGCGCGGGATCCCGGCCGCTCGTGGGCCGAGCACGCGCGGCGCTGCTGGCTGCGCGCGGAGCTCTGCGGGTTCCGCGCGAGCTGGCGGAGAGGCGCGCGAGCTCCCGCGGGGCGCGGGCGGGCTGCCAGCGGCTGGGGCGGGTCTGCGGGCAGCGGCTGACAATGGCAGGGGCGCTCGTGCCGCCGGCGGAACCTCCTCGCCGCACGCCGCCAGCCGCGGGCTTTCTCTCGCTCTCTTGTCGCGCAGGAAGTGCCCGGTGGTGTGCAAGGCTGGCCGACATGAGGGCGTGACTTTCCGCTGCTGGATTCCCGGCCCCCCGCGCCCGGAGCCCGCTGAAGCCCGAGCTGGGTCCAGCTGAAGCAGGACAGGAGAAGGAAGGAGGAGCGCAGCCGGATCAGGTACAGAGACGGGGTTGGGGGAAGGGAGAAGCCGCCGCCGCCCCCGGCAGCCCCGTTTGCTGCTATTCATGTATTGCTCGGCAGCGCGGGGGGGTCTAGAACCTGGACCATAGCGTCTGCTTTGTACACCTCCTCCGGCGCGCGGTGCACCGGGGGCTGCGTTGGAAATGGGTACCTTGTTTTCCTGGCTCAGGACTTCGCACTGAGCATGCTTCTTCCCTGTGGCCGGCTTATTCCAGCCTGTGATCGCCGGCTGCTGCTGCAGCTTCAAGCCCTTTGTTCCTGCAGCCTCCTAAATGAGCTTATCACGGCCGGGGAAGCGGGTAGGGAGCCTTCAAGACAATGGTGGTGTCGGCGAGTTACCGGAGCGTGAGAGAGCCGCTCTGCTCCGGAGGGAAGAGATACTTAAATGTTACTTTGTTCAGTTTTCAGATGAATAAGCACGGAGTGAGCATGGGGCTGTCATTTTTCTCAGGCAGCGATCTGAGATAGGGGCGAGCTAGCTCACCTCAGCTGCCTGTGTGGAAGCAGTAAGTTACCTTTAGTCTTACACTCAGGTCTGCCTGGGTATTTGCTTTTATCGGCTGACAGTCGGAATTACCTGGGAGTCAAAACTGCTGATCCAGACTTCTCTGGATTAAGCCATTGGGTGATTGATGCTCCTTGAACATGCCCTATTGTGAGCTGTTCTTGTGATGGGCAAGATGCATAGCAAGCAGCACAGGCCTTTAGGCTTTGCTGTCATCTCCCTTCCACCTGCAGACTCCCAAACAGACCTCAGATTCCTTCAGCTGCAAGAGGTGGGGCCCTGCTTCCCCATCTACATCTTGCCAAAGGCAAAAGCGAGGACCTTATCTCTAGAAATAAATGGGAAACAATGGTATTTGACAAGTTTGTTCTGCAGACCTTTGCTTTCCATCTTGAGGTTTAAAATTTAGCATCAGAATAATGGTGATAATGAGTGTGAATAATTTCTTTTTTTGGAAGGGAGTTATTCTGAGTGGTGGGAATACATCAGTAGAATTGTACTTAATCTCTATATAACAAGCACTGCTTAGAGTATAAACAAGACTGTTATTGCACAGAATAGCCAATAAAAGGGAATGTCAAATGTATGGAATCATTCTTTCTTCTTTATGGAAAGCACTATTTGGCGTTTGATTGTTATACAGCAATGTAAATATACATGGCAACATGCCATGCGTTTGTTGGAGGCTGTTGCAGTAAAGATGCTTGATTTATAATGAAATACGTTTAATACATTTATACATTTAATAGATCAAACAAATATAAGTACAAGGGAAGTCACATAACTGTGTGTATGTATTCCTTTTGCTGACCCATCACTCTTCCATAATACTGCTTGCTCTGTCTCCTAAATGATACTGAAGGAAATGTAACTAGCCAGGGGCATGGTCAGTGGCAGCGCTAGGAAGTAGCTTTGATGGACATAGGCTTGGTGTACACTACCAATTTATGCTGGTATAACTACATTGCTCGGGAGTGTGGAAAATCCACATCTCTGAGCGATGTAGTTATACCAACCTAACTCCTGGTATAGGCAGCGCTATGGCGATGGGAGGGCTTCTCCCATCTACAAAGTTTACTGCCTCTTGGGGAGGTGGAATATCTACGCCGTAGCATCTTCACTAAGCACTACAGCATCCCTGTAAGTGTAGACAAGCCTGTAGTACCTTATTATCTTTTGTCATACCTTTGTTTGATAGGAGTTGTAGCCTTTTCGCTAAACTGACTCCTTGACTCCTGAGTGTCCACGCGCTAAATGTTCTATCAGGGCACCTCATGAACATGTCAGCCATGACAGTGTTGTGCAATGATTTAGATATGATCTAAATACTCGTGGGGCATGTAAATGAGATGAGAATGTGATTGGCATGAAGATGCAATTTGTTGCTGGTGTAACCATGCTCTACAGCTGAGATACAAGTGGAATGCTCTAGTGCAGGAAAAGAGGGGCACTTTTGGGGTAGGTGTGGATGAGTGACTTGACATATAGAAGGAGACAAGTAGTATGTAGGGGATGTGTCTTAAAGATTACATTGCAGGCTTTTGGTAGTGATGTAAGGGCAATTCAGTAATATTGTAGGCTCTCAAATGTTTGACTATAGGAGGAGCCTGGAGTATTAAAGAGCATTATTAAAATAAATAGAGGTATGCCCTCCCTTCCTTGCCCCCACCTTAATTCTGCCATAAAGTTGCTTTCTGGATAATATGCACTCTTTGCAGCATCTTAGACACCCAGGTGTGCCTGAGTTTATGTTGGAACACTTGTCTCAGTAGCTTTTAAAACGAAAGAATGTGATACCAGCCTGACTTTTAGAACTACTGAAAATCTTCAGTTCCTGTTGACTTTAGGTGGAGTTGTAAGTGCTCAGCAGTCTTGAAAATGAGTTCCACAGTATCTGCTTTTTTTTTTTTTTTTTTTTTTTTTTTTTTTTTAAAGCAAGATGGCTACATGCTTGAGATACCTACAGCAGACACAACTATGACTCCCTGGGTGTGTTAGCTGTTCATGGTAGTGACTAGTGACATGGTCATGTATCCTTTAGTTACAGAAAGTCCTTTTTCCTGCTGTCATTGGTGTGTGTTATGTCAATAGGGCCCTTCCCCCAACTCACAGCATACACAAGTTCTGCACCTAGACGTAAACATCCGGGAATGGGACTTATACTTGGCACCTTCATGCATGTCTAATTGACACATGGATGATGGTAGTGTAGTTCAGTGGCAGTTTGGATGCCAAAATCTGAATCAAGGCTCTGTTGTCAAATTGTAAGTGCAGGTTATAACTCTTAGTACACTTTCACTTGAAAGCTATTTAAATATTGAAGAGTGATTTTATGTTTGGTCAGAATTATTTTATTCTTTATGCTAACAAGGGAAATTTACAGCACAACCTTCCAGGAACATAATGTTACTGGGGGGGCAAAGGAAAATTGTATGTATTAGCTGAGTGGTGCCTGGCAGTTACAGATTTTCTAGTTTTAATTAAAAGGATTTAGAACAGGAAAGAATTTGCTGTGACTGTTTTTGTAAACTGAGAATTTGTATTTGCAAACAAAAGTTCCACACTTCCAGAAAACTTTGTTAGGTTTATCTACGTAGCTGTGCAATAATGACAAACTGGCAGGAGAATCCAACTTCTGAAGGGAAAAAAATTACAAAATAGCTGGATGTTCTCCATTATTTTTGACAATCGTCTCTTCAATTTTAAAAAGCAGTTAGAATGGTGGCAGGCTACAGTGCTTGGTTTAGTAGGGACTAGTATGCTTAGGTCCCAATCCTGCAAAGGCTGAGCCATGTACTTAATTTTATGCCCATGAAGAGTCCCAGGGGCGTCAATGGGGCTACTAACATATTTAAAGTTAAATATGTGCATAAGTCTTGGCAGGATCAGGGCCTTAGTTTACAGCTAGGAATGGTACTTTCCTGCAGATTTTTAAGGCAAAATGTTTACTGTGTATATACTGTGGGGCCTGTTCTCAATCACATTTTCTGGCCAGATGTCCCACAGCACTTTATCTGTTTACCAGATTTGAATTTGTTTCAAACTAATTTGGATCCTATTTTATTCCAAAATTGGAATGACTTAATAACATTTGTTACCAGGCTAGTCTACACTAGAAGCGCTATAACAGTGCAGCTGCACCACTGTGGCATGTCTGGTGAAGGCGCTCTAGGCTGATGGGAAAGAGCTCTGCCACCTCCACAAGAGGTGGTTGCTATTTTGGTGGGAGAAGCTCTCCTGATAACATAGTGCTGTCCACACCGGCGCTTAGGTCGGTGTAACTTATGTTACTCAGGGGGTGGCTTATTCACACACCTGAGCGACACAAGTTTAACCAACATAAGTGACAGTGTGTACAAGCCTGTAGCCTTAGCCTTAATTGTAAATTTCACTGAAAATGCAATGTCTACACTACCCCTTATGTCAGCAAAACTTAGGTTGCTCAGGGGTGGGAATAAGCCACCCCCCTAATGGACATAACTTTTGCCGGCACAGTGCTATGTTGGTGGGAGAGCTCTCTCCTGTCAGCATAGAACAGCTACACAAGAGATCTTACAGCACCGCAGCTGCATAGGTACAGCTGTGCTGCTGAAAGCTTGCTAGTGTGGTACATAACTCCAGTATGGTTAAGGAAAGGCAAGCTCCTGACTGGTGTGCACTGAAAAGGCTTGATAGTTGAAGGAAATGGAGAATACTCTGTTAGTGTCATTGGGGGAATATAAACCAGTATTCTTTTGATTCAGTGACTGGTTTCCTGCCCCACAGGGAAGAGGTGGTGGCTTATTCACTTGGAAACATCTCTCCAAATGAAGTGATAAACTAGAGTGTCTTTGTCACAGAGTTTGAGGGAAGCTAGAAGCTACAAGTAAAATAGCTGCATAATAGGATGAGGGGATTATTGAATCGTTACTAGAAACTATATGTCTATATGCAAGGCCTCACGTATTCCACATGCAAGCTGACCTAAATCTTGCAACTAGGCTCCCTAGTTTCTGCATCAGTTTGATGTGGCAGACTGGAAATTCTGAAGCAGATCTGGATAAATATTGGAGGTTTTTATTTAAATAAGAAAATAATGGAGCTAGTGTGTTATACCTTGAATGAGTTTGTATTTTAATATGAAAGTTAATGTTATTCTGCCCTTACACAATCTATATTGAAAATTGACAAGTCAATTCTGTGTTACAGAAGTCGTCACTGGAGAAGTGGGAGATTTTTGCTGCTGGGTAGAACACGGTTTGGTCATCTTGCACCAGATAAGGCTTGAGAGGTGGTTTGAGGGATAACTACATAAGCATCTTTTGTTTGCTAAAAATGATCACCAATGAAATAAACGCTGATATTTAAATCATCACTGTTGGGTTTCAGGATTAACACCACATTGAGATACATGGAGCAGTCATACTTGTGAGGGTTTTTCAGGCTATCTGCAGGCATGGGTAGACTACACATGGACGGTCTATACTGGGAACTTACATCAGCATAGCGACGTCTTTCAGGGTTGTGAAAAATCCACCCTCCTGAGAGACGTATCTATGCCGACCTAACTCCCAGTGTAGACAGTGCTAGGTTGACGGAAGAATTCTTCCATCAACCTAGCTACCATCTCTCAGTGAAGTGGATTACCTACGCTGACAGGAGAACCCCTCCTGTTGATGTAAGTGGTGTCTACACTGAAGCACAACAAAGGCATAATTTAGTGTAGCATTTTAAATGTAGACAACTTAAGTGTGACCATAGCCACAGTGCCAAATGTGATGGAAGAATCCAAATAGAAACCAAAAAGCGGTGTCAGTTTATACTCTGCTCACTGCTGGGTCTGGTCTGTATACCAATTTTGTACCACTATTACTATATCCGTTAGGGGTGTGACTCTTGTGCAACCCTAGTGTAGATGCAGTTATACCAGTATACCATATTTCCCTTCCTGTATCAAAATAAGCTGTACCAATATAAGCACTTCTGTGCTGGTACAAATGCGTCCACAATAGGAGGTTGTACTGGTTATGATTATACTGGTATATTTAAAGCAGTAGAACTTTTTTTTTATGTAGATGAGGCTTTGGACGATTTCCTTTGCAACTATATTATAGCTAGAAATGTATATTTTAAAAATTATAAAAATAGAAAGCTTCTGTGACTGCAGAATTGTGGAATATGTAGGCATTGGCAATTATCTTCAAATGTAAATAAAAAAATTAGTTACCGCATTTCACTGACCAACTCTTTTTTTGTAATGTAATTTGTGGTGGGGGGGAGGGGAATCAAATCCACCTGAGGTATTATTTATATCTATTTCCTACCTTCTTCACTGTTCCTATTACAACTTCATGGGTCAGCTCCAGGTTTTTCTTTGCTGTGTAGACATATTCTATCTGTACGTGGTGCTGAAAACTTGGTGGAGGTGGGTTGAGGAAGGCAAAAAAACAAACAAACAAAAAGGCCTGTGGATAGAAAGTAACTTGTCTGAGGATTTTCTGCATCTCTCCAGTCACCATGCCTGATGCAAGTTGCCTTGTGTAGCTGGAACTTCACATTACAGAATATCAGTATTCCAGCGAGAGAGAAAAATAAATCTAATGGGTTGGTTGGTCAATGCATCAGTGACTTCCACAGTTGTGAAAACTTATCAATAACAAACTCAAAGTAACTGTGGTGTCCTGAGTCAGCCTATTGTAATTTGTTTATGTAACACCAATTTTAGTCTGTACTGATGGGCTATTTTATTTCATGTGTCTAAGCCATGTGAGTCTTTGGCTGCAGGGGAGAGTGAGAATGGAAGGAGACGAGTCTGCTAAAACAACAGCTATAGTCATTAGTGCTGTTAACACCAGCTGCCAGGGGAAGGAAAAGTGGTGGAAGTGGTAACGCTGTATGTATTTAATAGGGCTGTCAAACAATTAAAAAAATAATTGTGATTAATCGCAAGATAAAGATAATTGTCTCAATTAATTGCAGTTTTAATCACACTGTTAAAAAATAATAGAATACAATTTAATTATTTTTGGATGCTTTTTACATTTTCAAATATATTGATTTCAATTACAACACAATACAAAGTGTACAGTGCTCACTTTATATTATTTTTTATTACCAATATTTGCACCGTAAAAAAGATAAATAAGACATAGTGTTTTTCAATTCACCTATTACAAGTACAGTAGTGCAATATCTTTATTGTGAAAGTGCAATTTACAAATGTAGAATTACTATTTTTTTACATAACTTCACACACAAACAAAACAATGTAAAACTTAGATTCTGTAGGTCCACTCAGACATGCTTCTTGTACAGCAAATCACTCAGACAGACAAGTTTGTTTACATTTACAGGAGATAATGCTGCCCGTTTCTTATTTACAATATCCCATGCGGGCTGCATCTTGCCAGAACCCTCAGCCATCCCTCAGGTCTCTGGCCACCCTTGGCTCAACAGGGGCACCATATCAGATTTTGGTTTGGTGTGTGTTTGTGTGTGTGTATGTGTTGGGGAGGAAGTGTGCGTGTGTGTGAATGCGTGTGCGCATATGTGCGCATGTTGGGGGAGCATTGTCTCTTTAAGCAAAGCACTCATGAGCCTGAACAATTTTTCAGCCAGTAGCAGGTGTTATCAGCAGCACTCACTCCTGAGCCATCACCAACAGCAGCAGACAGGCTCCCCCTGTTCCCTAACCCCAGCTCAGTGGTGACCATGTAGACAGACGAGGGGAGAGGGACACCCTGACATCAGACGCTCTGGCAGGCTCCCAGTCCAGAGCAGCTTGCCAGGGTCAGCTCCATGGTGAGGGTGGGAGGGCTGTGGAAGTAGCAGTGGAGCATGGCAGTGGGAGAAGGGGCACCCCTGCCCTGTAGGCAGGCAGCAGCGCCCTCCCGAGCATGGCACCCTGCGTGGTGGCCTCCCTCGCTCACCCCTAAGGCTGTCTGTATCCAGTGAGGTGGTGATGGTGCAGGCGGTGGGGAGCTGGGCTCCTCCCTCCCCGTGAAAAGTGTTTAACCATCTCTCCCAAATCGCTTCAGCCGGTGCCTCCCTCTTCGCCCGGCTGCCTCCAAGTCCGGTCTTCAGAGGTGGGCGATTAACACTTGTGTTTTAAAAAAAAAAAAAAAAAAAAAAAAAAGGTGTTATTTTTTTTAGTTAATCGCATGCGTTAATTGCTATTAATTGACAGCCCTAGTAGAAAGTACACGTTGCTTTAAACAACATGTGGCTTTGTTTTAATTGCCAAAAAGGTGCATATTTATATTGAGATAGCTGCCTCCATGTAAAATCTTAGTGGAGACAAGGCAGGCAGATTTAACCTCATTGTAGCTAGTAAAGGTCAACCATATACCCCTCACCTGGAGTTTACTTCATGAAGCCATGTCAAGGTAAAAACTACCTGTGCCTTGTCTTCTCTCGTATTTTACATCAAGGTAGCTATCAGTATAAAAACACTCCATTTTTACAGTGCAATCATAGCCACTTTTTAGGTAATAGTAAGAGATTTCATTGATCTGTGCTGGTTTTGTGTAATGAAGATGGATAATGGCCTTATTTGCCTACTGTTCATTGTTTTTGTTTTGATTGTTCCCTGCATAGCCAAGAGTTCATCGGTTGTTAATAACAAAGATAGCCTCCTAGAGGAGCTAGATGTAACTGCCACCACTTCCTCTGGGATTTACCCAGGCTATCAGCAGAACCAGTTTTATCCGGGTTGGACTTCAGCTAGTCAGTTAGCTCTTGAAGCCAAGTTTTGGGTCAGTCACTGGGAAGTGTTTGGTATAACATCTGGGTGAGATTGATGAGACTGGTGCAAAACTAAGTATCATTAGCAAACTGGTGATGTCATGTCAAAATGTGCCTTGCATCAAAATGTGGCAGTTCACCATCTTAATTACTAACAGTGTAATGTATGGCTGCATATTTTGATGTGCATGGGGAGCTCATCAAAATTGGGCTACACCTCCTCAGTTTTCACCCTCGGCCCCTGAGGGGACACATTTTTATGGGTGTGCGGTGACTGTCAAAGTAGGGTCTTCCACCAGTTTTCACCCTGGTCCTAAGAAGGGCACACTTTATCACCCATCAAAATGTGTCCTGCCTAAGCTGATTGGCGCCGCAAGCCTGGGAGGCGGGAGAAGTGAAGCAGCGACGGCGTGCTCGGGGAGGAGGCGGGGCAGGGGTGAGCTGGGGTGGGGAGTTCCTCTGCGTGCCGCCGCGCCCCCCCCCCCTTGCTGCAGGCGGCCCTCGGGCTCCACTGCCCCAGCTCCCTCTGCCTAAATACTGGCAGTGACCGCGTTGGCCGAAGATCCGGCCGCCGTGGTCGCTGCCGAAGAAAATGGCGCCCCCCAAATCCTAGCGCCCTAGGTGACCGCCTAGGTCGCCTAAATGGTTGCACCGGCCCTGGTAATACTGCATCCCAAACAATGAAGGGGTAGAAAAGGAAATTTTGGCAGGTGGCAGGCTGGCAGAGTTCTTTTTGAAGGATCATTTTAATGCTGCTGGGGTATTGTTGTAGTATTAATTATCTGTTAAGTCACTTGAGCCCAGATTTTAAATGTATTTAAGCATTATTGCACTCAGCATTGCAGCATCTAATTGATTTAGGAGCCTAAATCTCATTTTGCAGAAGGTGTTTAGGTTTTAAGTGCCTATATATGAAGATAAATAAATTGGCCCTTCAGGCAGAATATATATTAAATCAGTAGGCCACTGTGTGAAATATAGTAAAAGTAAATTGGCTGTTTAGATAGCTAAGGAGAAAACCATTGGCGATGGGCAATCTCTATGATTGCACTTAAATATTATCAAATAGTCCACAAACAACAATGCATATATTTGAACACAGTGAGCTTAAAACTAGCTCAGATACATATATGCACATGTCATCTAGTCAGACACCTTTTCATCAGCCATCAAGACAAGAGGCTGGTATGTTTTTTCTCCATCACATGATCAGTAACTTTATTTAAAGGGCATCTGTGATTCCTGAGGGTATGTCTACACTGGAAGTGCTGCAGCTGCACTGCTGTAGTGTAGGCGCTTACTACAGTGGCGGAAGGGTTTCTTCCTTTGCTGTAGTAAATCCACCACTCTGAGAGATGTTAGCTAGGGGCTTGACTTCACTTAAAATGCAACAGTGACACAGCTGTGCTGCTGTCATTCTTCAGTGTAGATACTACGTATGCTGGCTAGGAGGCACTTCTCCTGTTGACAAAGGTAATCCACCTCCCCAAGAGATTGTGGCTAGCTCAATGGAAGAATTCTGCTGTTGACCTAGCAGTGTCTAAACTGGGCATTAGGTCGGCTTAACTACATCTCACAGGGTGTGAAATTTTTCACACTTAAGCTGACCTAACTTTGTAGTGTAGATCAGCCCTGAGCTGCAGTGAGGGATTAATTCTGTTTGTTTTACATGAATTAGGCAACCTCTAAAAGGTGTTCGCTGAAATCCTGACCCCATTCAAGTCCGTGGCAAAACTCTAATAGACCTCACTGGGAGTTTTGCAGTTGACTTCAGTGGGGCCAGGATTTCGCCTCCAGGTTTTGTGCAGAATCTGAATTATGCAGAGAATAGGGCAGTGATGGAAAGAATAACTAGAGTCCGTGTCCTCGTCAGCAATTGGTGGTAAATGATGAAATGGATTTCCGGTGCCCTTGCCTAATGATAATAATATGATACATTTTATTTTAAAACAGAAATACTAGTTAATGGAGAAAACTCAGAACTTTTGTTGCCCTTCTTTCAGGGGCAGGATTGTAATATTTTGTTTCGTATGTATATTGCAATGTAAATGACAGCTATAATGATAAGGAGGATCAGATCCTTGGTGCTTTGTGTATGTGTGTAGGAATAAAGAGGGAAGAGAAGATGAATGGGAAATATTTTTTTTATAAAAGCATATAAATACTATTTTAAAGTATTGCTTGCTGCACTGCAACTGAAGGCTAATACTTTTCAGCGATTTCTGTACAACCTGTTTCCTGCACCCACATTGCAGAACTGGGGGCTCAGTACCTCTTTACTGACTCCTCCCCCGACCCCCATGATGTTGAGAATTTTATAACAAAAGTTTGCTTTCTGAAATGCTTTGCTAATATAAGGGTTTTTAGACTCCAAGAAATCATTTACCCGTTTAAAGGGGGAGAATCCACTCTAGCTTTAGAATGATTGATTGTGCATCTCTCAACAATAATTGAAATGCTTAGATGAGCACTGCGTCTTTTGATGGGCATCCTTCATTATTTATGTAGCATTCTGTCCTCTGTGCAGTCATAGCCTTTCACACTATTTTTCTGTGTGCTTCCCGCCTACAGCTCTGATGAGTACTTTGTTTCAATTGGTCTCCTGTAGCTTAAACTGAAGGGAACTTTTGTTAAAACAGGCATAATACATAGAGGTGGAAAGGCACGGAAAGGAGAGCTCTTATTATTAAACATTTCAAAGCTGTCTTCAGCTGTTATTTCTGCTGTTTTCTATCAAAGGGACACGGTCATCTTAAAATAAATCATACTTCTACGTTAAATTTTTTACCTAATCTTGTTACAAGTAACACCTAAATCTTATACAACTGAAGGAGATGGGAGAAAGAATACTCCTCTTTCCCTGATGCATTTGGCAACACTTTGTGTATGTTTGAATTGTCTCTGCATGGTTGTTTCTCTTGTTGTGTAGCTCTTCCACTCAACAGCATGGGTAGGAGGAGAAAGAACCCATTCAAATAGGGAAATATGATGAGGCATGGACTGTCATTTATGATGTGTTTATTCTGTGCCTGGCACAATGGAGCCCTGACCTAGTTGAAGCCTCTAGGTACTTCTGCAATATGAATGTTTAATAATAATAAACCACTATAACTGGCTGAGGGACTCAGTGGGCAAGTGTGCAGCTTGAACAACTTCATTCACTTTTGAAATTGACTAGATTTCAAGGTGATAGGGTCCCTTTGGGTTTGAGACAAGAGGTTCCCTATTCAAAATGTGCTTGTCTGCAAAATACCATTTTATGGTAATATATGTATTGCTAAAGACCTAACAGCTGCTATTAATTATTTAGAGGAAATAAAAGAGGCATATTAGGGTTGGTTTGTCTCATCTGACCTACTTTTTTTCTCTATAGTAACAATATTGAAGTAATTGTTTTGTCTGTTTTTCATATATGATGTCAATGTTATATTACAAAAATCAGCCACACTGCTTTTAGCAAACTTACAGCAATGATTGAAAACAAAACCACAAACCCCCAGGCTGTGGTATGGTCAAGGAGAGAGAGCTGCTAGTAACCAAGGACGTGTTATAAATGGTCTAAGGGAAGAAAGGTTATGAAAACTAACTTGACAGTAACTTTAATCTTTAGACTGATATTATAAATGTGGATGGTGCTGTGTAACAAAACATCTCCCATCTTTCCTTTTAATAGTAATCATGTTTATTTTTACTCAAAACTTTTGAATAGTTGATTTTAACATGATTCTTCACAGGAAGATGCCTTGGGGCTTATTCTTGGCTTTTTGAGTATTCTAATACATTGATGGAACTTAGGTGGGGTATGGGGTCATGGCATTTTAAAAAAGGAACCTATTAGATATAATCTAGATGACCCTCTTCAGTTGGAGGTGTCCTTCAGATAAGTCATTTTCAGTGATCTGCTGCCAAGAGGACCAGTTATTAGATGGGAGCAATGTAGCTGGATTGATGTACCTAGGGTTAAAATACTGTGTGCGTGCGTATATTCTGGTTGAAAATGTTGCTCAAAATTGGAATGACTTAATAACCTTTGTTACCAGTGTTTGTGTCTCTTTTGATCTGTTTATCTACTATATCAGAATATACGCAGAGGGTCTTACTTAATTTTTTAGCATTGTGTAAGGCACATAAGAAGTGTACATCTTGTTTTCAGAGCAGTCAGGCAGTCTGCAGTAGCTGACTCACTGCTGTTTTGTAAGACTTGCCTTCTCTTCTGTTTTTCCTTTCTTTGGCCATGTTAACTTACATTTTCTTTGTGTTGTATAGTGCTTTGGTGTCAAAACAGACTTGTTTCGGTAGTATCTAATCTTTTGTGTATATTATACTCATATTCATTTGATATATCCTCAAGCATGTTAATTTTTGGTTGCTTTGTTCCTTTCTAATTGTGCCACTGTTTATAACGTGAACCAGGGTGCAAAGTGCATGAACACTTTTTTTACAGCTATTTATTCTGAAAAGTATATCATGTTGGGGTTTTATTTTGTTGGTATTGATGGTTTTCATATTTATTTATTTTTTTTTTAAATTTGACTCTTCTGGGCTTGTTTTCAGCCTCTTCTGGGCTTTGTCTTGCACAAATTGCAAAATATTTGATAATCACTTGAGTCACCGGTTAATTGACCTAATCAAGTTGCATCTGTATGTCTGAGCTGCAGTGATTTAGGGGAGGCTGCAGGGTGGTGTTGAAGCTTGGAATGTTGGGAGAGAGCTTCAGGAGGAGGGCTGGGAAAGAAAAATAAGAGCAGGGCTGCGACTTTGTATGGCTTTGATCCTTTTTTTTACCCCCCTTGTGCCTATGTGCCCATTTTTAATATAGCACACCTTAAATTATGTAACTAGTATTCCAATTCTGGATTTTAAAATCACTTACATGTACTTTCACAGTTTGATAACACCTGATCCCATGAGTGAAATGTAGATACCAGTGATTGGCAGTAAACTTTTGATATCAAAACCTATAATTTTAGTCTTTAAACTTCAATACAAAGCTTGAAAACTCCATTTCCTGTCTCTTTTTCTTGGGCCAAGTGGGAAGTTTGTCGTGGCGAGTGAGGGAGGGGACCTACACAGTCACTTTTGGCGGAAGTTAAGCTTTTATTTCAATAAAAATCCTTGCATGTTTGGTTGTGAACATAACTTTCCAAATTTTCACCAGAGTGAAAGATAATGCAGTGATGGCTCCCTGATGAGTCTTCAGACAGTTCCAGTCTGCTGCTTTCCATAGCTTTGCCAGGCAACAACAGAAAAAGAAATAGTAAGACTGATTAGTTTCACTGATGTTATTGAGAACCTTTAGCTTAGTTGCGAAACTGACAAGAATAGGGTGTATTTCCCACTGTGGCTACTACCTAGAAAGCAGAGGCAGGCACTAGAGTTGTTCACATAAACCAGGCCCTGGCAGAGAAGTAGTGTAGCGGAGACCTTTTTTCATCTTTCCACACCCTGTTCACTGCAACCAGGAGTTGAGGGTGAGGCGTGTGACACTGGCGAACCAGGTGTCATCTCATCCGAAGACCCCAGGCATCACTGAACACTGACAGATGCAAGCTGGAAGCCAGTCTGGCTTACCTGTGGGTTAGTATAGTTAAATATTAGCGGTATAAGAATGTGTTTAGACTTTATGGAATGTTTGTAGGATGCTGCATATATTAATCCTACTTATATCTGTATCCCATACTATAAGGCAGTGGTTGTCAACCTTTTTATCATTGCGGGCCACATACGCGGCCCACAATGTGTTACCTGGACCACAGGTTGAGAACCACAGTATGCGCCCCCCCCCCCAAACACCCCTCCCAGGCCCCTTATGTGCAGCACCTCCCTCCCAGAGACCCCTCCACAGAATGGGGCCAGGAGCGGAGCCCTGGGTGGGGGGCTGGATGGCAGGAACTCTGGATCCTGCTGTGTGGGGCCGGGTGGCAGCCCCAACCCTGGACCTGGCTGTGTGGGGCCAGCTGGCGACCCTTCACCCTGCCGTCTGGGCGGCCGGGAACCGGACCTCGCTCCGCGGGCCTGGCAGCCTTTAGCGCACACCTGGGCCACAACTGTTTGGTAGTTGGGCCGTGGGTTGAGAACCGCTGCTATTAGGTAATACTTAAGTGTTTGCTGTGTAACTGTAAAATGTTTGTTCTGAAACTCTAACTCACCAAACAGGGGGAAAAAAAAACTTCACCTAATGCAAAATGCTGGATTCCTGCAAAACGTGTTATCTCCTGCCCATCAAGATGGACTATTGAATCCAAATGAGCCATCAGAACAAAGATTTTGTCAATGGTTCTGCCGACTCACCCATGAAGAGATTATGTGCCAGAGTGCTTGTCCCATCAGTTTGAACTCTAGGAATAGGGTGATTTAAAAAAAACTCTGACCAAAGGAATTAGGTTCTCTTTATGCTGTCTGGACTCTGAGGGGGAAAAGGTGTCTAACCATA
This sequence comes from Trachemys scripta elegans, assembly GCF_013100865.1. Lineage (NCBI taxonomy): Eukaryota > Metazoa > Chordata > Testudines > Emydidae > Trachemys > Trachemys scripta. The sequence goes on along the minus strand of NC_048305.1, from coordinate 77,364,520 downwards.
AGCAAGAGATCCCCATGCTGCTTATTATAGGTGCTTATATTACCTTTTTACATTTAAGATTGTACCTCATTTGTGTGTGTGTGTTTCCTGTTTTAACCTTGTAAATAATTCTCATTTCTTTTCTTAGTTAATAAATCTGTAGTTAGTTTATTACAAGATTGGCTACAGGCGTTGTCTTTGGTTTGAGATCTGCATATAAATGACTTGGGTTAAGTGGTCCTTTGGGACTGGGAGTAACCTGAATATTGTGATTTTTGGTGTAAAATTACCATCTATCACATAGTCCACCTTGCCTAGGTGGCAAGATAGACTGGAATGCCGAAGGGGGCTGACTGTGACTCCTTGGTAAGACATTTATGGTGCTTTAGGAGCACAGTTGTTACTGAGTTGGAGAAATCTAATTCTACAATGTACAATTAGTTTGGGGTGCTTGCCCGGCTTTTTGACAGTTTGCCATGAGGTTGGTGCTCACAGCTGTGAGCCACTTCAAACAGCGTGACAGCAGGAGAAACGGAGAGAACAGTAGCGATCATCCTCTTTGTGGGAGAGGCTATAAGTTGGGTCGAGTAACGTTACCTCTTCTCTTCCCTGCCGCAGACCAGCAGGAGGCTGGAGGAAGGGAGAGAAGAGTTTCCCTTCTTGGAGCAGACACGAGGCTATAGAGAGGGGAAATAGCTCTTCATTTCCAGGGGGCACTTTCATATTTATGACACTTAAAAGCTGGAGGCTAGGAAAAATGACTGTGTCCTGGTAGAAATTGCAGCTCCCTCCTAGCAGCTGTTGGCAGCGGTAGGTGGACTTCAATCTGGGTGTTTCCTCTGGAGCTTGTTGGTGAAGCCCTCCATCCTCCTCTTTTGTGTCTACCTCTGGCTTGTAGGTGTCTCGTATGGTTTTCTGTCACTGTTGACAAAATAAGAAAAGAGCGTGGGTGGGAGATATGCAAATGTGTTCCATCATTCTGAAATAATTTTAGTGCAAGAAAGGAGCAAACTGCTTTTGTCGGAATCCAAAATTAGGCTCCAATTCTGTAGCTTAATTCATGCAAATAGTCCTGTAGACTCTGAAAGCCCTGGTCATGTAAGTATGGGCTGCAGGATCAGACTGTTAGTTTTTCAGGCTCTATAAACCAACACCTACAAGGAGTGCATGCTTAAAGTTAAATCCTTTGAAGTTAATAGGAATTGTCTGTGTGAGGATAACAAAGAATCAGGCCTTTTAATTGCATGTAAACTGAGGCTGTAATTAAGAAGATCTGGTGACATGAACAAAAAATATTCTTTGCTCGAGGCCCGTAGCATCATCAGAACCATCTACCTTATGGGTGGTTTTATTATAAATGACCGTTAGAGATGGAAATTTTATCTCCTCTTGCTGCTATTAAAAATATATAGATCCCAAGTGTTACTTTGATATATAGCTAATTATAATTTCTCTTACAGTTCACTGGTAAGACAGAATTTTATTAAGAAAAACATTTAAGCTGCCTTTGTCATACCTTGGGTTAAATATTACAGATTACATGGTAGTATGCTAGTTGAACTATAGCCCTTTTATACAACTTTAGCTTTAACAATGAGAGTGAGTGACTCATCACAGGAGGTAGGATGGATGAAAAGATTCATTAATAATTAATGTGTAAAACAAAAAATCCTTCCCCATGATTTGTTCCAAATTTAAGCATTCAAATTATCCTCAGATCCTCACATATAGTTTACTCTGAGTGACAGTGACATGTTTATTTTGATGTCTCTCCCTAAACTGTAAATGTTGCTTCCTCTCTGCATTTGTTTAGGTGTTATTTATAGAGACATAAATGTTGGGTACAATGTTTACAGTGCTTTGAAGACATTACAGCACTCTTAAGTAGCTGAGTATTGCCATTATTTTAGGCTTGAAATTAGATGAAGGTTTCTAACCATCAGAGGAGTGGATTTCTGAAACAGCCTTCCAAGGGGATCAGTGGGGGTAAAAAATCTTAACTGGTTTCAAAACTGAGCTTGATAAGTTTATGGAGGAGATGGTATGATGAGATTGCCTGCAAGGACACATGACTGGTAGTAGCAAATATCTCCAGTCTGGCCAAAGATGGGACAATAGATAGGGAGGGCTCTGAGTTACTACAGCGAATTCTTTCCCAGGTGTCTGCCTGATGGTCTCGCTGACATGCTCAGAGTCTAACTTAATCGTCATATTTGGGGTTGGGAAGGAATTTCCCCCCAGGTCAGATTGGCAGGGTTTTTCACCAGCCTGGGGCATGGGTCACTTGCTGGTTACAGTAAAAGGTGGATTCTCTGTAACTTGAAATTTTTAAACTGTGATTTGAGGACTTCAGTAACTCAACCTAGGGTTAGTGGGCTATTACAGGAGTGGGTGAGTGAGGTTCTGTGGCCTGCAATGTGCAGGAGGTCAGACTAGATGATCACGATGGTCCCTTCTGGCCTTAAAGTCTGAGACTGGTGTTTTCATGTGATTTAGATGGTTCATTATACTTCAGTCTTTAACCCCTCATTACTTTCTGGCAGTAGCTGGAATGTGGACAAGCTTTTAAAACAATTAAGTGTGTGTGTGTGTGTATGAGAGAGAGTGTGTGAGGGGGGCAGGTAGGGTACATCACACACATACACTCAAGCACTTTTTCTCTTAAACATTCATTTGTCTGACAGTCTGGAAAATGCCAGTGTTTTGCATTTCTTGTACTTTTAAGCCTGGAGGTAAAAGGTGAGTGAACACTTGTAACAGTTTTAATATGGGGTTGCTCGTCATCCTGACATTGTAAAGGGAAATTGTGTAATTAAACATAAAGTTCACATTTTTTACTTCAATTGTCCCCGAGACACTAACTCACAAATTAAATTATGGCTGGGCTAGTTTCATGATAAAAGGAGGTGGCTCTCAAATGTTTGGCACTGTGATGTAGTTACGACCTTGTGGTATTTGTATTTATGGCATCCCATTTTGCTGTTTGTGCAGGGGTGCATCACCAGAGCCTTGTGCTCCTTGAGGCCAAAACTTGTAAGGAGTTATCTAAATCTTCTGGTTCAGAGACAGAGGTGCATTTTGGCCAACTTTAACCTTTAATTTATCTTAGATCACAATTTTAGATGTAGCTGCAGTGCAGCATGAATTCTTTAGCTGTAGTGCTGAGCTGCAGTTATGAATGGTGTTAACAGAAAGGGGGAGAACATGCAGGATCATTGTAAACCTAAAGCAACAGTCAAAATCAGGATGACTGTGTAAAAGCCATAATATTGCTCCTTTAATAAATATAAAATTAATGGTCCTTTTTAATTTTGTGGGCCCCCCCCTTTTTTGGGGGGGCACTTGTATGAGATGAAACTAAGGACAGCAAATGTCTTTCCCACATTTTGTACGAGCAAATTTTAGCTGTAGGGAAACGGAAGTCTCCTAGTTGAACCCAGCACTTATGGATCATGCATTTTAGCTCTGCTCCGTCACAGCTCCATCAGGGAAACAACACATGCTGGGTGCTCAATAAGTAGAGTCTGCAGGGAAAGGAATGAAACCTCTCTCAAAGCCCCTGTTGGGAGATGGAGAAAGAGAAACTCATTTGGTAGAAGAGATGGCCAGCCTGCCACCCCAAGAAACCAAACTTTCCTTGGTGGAAGATCAGACCATGGGATATTCACCTGTGGAAGTCAACTTGGGAGAGGCAGGTTGATGACGGGCACAGTGATTTCCCCTGGTGGAAAAAGGGAATTGGATCTGCAGTGGGAGACTGGTGAATCAGAATACATCACATAAGCCAAAGCAGGGTGCTGGGGTGAATCAGGTTGATGAGTGATGTCGATTTCCCCCCACTCCTCTTGATCTGTTTCGGTGTGGGCAGAAGAAAGGGGCTGCATTGCACTAGTGGCGCCAGAACAGGAGGGGGCCAGGGCCTTCCCACTTCTTGAAAGTGGATGGGCTTGGCCACTTTTTGCCAGGGTGGACCCTGCCCCCTTCCCCTCCTCTCCCCCGCCAGGCCAGCGGGGAGCCCGGGCAGTTGTGGGAGCCATGCAGACCCTCCACCTTCCCACTGTGCTGGAGAGTTGAGAGCAGCTCCTGGGCTCCCTGTCCGGCCCAGGGCAGGTGGAGGGTCCATGACTCTGTGGCAGCTCCCCACAGCTGCCGATGTGACTCTCCCCAACCTGGCTCCAGCCGTGTGGGGCGGGGAAGAGGAGGGTCCATGAGCAAGTGGAGGGTCCACCAGGTTCCTTATCATGGGCAGGCTGTGGCTCTGAGGCCCCATCCCCTGGCCAGAGCTGCCTGGGCAGCTGTGGGGAGCCTGGGTCCCTCCACCTGCCCTCGGTGGTGAGCCTGGGGGCGGGGACACAGGCAGGGGGCTGCTTTTGGGCCGACCCCCACCCTGAGTTGGGGAACAGGGCTCCCCGGCCCTCCTCTGGCTTCCAGCATGGCCGGGGTGGGGCCTTGGGGGGAAGAGGAAGGGCCTCGGGGGTGGGGGCTTCTGGCCTCTGGTCTCCCACTTTTGGGAAGGCTCCAACGCGCTTGCATTGCACCCCAGTTGTGAAAATCTGTGTGGGTGGGCTGTGCAGGTGGAAATGCCACCAGGAAGCCCTGTGTCTTGCTAGCTCTTGGCTGCTCGTGCCTGAGTGTGCCTCGACTGTAGTCGTTATTTCAGGGTTTCCCTTTTGTCTCCTTGTGCCCCTGGAACTGCCCTAAAAAGGGGCTCCATCGTGCAGAGGGCTCTGAGCAAAAGTAAGTGCATCTCAAGACTATATTTATCTTCTGCCCTATGGGATCATCGTGGGATTCCTGGTGGGTACAGAGAGAGATGATTTATGTCTTCTCCTGTCCCCTGCCTCCCCACCAGCCCTTTATTGTCCCTATGCATAGATTCCTGGTCCTGTGGAGAGCTCTTTCTGGATCCCACAATGCTGCTGTGGAGGTGGCTGGATTCCCCCTTTCATGATAAAATGAGTGGATCTGATTGTCAAATATCCCTTCTGTGAGCAGATCTCAGTGGGATAATTTACTTAGCCCCTGGTGTGGTTGGTAGGAAGTAAAGGGGAAGTGAGTGTGTTTATATATAGACTTTCTGAGGAGTCTGGGCCACCATTCACATCTCTGAATAGGTGACACTGCTTAGGTCTCACATCTTAAAAATGTAATTGGAACTGAAAACAGTTCACATGGGTTTCCTGAAGTTGGCATGAGCATGTTGCTACCATGGTGGTGTTCCATGAACCAAGAAGTGCTGAGATTCCATTGAGCCTGACCTAATTTTCAAATACTTACTTCCCTTCCACTCCTGTAAAAACTAACGCAGTTGCACAGTGTTTCCATTATCATGGTGGTAAAGCCAAATGGAAAATTAGTTCAGAATATTATTTTTATAGCTGTTTCCCTTCAGCATTTCACTTTTTGCAAAACTGCTTGCTTCTCTGTTAATATCAATTGACTTGCAGTTGATTAGTTAATATCCCTCTCAGAGGAATTATTAAGATAACTGGTGTATTAGTTATCTTTGTGATGCAGCTTTCACTGATTAGCCTGGACTTGATTTGTACTTACCCTGGAGTTGTTTACGGGTTCAGAATATGCTTGAGGCAAGGGGAAGTGAAAGAGCATCTTCAATTTGGGGCAGCTAGTTGCTGTAGTGAAGGAGGACTCAAACGTCTTCATAATACAGACCACATTTTAATTGTCTCATGGAATTCTTCCCCCCACCCCCATTCTCTGTCAGTCTGTGTTCCTGTGGATGCTACGGCAGTTGCATACATGGAAAAGTAAGAGGAACGTCATGCATTTCCCAACTGTCTTTAAAGTCAGAAGTCTGTGATTCTCTCTGGAAAAACATTAATCACAGCGTCTCTTGTTGCATGGCAGTGGTCTGTAGCAGAGGCAGAGACGCAGTCTGCTCCTTGGTTCCAGCTGCTTTTACAAGCCTCAGGGCTTTTCTTTGCAATGAAACAGCAAGGAGGAGCGCGCCCGATATAAGTAGCCTGCTCACGTCTGCCCTCAGGGACGTGTTCTGTGGATCACTACTTTAGATTTCAAGGAGACATTAAATATTTAATCAAGTCCCATTGCTTTGTGGAATCCAATATAAAATTCTTGTTTTCCATCTCCTCTTTTGTATCATTCCTGGTGTTGCTAAAAAATCTCAACTGTTCAAATACACCTCTACCCCAATATAACGCGATCCGGTATAACACAAATTCTGATATAACGTGGTAAAGCAGTGCTCCGGGGGGGCGGGGCTGCGCACTCTGGTGGATCAAAGCAAGTTCGATATAATGCAGTTTCACCTATAACACCGTAAGATTTTTTGGCTCCCGAGGACAGCGTTATATTTGGGTAGAGGTGTAGTTTTTTTTGCTGCCGCTGTAAACTGGGATCAGTACACAGTGTGAACTTGTGGTCACATAAATTGCCATCTAATTGTACATTATTAAGTTGCCCAATTACCAGAATTTAGGCTATCGCTTAAGTTTTAAATTTCTAACCTTTTATGGTTGTGAAGAAAAACTTTTGGAATAGTCCGTGTTTATGAACCAATGTGCTGATATCTGCCTACAGCATCAGACTGCCTTGAAACGATAGCGCTGAGAAAGTTGTGAATTGATCTGTTTGTCCCAGTGAGTTGACTCTGAACTATAAATGTAAAATTAGGCAAGGAGCACTGTATAGCTTGAACTAGAGGTAGGCAAACAGATTAATAATTCTGGATCCCTGCCTCATATTTTAGGTGTAATGCGCTGTATAAAACAGGGACATGACTGTAAATTACTCTTAATCTATTAAAAAAGAACTAGCCTGTCCTCCCCGTTCCCCATCCCCAACAAATGTTTTTAAAAGTGAGAATTGAATGGCTAAAATATTGTATATTGATTTTCTTTGTTCATTTCCCTTAATCATCTAAGACTGAGCTCCCCCACACCACTCCAAAAACAGTTGAAGAGTTCCTGATGAACAGCAAGTGCCAGACTGTGTTGACTTGAGCCAAAACATTTTTTTTAGTTCACTGAAGTTCAACAAAAGGGACTAACTTGTACAACATACTTCTGGCCCTGATCCTGCAACTGGGTACCTTCTGAGGTGCCATTGACTTAAGGCTGTGCATAGGTGGAAGTGGAAGGATCCAGCTGTGTAGATTCAGTAGCAGAGTGTGTGTGTATGTGTGTTGTGTGTACACGTTTGTATCTCTAACTGAGTTCATATAGATCACAGTTAATGGCTATTACATATTAATACTTACCTTGTTTGCTTATACTTGACATTAAATTACTGACAGGGCCCCCCCACTTTTGCGAGGCTGTTACATTTTTTATTAACTGTTGTGTAGAATTATGTTTAGTGAATTTATTACTCCTTGAAAGAGACACTCATAGACACTGAAGGCTGCTAACTCTGTTTTTATGTACAGAACAGTTACAGCACAGGTACAATACATCTCATCTGATCAATTTTAAAGACTGGGATGGTTTAGTGTAAACCAGGACAGCTAAGATTAGATATGATAGAGGCATGTGTGACAAACTAAAAATATCCTGAACAAACCTCATGGAATTAAGATAAACTTTATTGAACTAAGTTAAAACCTTATTGAATTAGGGTTAATATATTTGCGGTTCATTGTATTAAAAATGTAATTGTGCATGTGTTACTGTGGCACTGTACATATCTTCTTTAATAGGGAGGGGGGATGCAAATGTATTTCTTCCATTACCAACCCTTTGAAGCCACCCCAGTGGACAGATACACATACACTAGAAAAAGAAAGGGTTTTAGGTTTTAAACTGGCTCAGGGCCTTTCCTGATTCAGCAAACAGACCAAACCCCTGGTCCATGGAAGACCCCAGTCCTTAGGGTAGGGATCAAAGGACTGTGAGTGCTTGTTTTGAGCTGAAGCTGTGATGAAGTGGTAACTACAAGAATCCCATTGGGTGGGGGTTTAAAGGACTACTCCTGCCAGAATCCATGTTGGGGCTGGGATTAATTTTGGAAAGTTTTAGTGTGTGTGTAGGTTCTTTTATTGCTTTGAGTATATTTTCTCTGTAATGCTTTTGTACCTTAAGAATAAAGCAGGCTTGCCTAGGAAGTGGTGTGTGGTACCTCATAATTGTAGCAATTACACCTGTTAACTGTTTCTGAAGAGAAAGCAAGCAGGTGTCTTGGGGCAACCTATCAGCAGGGACGGCGCAACCCATTAGGCGACCTAGGCGGTCACCTAGGGCACTACAATTTGGGGGGCGGTGACCAAGGCGGTATTTCAGCGGCGGGACCTTCCGCCGCCTCTGTGGGGGGCGGCATTTCGGGACTGGACCTTCTGCTGCCTAGGGCTAGCTAGCGGCGCTCCTGCCTGTCAGTGCTGGGAAATACACGGTGAAGGCAGGGTGCTGTGCAGCCTGGAAGTACCCTGGTCAGGAGGGAGAGAGATGCGGGTCTCTGCAACAGTGCAAATCACTCCAGCTATATATATTGCCACTGAAGCAGTTTATCTATTTCTGGATGTCCAGTTTCCCTTTGTTTGTAATGGCCTGTCTAGTGCATTTTGCAGCTGGACTGGAGTGGAGAAATGCATAGGGTACATTTGACCATTCCATGTACTAGTGTTCATTGCCTGTGACATGATCCAGCTTATCCCTGAATTGTCCAAAGGCTGTGTAGTATGCAGTACATTATAGGGTGGTGGATGGAGGCCTTAGGGAATGGGGATGGAGCAGGAGCTGAAGGGGTCTGTGGAAGTGGTGCTAGAGCCTGCAGTCTGATGACCATAAGCATAATCAACCGCTCAAACAGGCTGCTACAGAAGCAACTATCTTTCTTTCTCGACTTGCGGTCATGCTCTGCAAGAATGGGGCTGCCAATCTCTGTGCACTTTTTCTCTTTCCAGGGCTGGCTTTAGGCACCGCAGGGCCCGATTCGAAGGCGCTGCCACCAAAGTCCCACTGCTGTCTTTGGCAGCAGCTCAATCGCTGCCGCGGAGGAAGGATCCTCCGCCGAAATGTCACCGAAGACAGCGGCAACGATTGAGCTGCCGCTGCCAACGGTGCCAGGACTTCGGCAGTGGGACCTTCGGCGGCACTTCGGCAGTGGGACCTTCCTCTGCGGCAGTGATTGAGCTGCCGCCGAAGACAGTGGCAGGACTTCGGCAGCAGCTCCTTCAGGACGTTGCGGGGCCCTCTTAAGGGCTCGGGGCCCGATTCCGGGGAATCGGCTGAATCGCCCTAAAGCCGGCCCTGTCTCTCCACCTTTCTTACATCCTGATCACTCTGGTACTTCATCTGCTCATTGGTTTTCTCAGAAATATCCCCCATGGACTTCTCTGACTTTTTTTCTTCTTCTTCTTTTCCCTTGCCTGTAGTTGGAGAGTCTCTTTCCCCCAGGCTCCTGGACCCTTGTGTGTGCCATGTAGAGGTGGAAGAGCCTGGAAAGGAACATGAAAGAGCACGTTATTATCTGGCCATGATAAAAAAATTACATTTCTACTCTTTCAAAGGGCCTGCGTCAATGCAAGATCAAAAGATGCTTCTAATCACTGAGTCTTATTATATTCATACAAAAACCACTGGCCAGTTCAGACATCCTTTGGAGTAGTACTGAGAGCCATCACACATCATGGGACGATACATATACAAATTCAATTAAAATTATTTATATATTCCCATCATTTTTCTCAGAGTGGAGAGGGAAGGGGAGTTCAGATGAGGGGGCCTGTTATTAGCTATGGTTTTACAGTCCTTTCAGGAAGATCAAACTCTGAAGGACATTTTTGTTTTTCCTGGAGCTCCCTGAATGGAGCATGAACTTCTGTTCCAGGCCAGCGGAGTACACCCATCTGGGTATGCAGAGGAGATTTTTAGGCTTCTAGGGACTGTCCAGCACATCTACAAATGGATGAGGCTCATGAGCTACAGAGGCAGTTCTGTCCCAGAACGTAAACGACTGTCTGGAGTTCCTGCTCTGTGAGGTCACTTTCATCATCAGCCAGGAATGGGTTGAAAGTCGTGGCACAGTCAACAAGAGGCTCAGTTACCATGGAGATGTACTACAGCCTCCTTACAAGCACCTTGTGTTTGTGCACAGGCCTGACTGCCAGCCATTGGGACCCTTGACACACACAGACAGCCACCCTCTGCTGTAATTTGGGCTCATATTACTGTGCTATGGACCAAATACACCAACACTGGGACAGAGCAATGTGTCTGACTTATCAGGTACACTGTATTAGCAAGGTTGGGTATGTGCGGCTCATAATTTTAGTGCCCCAACCCACCTTTCTAACAATCAGTGAGTACACCTCTACCCCGATATAATGCTGTCCTTGGGAGCCAAAAAATCTTACCATGTTATAGGTGAAACCGCATTATATCGAACTTGCTTTGATCCGCTGGAACACTCAACCCCACCCCCCCTGGAGCGCTACTTTACCGCGTTATATCTGAATTCGTGTTCTGTCGGATCGTGTTATATCGGGGTAGAGGTGTATCTAGTAAAAATTACATAACTGCTTGTTTTCCCCCTCAGTTCCCAGTGTTCATTTTGTATCCCATGTGGTGTCGGGGAAATGGAAGTGCTAGGGAACTGGCATGGGTTCTGCCCTGAATGGAAGTACACTACAACTCCTGGCTTGTATTAATCATTTCTGAGGGCCAGAAGCTAGAAACCCCTCCCATTCATATATTAATAACAAACATGGTGGCAGAAACATACCAGGCTACGGCTCCAGATTTCTTATGCTCTGGGTTGTGCTATGGGCTGCTCCCTAGGGCTGTTCCCAAACAGGTCCTCCTCTGAATATGGACCCGGGATGTGTTTTAGCTGCTCTGGCAGGATAGCCTTTTCAGGGACTGGCATTAGCACCAGAGGCACTTCATTATCTTCATCCAGCAATTGCTGGCTCTTCTCCAGTGGTGCCTGTGACTGTGGGGTTATCAGGGTACCTACCATCCCTGCTCTGCAGATTGTCCTATGCCATGGTGGGCTCAGTGCTTGCTGAAGTCCTTAGCACCTTTGAATTCCTTGCGAAAGAGACAGATGGATGGGGAGCTCTCAGAAGTCCTGTTAGCATCTTTGACTTTGTCTTGAGCCGTTTGATTCACTCTTTGCATTGATCTCCAGTGTGGTTGATTCTTGATGCCACCAGCTGCTCGATATAGCTTTGTAGACGTGATCATTTCTTGTGCTCTTGCTGAAGTCAAATATCTTGCCCTTGGCACGCACCAGAGATTAACCAGAATCTGTTCCTCTAGCCAGCCAGTAGCACTCTTGATGTAGGATTTCTTATTAGTGCTGGCCATAGCTAACACACATGAGTATTAACTGTGTTGATCAGTCTGTGGAAATGAAGGGTTAAATGCTGAGCAGCTGTGTTTGAAACAGGTTGCTGGGAATTGAGTGGGAAGCTTTATGATGGATGGGCTGGGAAACAGGCTCAAAGGATTGTTGGTTTGCAATAGTGGACTGTTCAGACATGAGTCTGGTGACCCAGGCTTGAGCTTCATCCATACTGCAAATGCCTGGGCTTGAACCTGCAGCATAGCAGGACTTGGGCTTGGACCCACACTCCTGGGTGGGTCTGTGGGTCCAACTCAGATTTGTGTGTTGATGTAGAGGTACTTTGGGTTAAGCCTGAGTCTGAGCCTGGGTTTGCTATGCAGTATAGACATACCCTGAAAAGCAACCAATGTAAAATTGAAAAAAATATGTATTTTATATAATGCAAAATTGACCTTGGGAATTCACTGCCACGAGATAACATTGAGGTCAAGAGCTTAGTAGGATTCAGAAAAGGATTAGACATTTGAATGGATGAGTAGTTCGAGTTCTGTTAGCATAAAAAAGGATATTAAACCTTTGTGCTTCAGGGCTTAAAATCATTTGTAGGGGTAGGAAGAAACTGACCCTGTTCAGAAGGTTTTTCCATAATTGTCTACTACAGAGCTTCTTGCCTATTCCTCTGAAACATCTGGTACAGGCTAATGTTAAAGAGATGATATAGGAACAGATGGTTTACTGTCTGAGCCAGTATAAAATAACTTTAGAAATCTAATACTGAGGAAGCTCTGTTCCTGGTATTTACTTGTCATAATAAAACCACTCAATTTTTTCTTTGTAATTTTTCTCCTAATTTGAACACATTCCCACTATGAGAAAACAAACAAGATCTTCAGTATAATGTATTTCATTCTTAGGGTATGTCTACACAGCCGATATTAACAGAGCTCTCCCAGCGCTGTAATAAAACCTCCTCCACTAGGGGAATAGCTACCAGCGCTGTAGCACTATCTAAACTGCCATTTTAAAGAGCTGAAACTTGCATTGCATTACATTGCATTGTGTTTTTTCACACCCCTGACCGAAGAAAGTTTCAGCGGTGTAAGTGGCAGTGTAGACAAGGCCTTATTCTCCAGCGAGCAGGGGTGAAAGTAACTTACAGGACTTACTGGTATGGCCGGAGTCCTGAGGGGGGGCATAGCCTCAACTGGAAGAGGCGGGGCCTCTCAAGATTTAACAGCCCTGGGGCACCAGCTGTGGCTGGGAGCCCCAGGGCCTTTAAATCACCCCGAGGCTCCCAGCTGCAGAGGTGGCTGGGAGCCCCCAGGGCTCAGGGGCAAATTAAAGGGCTTGGGGCTCCCTGCAGCAGCCGGAGCACTGGGCTCTTTAAATCCCCGCTGTGGAAGCCGGTGCAGTCCGGCATGGCGTACTGGCTCTTGCCAATACGCTGTACCGGACGGTACTGGCTTACTTTCACCTCTGCCAGTGAGATAAGGAATCAAGTTAAATAGACGTGGTTAACTAGACAAAAGAATTGTTAAGGACCATATCTTTTTGGTGGTAGTTTTGTTGAAGCAACAAACAAGTGGTTTGGAAAACAAAGTTTAGTTCTAGTTTTGTGGCAGTAACTGAAAAATAACTACCGTATTTTACGGCGTATAAGACGACTGGGCGTATAAGACGACCCCCAACTTTTCCAGTTAAAATATAGAGTTTGGGATATACTCGCCGTATAAGACTACCCCTCTTCCAATGCACACCAAAAAAAATTAAAAAAACATCAGATTTGATTTCAATATGGTAATTTTAATTCAAATGCTTATGACATGCAGGTACTTAGCAGGAAAACTGTCACTTATAAACATAAGGCTGTTTGTCATCAAACATGTAAACATAAAACAGTGCAAGTGGATTAAATTTTTCCTAATTCACTCTAAAGCTGAAAGGAAGGATAAGACAATAAACCCATGGGAGCTGCCATGCTGTTTGTTTTCTAAGCTGTCAACCAAACTGGAACTGATGATGATAGGAGGAAGATAACAAACAAGAGAGAGAGAGCAAGTGCCGGGCAAGTCCCTGGCGAGTTAGCAACGCCCATCATAACTGCAAGCTACGGTATTTTTACAGGTTTTGCTGGCGTGACAGTTTCCCTTTAAAAACCTTCAAAATCCTCCTGTTCGTCATCATAAGTACATCAATGACATCTTGTGATACATTTGTAAGGCAGTCATCTTATGGATCGAATTCCGTATCAGATGGTGTGGTCTCAGCTTCGGCTTCCTCTTCATCTTGCCACAAGTAGTCGTCCTCCATACCATCTAATGAATTTGATATGCCACACTTCTTGAAAGACTTGATTACTGTTTCTGCATCAATATCATTCCAGGCTTTTATGACAAACTTGCACAAACATCCAACTGTGGAGCACGCATGTTTCCTCCTTTTGTGAATGACTTTTCGCCGCTAATCATCCATTCATTCCACTGTTCTTGAATGCGATCTTTAAATGGCTTGTTTAGGCACACATCCAGTGGCTGTACCAACGATGTCAATCCTGCAGGAATAACTGCCGCATCTGTGTTTAGTCTTGCAAGCATTTGCTTGGTGCTGGGAGTTAAATGAGCCCTGAACATATCCCACACCAGTAGACTACATTTTTGAATAAGTCCACCTGGTCGCCTGCTCCATACATTATCAAGCCATAGCTTTACCCCTTCTTCATCCATCCAGCCTTTTTCATTCACATGTACAAAACAACCAACAGGGAACTTGAATTTCGGCATTGTTTTTCTTTTAAAAATAATCATTGGTCTCAGTTTGGCGCCATCAGCTGTGCATCCTAGTACCACTGTAAAACTGGACTTCTCATGTCCTGTTGTTTTAATTAAAATTGTTTTTTCACCTTTTTGATGGACAGTTTTATTTCCAACCATATCAAAATTCATTGGAGTTTCATCCATATTTCCAATACTACTTAACGCATAGCCATGTTTAGTGCGCTGTTGTATTACATATCGATGGAAACTATTTACTTTGCTATCAAGATCTGCAGGTAATTTTGGGGCAATTTTCATCTTTTGCCTCAGTACCATATTATGCCTTCCCATGAATCTAGTACACCAGGATACAGTGGCCTTAAATCTGTTGCTGTGATCTGGGTTAGATTTGGCCCACTGAAGTGCAAACAAATCTATTTTATTTCGTGTCACTACATAACCGTTTTGGCAATGCTCATTCACCATATCTGCTACATGTTTTTCGAGTTCTGGCCAATGTGGAGTGCCTCTTCTTAATGCACACTTACCCCTTGGCATACTCTTTAATGCTTTTTCATTTGCTTTCCAGTCCCGAACCATCTTTTCTGTTACTCCATATTGTCTTGCAGCAGCGCAGTTATTATGTTCCATGGCAAAGTTTACAACTTTAAGTTTGAAACTGGCTTCATATTTCTTTCTTCTTGCTGGTGGAGCCATGATGGGGTTTTGACTGTTGGACATTTGTATACTGTACTGTATGTACTGGTGCTATACTGTATGAACAGGTACAGATACTGGTGCTGTACTGTATGTGGTACCCAGTATACAACAACCAGCCAATCACGGCAAGCGATGTACCTTACCGTGATACAAGGGCGGGCCAGACGGGTGAAAGAGGCGTGTTTTTCTGGGCACAGCGCCGCTCTATCTCTTTTTTCCATACCCCGGGCATCCCGGACGCCTGCAGCTTGCTCCGCCCTTCACTTACACCTTCCCGGTGAGGCGCCCCCTCACCTCATCATCGGGCGGGGATGCGGCCACGGCCGTTTTTGAGCTCCCCCCACCATATGCGGCGACCGCAGATTCTCCAGTCCGGCTCGGAAGTTTCAGCACCCGCCCTATAGGACGACACCTGGCGTATAAGACGACCCCCGACTTTTGAGAAGATTTTCCTGGGTTAAAAAGTAGTCTTATACGCCAGAAAATACAGTATATGTTGCTTTGCATATATCAGCCTTCTGCTGCAGGGAGAGTTTATACTTTTATATAGTGTAAATTAACTTTTAGTATCTCGTTAGTAATGTCACAGAGAATATCTACTACTTATTACTTTTTGTTTTTGCTTGTGCAAGTCATAGTAACCTTTTGCACCATTTTAACAATATGAAAATGAATAATAAGAACTTGGTGATAGCTAAAGAGTATTTGTCCTCTCCCTCCATTTGCAAGATCGTTTACCCCAGATGACAATATGATGTGTTTGGTGTAGGACAACACTTTGAAAGGCCCTGAATAAAGTTTTACACCAAGAATAACTTGCTGTGGCACTCTGTACCTCAAAACAGCATCCTGGAACCCCCGTATTCACCCCATCATATAATTAGGGTATATTTCATACAAAGCATGCCATGTAAGATATCATATGAAAGGTCATGATCTGTTGAAACCCATTGTTCTGTCAAAATATGTATATCATTGGTGTGCATCAAATTATGAGATTTTGCTGTATGGTTGTTACTGAAATATGTTGTAAGTTTGCGAGTAACAACAAAGGAAGTGATCCACACTCAGGAGGGTTTTAACTGACCATTAATCAGCAGGGGAGTTGTAAATAGGTGATTTACAATGCTGTAAGAGAGCTGGGCAAGCATCACACATCTGGGATTGCTTAACTCTGTGACTCAGCAAAGCCCACCAGGATATGTCTGGGCTAGTGTCTTGTGGGGTGAGGAAAAACTGCTTGATCCAAACACTGCCTAGTCTAATATGGTTTCAGATTTAGCCTGTGCGCTTACCGTTTATTTTCTTAGGCATAAAAGGTCAGAGAGAGATTTTGAGAGATTGGTAACTATCTTTTTTAAAAAAAAGAAGAACAGGAGTACTTGTGGCACCTTAGAGACTAACAAATTTATTAGAGCATAAGATTTCATGGACTACAGCCCACTTCTTCGGATGCATATAGAGTGAAACATATATTGAGGAGATAGATTCAATGTTTGTGTGTGTATATATATCTCCTCTTGTAAGTATTCTCACACTTCTTATCAAACTGTCTGTACTGGGCTAGCTTGATTATCACTTCAGAAGTTTTTTTCTCTTACTTAATTGGCCTCTCAGAGTTGGTAAGACAACTCCCCCTGTTCATGCTCTCTGTATGTGTGTATATATATCTCCTCAATATATGTTTCACTCTATATGCATCCGAAGAAGTGGGCTGTAGTCCACGAAAGCTTATGCTCTAATAAATTTGTTAGTCTCTAAGGTGCCACAAGTACTCCTATCTTTTTTTAGTTAATAAATCTGCTTTATATTTTACCTAAAACAGTGCGTTTTGCTTGAAGTGCTTGGGAAATCTCAGCTCTCTTTACAAAGGCTAGCGTGGATCCTCTCCACATTAAGGGAGGGGCGAACTGGGTAATAAGCTTACGCTGGTCAGGCTTCTGACCAGGGCAAGATGGTACAGTTCTGGGGTCAAGGCTGGGGGTTTGAGAGATTTGCTGGTGCCTTTTTCTATGTGATTTGTGAGTGGCTTTGGGGGCACTCATGCAACCTAACTGGGTGTGGGACTCCACATGCTGTTGTACTAAGTGATAACAGCACCTGGAGAGGTTTGCTGCTTGTCACTAATAAAGCATTGTGAGAGACAGCCCAGACTGGAGAGTTAAGGGGGCACAGTGGTACCCCCAGTTGCAGCTTGTACCCCGGGAATCCCATCACACTTACAGGTTTTTACCTTTGCGGTTTTATTTGGTGGCTTCATGATATATAAAAAAGGCTCTTTTGGGTGGGAGGGGTGGCAGGAAGAGGGAGATATGAGGGAGGGAAAGGTTCTTCTTGTTTTGTCTATTGTAGACATTCTTATCTTCCTTCTTGCTGTAGGAATCTTTGGAGGACTGGAGAACTAGTGAGCTTATCCCATTACTACTTGGTCAGTACTAGAGATATTATACCAGTTAAAGCCCCCTGTACATTTATAGATCACTTTGCATCAGCACGTGCACAAGCACTTCAAAAAGCTTATGCAGTGTTTTAATAATCAGAACAGCTATCTTGTCAGCGAGTGTAATAACTGGTTAAACTTACTGGTTCAGTCTGAGTTGGCTTAGGACCAGTGTGGCTGCAAACAAACTGAAATGGTTCAACTAGTCCTCTCACACCCACCTATTTTACTTAACTTTTCAGAAACATTTGGGAGAAAAGGTCCCTTTGTTAAGATTAAACTGCACCCTCCCTTAAACTGAGGGCTGAGGAAATCTCACGCTTGACCTCTCCATTCATCCAAGGACAACTTACTTGTCTTCTGCCTCTATTCCATGTGGAACGTATGGTGTTTACCACTGCCTTCCCGTCTTTGATGGTCTCTTGCTGCAGTTTCCAAGTTGTCCTTGGTCTACCACATTGCCTCTTGCCCTGGAGATTCCAGTCCAACACCTGTCTTATTTTATTTGTTCCATAATGTCCTGTCCTGTCAGTTTCTGTTTCATCCTCTTCCAGAGTTCATCTCTGGATTTTTTTTTCTGTCCATCTGACATTGAGGATTTGTCTAAGGCAGCTGTTTATAAAAACTTGGAACTTAAATGGTAAGGTCTTGATAAGTCTCCACATTTCTGTGCCATATAATAAGGTAAACTTTACAAGGCATTAAATATTTGAAGTTTAGTTCAGAGGGCAAGGTTTCTGTTTCTCCATATCGGTGTTAGGGTTGCAAAGGCATGTCTGTTTTTTTTCATTCTGGCTTTAATGCCTTTATCTGTTCCAGCTGTTTTGCTTATGATACTGCCAAGATGTGAAGTGTTGGACCTCTTCAATGGCAATCCCAGAAAGTGTTATTGGGGTTTCTTGTTGTGTGGGTTTCGTTTTCTTGGTGTTGACTTTCAGCCCTACTAACTGTGCATAGATCTGGAGATGATTTGTTTTAGCCTGCATATCTCTGTGGGTATAGGACAGCAGGTTGGTGCCATCTGCAAAGTTGAGGTCTTGTAGCTTCTGTGTAAATGTTCTTCCTAAGGATATTTTTTGTCATGGGTATTTTTAGTGAAAGTCATGGATAGGTCATGGGTGCTGGGGGAGGTGGCTCAGAACCCCACTGGTGCTGGAGGGGGGAGGGCAGGTGGGCAACGGTGTGTGGCCCGGGACCCCTCCTGAGGGGGGGTGGGACTGGCAGGGGCTCCCTACCTGGCTCTGTGTGTCCCTGCAGCTCCTAGGCAGAGGGGTCAGGGGCTCCGTGCACTGCTCCCGCCACAATCCCCAGCTGCACAGCTCCCGTTGGCCAGGAACTGCAGCCAATGGGAACTGTGGGGGTGGGGCCTTCAGGCAGCATGCGGAGCCCCCTGGTCCCTCCTCTGCCTAGGACGTGCAGGGCCATGCCAGTGGGAGCTGGGGAGCCCCCCACTCCAAGGTAAATGCCCCCAGCAATCCCCTGCCCCTAGTCCTGAGCCCCCTCCCATGAACCCAAACTGCTGTTGCTGGCCCAGGGACCCCGAGCCAGCACCAGCCACTGCAGAAGAAGTAACGGAATTTGTGACCTCCATGACAGACTTGCAGCCTTAGTTATGCGCCTTCATTTTTCTGTGGTCTTTCTAATTACTCAGCCCATAGGAAGGTCATGGGCAATATAAGATATCCTTGTCTGATGAAGGTAGTCATGTCGAATGGCTTTGTCAATTTATTGCTATGTATTAGTTGACATGTCATATTTTCATAGAAGTTCCAGATAATATTCACAAATTTCTGCAGCATTTCATAATGGCATAGCAAATTCCATAAGGCTATTCTATCTGCTGTATCAAAGGCTTTTGGAAATCGATGAAATTCATGTACATCAGGGACTGCCATTGGACTGACGTTACTATGATGATACATAGGGTTATAATTTGATCTGTGCATGATTTCTCCTGCCTGAACCTTGCCTGTTTTTGCCATAGCCTTGAATCTACTGCCTTCCTTAGTCTGCCTAAGATAATGCATGTGAATATATTATAATTGGATGCCCCTCCATTTTTTTGCACTGACTGAGTTCTCCTTTCTTTGGTAGATTCACTATATAAACTTTTCCCACTCATCTGGTATTTTTTCTTCTTCCCATATCTTTTGTGAGAGGCCTGTCAAAATGTCTACTTTGTTTTTCAAGTCTTCATTAAGACTCTCCACTGGGATGTTGTCTGACCCTGGTGCCTTTCCATTTTTTAATCAATTAACTGTCCTGTCTACTTCTACTGATCAGTCCTAGTTCGGCATCTAGAGCTTGTCTGACCTCTGTGTCAAAGGGGTTGACTAAAGTACTGCCTCCATATATTTAATTTTTTTGGTATTTTCATTGTTACATTACCTTCACTGTCTTGGATGCTTGGTGTTTGTTCTCCATCACAGCTGTCTAGTGATGTTTTACAGAGTCTTGATATCATTTTGTGCTATGGTGACTTGTGCATCTGTTGCTATTTTGTCTATAAAATTTGTTTCTATTTACTGGCACTGTTTTTGATCTCTTTATGGCATATTCCTCCTGGAGTCACTGTTTGTGTTCTTGTTCTTGCTTGAATTAATTTCAGTTTAATTTTACATCTATCTTCTGCCATGTATCCTTATACAACCATTCACTGTGGTGTTTCTTCATGAAGCATCACACTTCTTTGCAGGTTTTGATGAAAGATTCCTTTACATGTTTCCATTCGCCTTCTGCTGTTCTATTGTCTTCATTTCAAGTGCCTGGTATCTATTTGCTAGTGCAATTCTGAACTCTAGTGGTGTCTGTCCTAGCCTGGCAATGTTATAATGTGGGAATGTCTCTGTCCAGTTCTCTCTTTACTTTGTTCTTATTTTTATTCTCAATTTAGCTACCACTAATGCATGGTCCATTCCCACGTCAACCCCATCCCCTGCTACGTACTGTTGTGTTCATTTAGATAGAATATATGGGCCTAACGAGTCAAAGGTGTTAACATGACCCAGTCACTGTCTGTCCAACCATTTTAAACAAGGTTCAGGGTTTGGTATACAGGTTCCTCAGCCTGCTTAGTACCGTGGCATACAAATCATTAAACATTTCACCTTTTAGTAAAGATACACAAAAGGAGAAAAAACACTTAGAGCATTTGAAATATTAAAATCTTAAGTAAGACTTTCATTTTGGCAACATCCCCTGTTCTCTTTAGCTGGAAAGTTTTTAGAAGGAAAAAAACTCTCTTGTTTGACAGTCTTTTAGGCATATCAGAGATGGCAATAACAGTCCTTTTTGGGGAAAAGAGAAGAAGTTAGTTGAGATGGGCTGGAACTGTTATTGTTGTAATTGTGAATGTCTAATCCCATTTTCTAAGAAGACAAAAACACACAAAAGAGGAGAGAAAAGAATAGTAAAGATAGAAGCTGCATTTTCTATCTCTGCAACGTCACTGATAGAAAAGAACAAGTATGGTGTATGGTCTTATCAGTCACTCTTGAGACCTGTCAAACTTGTATTAGCAACCAGCTGTTTAGGTCATTGCTTTTAGTTTCCTCTCTGGTCAGAGGCTCACAGCATTGTTACAAAATATGTAGCCTTGGATGGCTAAGCCAGACTCATATTAAACAGAAGGCTAAAGGAAAGAGTTAGGAAAGAAAAGAAATAGGGCGAGGAAGGGAAGGACACACAGTGGGGGGTGCAGGATCAGTAATGTAACTGGGGGGGGGAGCAGGGGGAGCGCCTGCTCCCCTGAGCCCAGAATTCCCCAAGTGGCGCCTTTTCCAGCGCCGCTCCATCTTTTGGTGTCCCTGCACATGCGCCGCTCCGTCTTTCGGCGGCATTTCAGCGCATGCGCAGGGCTGACGAAATGCTGCCGAAGGACATGTGCTTTTTTCCTCCGCCGCTCTTCCTCAGCAGCAACCCTGGCTACGCCACTGAGCAGGATGAAGTCTCACATCCTAGGTAGTGTTTGGGATTTAGCCAAATCCGCTGGAGGTGGTGGTGTCACCTGGCTCCATCTCCCTGGCCTGATTTGGTCAGGATGTCTTTCAAGATTAGGATGAAGGAGGTCTGGGGTTCCAGGATGGGGGAGGGGAGGGGAGGGAGAAGTGGCAGCCCTGAGGGTGAAGCTTGCTCCTTCCCCTTCTTTCAGTCAGTCAGTGTAGCATAGCCAGCTTTCCCCTCCAACATCTTTTAAAAAAAAAAAGAGTGGTGGGTGGAATAGTGCACCCCTTCATCATTTTGTCCACCAATGAGGCCAAATTTTCATCCCACCAATTTTGTTTTATTGGCTTCCAATTCCACAACTCTCTTATTTACCAAGCATGATCTTAAGACGTAGAGCCCTGCAAATCCACAGATATCCACAAACCATTTTTGCAGATCGGATATGGATAAAAATTTTGTAGCCGCAGAGGGTTCTATTAACATAGTCCTTGAGTTGTATCAGTAGGTGGTTTTGTTTGGACTAATTCAGTTTTTGTCTCTTTTTGCACCTTTTCCTGTTAACATTTATTGTTATAGGTTATTGTGACATTTTACAAACTTACACTTACTTCTTACAGTCCAGCTCACAATCGTGGTAAATTTGTAGGCCCAATTATCAGAAGAGTGCATCCTCTAAAGTTGTTCTCCATTTGTGTCAAATTGTAATATGATTCATTTGGTGACCTCCAAGTTGCCTTGTGAATAGTCTGGTGATGGAAAATAGTACCTCTAATGAGCGGGTCATTCATTCCACAAAAATCAGCAATGATTTCACCATTTCCTTTCATTTCACTGAGGCCTTCCCCATAATTACTTCCCTGTCAGTAGTGTTGCTCCCCACTTTAGTGTTCATGTGTCCAGTTGCTAGGGGGACATGCTTTTTCAGGACCTTGTTTACGTGTTCTGGAGTCGTTTGTAGAAATTTTCTTTTTCCTCTTGGCTAGCTTGATTTGTTAGAGCATAACTTTAAATAATAGACACCTTCTGGAACTTAGATATAAACTGTGCTGTTATAATCCTTTCTGAAACAGGTGCCCATTCTCTCAGGCTTTTGGCTGCCCTCCTTGATAGTATCAGAGACACACCATGTTACTGGCATTTGGTAGCCCAGAATACAGTAGGATGTGTCCAGCTGGCAAAGTTATTTGTCTTGATGTTACCCATCTCACTCCACTTAGACCTAGTATGTTTGTTTTATATCTGTCTATTTCTTTTGTTACTTGGGCCATTTTATGAGACTCGTATAGTGTCCACATGTACCAATTTCAGTTGTAGATTTAGGAGAGAGCGGTAGATCAGTGGAGTACTTTCCTTGCTGGTTTGGCCACTTGGCATCATCATCTCTTTTCTTGGTCTAACTGAGTTGAGTTGAGTTTGTTGAGCAGAGCAGTAGCATAGGTTTCTGTAATAGCTTTGTTTTTTTACAGGAGCGGCTCATTAATCCACTCCCAACCCCCTATCAGGAGGATTGGTGGACTGCCTTTGGTCTGGCTTCTGTCCTTCGACCTGTCTGGCTTGGATGGTCCTACCATTTTTACACCCCCTACCCCGCATAGCTCTCATGGGAGCACACAAGCCTTCCTGCCACATCAAGGCACAATTCATGGGAAGGATTCTTCCAAAGATAGAACAGTATTTCTAGCTTAACTGAAGGGCCTGTGTTTAGCGGTTTGTTTGGTTTTTAAATTCTTTGACAATTTCACATTTTATATTTTACTTTGTCAACCCTTTTGACTGGAAGAGCAGAGACTAGAACTCATGCTTTCTTGGCTCCCAGGCCACTGCTTTAAATTTTAGCCCAAAGAGTACTGGGGTAATAAGAGCCATTTTGGTTTTGTCTCCTATGGAGTCCAAGCACTGTGTGGTAGCATGGACACCATGCAGGAGATTTAGCAAGTGCTGGGTGCATGTGCAGTGTATTGGTAGAGTGATTCATTGCTGCACAGACTCTACAGAGCATGTGCAAATGGTGTGTTTCAGTGGCTTACAACTGGCCAAACCACAGGGAAAGTGAAAAGCCCTTTTGTGACTTCAGGACAACCCACTCCACCGGGGTCAAATTTTTGCTTATTTTCAACTCTTCAGCTGTTCGTAAAAAGGCTACATAAAATGTGGACCACTACCAAGACTGGCTTTGTTTTCCTTTTCTGACTCCGTTTTCCAAAATCACTAAACTATATTTGATCAAACTTTCAAAAAAATTAACTTGAGGCAAGAAGACCAAGCATGGAAAATTTCAGACCCAAAAGTTACTGTTTGACAACATTAGAACCTACTAAAAACAGAAGGTTGCTATGGAAGTTGTTAGGTAACCTTATTAATAGACATTGTTATGTGTGCTACATATCATTAAATAACTCAGGTTACACATGGGTTTTTGTGTGTGTGTGTGTGTGTGTCTTTTCTACTCCACAACAGACAGATGTGGACTGGGAGATAGTATCTTAATGTACACATGATAGGGACTTTATGGCTCTCTGAACTGGATTAGAGAACATGGTGGTAAAAGTGCCTGCACCATGTTTATGCTACAGTTTACAACATTGGTAACACTGGTGCAGAAACCATAATTTTCCTTTGTGGATGCACCCTGAAAGTAGGGTTACCATCTTTTAGTTTTTAAAAAGGAGGACACTCTATGGGGACCCGGCCCCGCCCCAACCCTGCCCCTTCCCCACCCTCAGCCCCGCCCCAACTCTGCCCCCTCCCCTGAACGCTCCACCCCCTGCTCCTCCCGCGGCCCTGGCTCCCGGCGCCCGGCCCTGCGACCCCGGCGCCCGGCCCGGCCCTGCGACCCCGGCGCCCGGCCCGGCCCTGCGACCCCGGCGCCCGGCGCCCGGCACCGCACCACTGGCTCCTGCCGAGCACCGCCGGCCCCGGCCCGGCCCCGCACCGCCGACCCCAGCCCCAGAGGCCCCGGCCGAGCACCGCCGAGCCCTCCGTCCCTCCCGATTTTCCCGGACATGTCCGGCTTTTGGGGATTTCCCCCCGGACGGGGATTTGAGCCCCCAAAAGCCGGACATGTCCAGGAAAATCCGGACGTATGGTAACCCTACCTGAAAGGCCCTGTCTACCCTAGAGCATTTTGGCATTACTAGCCCCATAGCAACATTGCATAACATTTGCTTGCAGTGGTATAAAAGCAATCATGCTGCCATTGCAATAAGCAAAGCTAAGCCCTTTTGCATCCCACACTGGATCTTCCTGCACATTTGCATTTCCTGTATGGACAAGAAATGCAAGCTCAGTGGTAGCGCTGGGACTCATTGCAGCATTGCAACTCTACAGTCCTTCTGCTTGCCCTTCAGTGGTATTTCAAAGTTGCATCACCTGTCAAGCCTACCCTATGCTGGCCTGAGAGCAGCTGCGATGGTTCTTGGTAGATATATATGCTGGTTGATAGATATATTTATGCTACTTCTCCAACTCTTCCTTGACACCCCAATCTCCAGTGTGGCAAAAAAAAAGATGCAAATAGTATGAAAAATGCAATGTTGTTGTTACTATTGACAGATACGTGACATTTTTCTTTGCCCAACAGGGATTCACCTGCAAAACACAAAGGACAAAAAGTGGAGGTTAGTTAGCAGGCAGGCATGCACATGCACATGGACCAGGGGTCGGCAACCTTTCAGAAGTGCTGTGCCGAATCTTCATTTAATCACTCTAATTTAAGGTTTCGTGTGCCAGTAATACATTTTAACGTTTTTAGAAGGTCTCTTTCTATAAGTCTATAATATATAACTAATCTATGGTGGTATGTAATGTAAATAAGGTTTTTAAAAAGTTTAAGAAGCTTAGTTTAAAATAAAATTAAAACGCAGAGCTCCCCGGACCGGTGGCCAGGACCCAGGCAGTGTGAGTGCCACTGAAAATCGGCTCGCGTGCTGCCTTTGGCACATGTGCCATAGGTTGCCTACCCCTGACATAGACACTTCCCTCCCTTTCCCCAGATGGACTTCCTTCACTGAGGATTGGCCACTCCGCTGTGTTGCCTCAGCAGCAACTCTCATGTTCCTGAGATGTAAAAAATAGCAAAGAAAAGGGTCCTTAGTTAAAGGTTGCAGAGCGACAGTACCTGCCTGCCTCTCCTCTCCTCGTATGTCCAGGTAAATCCACTCAGCTCATCTGTGCTGCTGAAGCTCTCTCTTGTTACTTCCCCCTTTCTCCACCACAGATATATATCCAGGGCTCCTAGAGCATTAAGTTGAAGAGGATTGAAGGGAACCTCATTGGATCATGTTAGTCCAGATACAGAACAGAAAAATTTTTTACCCAAACAAGAACGTAAAATAATGCAACAAAACTAAATTCATAAATATTAAATTAATGAACACTAAGTATAAAGCTCCTTAGTTTTCAGGGCCACCACCCATAGGTGTCAGGGTTATCAGGGTCTGTGACTCCAGGCCCACAATTGATCCGGCAGAGTTTGAGGAGAGACTGGTGGCTCTCTGCCCTGATATCTGCAAGTCTGAGAGTGTAGCTGTAGCAGGGCATAGTACCTACCCTTCGTGACTCAGGTACCTATCTACATGCCTCAGAGAACCAGCCAAAGAATCCAATAGGACATGCCAAAAAACTCTGAACAGATGCAAATGTTTCACTAAAACAATAAACCCTATGCATCTGCTCCAAGGAGCTGTGCTATGGATTGTGGGAGAGGTGCAACAACACGCTGGCCAGAATTATTGTGTGTGGAGGGAGGGCACCTGGAATAGGCTATCTAGTGTGTGTATGCGGTACCTTTGTAACTTGCAGAGTGTTCAGTCACACGGTGCAAGTCACAGTTCTGAAAATGGAGTAGAAGGCCAGGTTGCAAAGGGAGGTGTGTTGATTTTGAGACATGAATATATGAGGCAAAAAGGCTCCTACAACACTTGGTACAAGAGAAATTTTATTTGTTAAATGAGTTTCTCAGTTCATCGATACATCCTAATATATAGCTGCTTGCATGATGGTTTGCAATGCATCTGACCTGGACTGTGAGGGTGCATGTGTACTTAATTAATTAGTTCACTTGTTAAACTGTGGTGATATGTTTTGTTTAGTAGAGGCTTTTAAAAAAATAATTAAAGAGTAAGTCACAAGTTAAGGGCATTTAGTTAATTGACCGATCCCAAATATAAACTGCATTCATAGTTCTTGGCATTCTTGTCTACCCAAGAACTGAAAGAGATCATAGAACAATACAGAAAAAAGTGTTGCTGCTTTCATTCTTCATTTGGGGAAAATACAGTGAACTAAGTAATGACAGGCATGCATTAGAAGACAGCATGACTGCTGAGATGTAGAAGTGGTCTGTGTGCTTCTACCAAGGAACACATTGGTGGGATTTTGATTTTGTGCTTTAAAGCAATCCATGCAATGAAAAACTAACCAAAAAAGAGGAAAAACAACATAGACCCATTGCAGTTTTTTTGTATACAAATGATTAAAGTCAGTTTGTTACCTTAAATTGGTATTATAGGGTTACAATAATTTCATAATTTTCTATCCTATAATTTGTTCTGTATAATCTTAATGTACTAAACTCCTATGTTCATTTCACTTGTAGCATATTGTGAGCTATAATTACAGATTATGGAAATGTTAGCCCCCAGTTAGTTCTTGCTTGAGCTTTGTCTCTCAGTTAAGTTAAATGTTTCAATGATTTTTTTTTAACAATGTTGATAGTCACTGCTCTGTTGTGTCAGTATTTAGAAATGCTGACTGCCTTATTCCAAAGGGTTATTACCTATCCTAATTCCTGTGGAATGGCAAAGCAGAGTGTATGTAAAGCCCTGTTTTACTGCTCTTGGAAAAGGAATTTGAACTGTGGGACCAATATCAATAGTGTCTGGACAGTAGTAATGTTAGTATGTCATTGGGGCCCTACAGACTGTTGTAATAATCTTTGTACAAAATATATCTTCTTGGTTGGCATTTGAAAACTAATAGCTCACTGATCATTAATATTCTTACGTGATGTATGTATGTGGTGGGTATTAATAGAGCCCTGCGTGGATATATTTGTATCCTCTTCTGATCTGTGATCCGCAAACATGGTCCACAGATATAAAGGGGATATCCGCAGATTTGCAGGGCTCTAGATATAAAATTTGGATTCGCCACGATCTGTAGTCCTCAAACATGGTCCACGGATATAAAGTGGAGATATCCTCAGATTTGCAGGACTCTAGGTATTAAGAGTTATGGATATATGCCAAAGTTATGACTAAAGTTTGTTTAAACCTGGCATGTCAGGGGAAGTTAGTAAACACAACTGCCTTAGACAAAGGAATGTGGATTTGATTCTCTGACCAGCCTGATCTTCAGGTAATAAAGGTCCATACAGGGGTGTTGGAACAATTTGTATAATGGAGGTGCTGAGAGCCATTGAACCAAACTGTATATGATGGAAACCACTTCAAGCCAGGAGGTGCGGCAGCACCCCCAGCACCGTTAGTTCTGGCACCTATGGATCCATATTTACATATAAGCAGCAAACAGCAGGACCATCAAGACAGCAGTGGGAGGAGAGGGCAGGAAACAACAATTTGTACATAAGCTAACGTGAGGGAAGAAAGAGCATGGAGCTTCCTTCACCACCAGACTTTGTGGCCTTCCTCGCAGCTTGAATAAACTTTACTTTGAGGGACAACCCTCAGAAGAACCCATATCAAGGGTTTACTGGTCTGTAAAGACAAGGGACTGAACACCAAGTGATACGCAACTGAATCAACTGATTGAATACAATAGTACTATATTATAAAAGTGTATATAGACTGAGTGACTTGTATGCTTGTACCCTGGTTGTGAGCATCCCAGGTTGGGAAGTACAGCAGCAAAACATTGTGAGGGACCCAGGGCGACAGGGCAGATGGTGACTCAACCCCTCACTCGTGTGGATTGCACTCCAACCTCCTTCACAGTGGTCTATGTCATAGTAAAAGGGTGTTCAGGTTCTTATGACTTAACTTTTTCTGAAAGGGGATCACATGCTGAGAGCCTACAGATTTTTGCTTTGTTTT
The DNA here is from genome assembly GCF_013100865.1 of Trachemys scripta elegans. Classification (NCBI taxonomy): domain Eukaryota; kingdom Metazoa; phylum Chordata; order Testudines; family Emydidae; genus Trachemys; species Trachemys scripta. The sequence continues at coordinate 77,336,366 of NC_048305.1, read as the reverse complement.
TTCCTGGTGATTCATCCTGGAAGCCAGTCCAGCTTGAACCTAGGAGTATAAATGTATTTAAATGTCTGGAGTTGGATGGGACTCCCACCAGCTCACAGACACAAACTACATACTAAAACAACATGGAGTCTGGTGGCATCTTAAAGACTAACAGATATAAGAGTGTGTGGCACAGTCTCTCACCATACTCAGTGTAGTATGTTGATTGCAATGGATTTTTTACCTTCAGTCCTTTTGGTATGATGTCCATCTGTTTGCATTTGGAGAGGAAGATGATGTCTGTCTGTATCTGTGCAAGTTTTTTGTTGAGGTTGATGGATTTCCACTCCATACGGCTAAATTTAGTCCCTTGCATGGTGTCAAGTATCAGGGGGTAGCCGTGTTAGTCTGTATCTACAAAAACAACAAGGAGTCTGGTGGCACCTTAANATTACCTTTAGAATTACCTCTTTGTTAATAAAATCAGTCCACAAGAAGGGTGACTTGTGTATTCTACAACTAGTATGTAGTTTAGTATCAGGGGGTAGCCGTGTTAGTCTGTATCTACAAAAACAACAAGGAGTCTGGTGGCACCTTAATCTTTAAGGTGCCACCAGACTCCTTGTTGTTTTTGTAGATACAGACTAACACGGCTACCCCCTGATACTAAACTACATACTAGTTGTAGAATACACAAGTCACCCTTCTTGTGGACTGATTTTATTAACAAAGAGGTAATTCTAAAGGTAATATTAGATTAGGGTTACCATATTTTGAGCCTCCAAAAGGGCCCCGCACCCAGCCCCCCCGCCCCAACTCCGCCCCCTCCCCCGCCTCCCGCGAACATTTGATTCGCGGGAAGCCTGAAGCAGGTAAGGGGGGGTGTGGGGGGAGGAGGCGCGGCCCAGGCTGCCCCCCCCCCCCCGCGTTTCCAGCCTGGGCTGGCCCCGGGCCCAGCCCCCGGCCGAGCACCCCTGGCCCGCCCAGCACTGCCGGTCCCCGGCCCGGCCCCTGGACCCCCGGCCGAGCACCCCATGGCCCCGCCGGGCCCCTGGCCGAACACCCCTGGCCCACTCAGCACCCCCCAGCCCCGCTGGCCCGCTCAGCACCCCCCGGACCCCTGGCCGAGCATTCCCCGGCCCGCTCAGCACCCCCCCGGCCCGCTCAGCATCCCCCGGACCCCCGGCCGAGCACCCCCCCGGCTCCGCCGGCGCTTGGCCCCGCCGGCCCCCCTGGTCACCAGCACTCGGTGCCCCCGGTCCCCGGCACCCCCGGCGCTCGGCCCCACCAGCGCTCGGCGCCCCCAGTCCCCGGCACCGCCGGCCCCTGGTCCCCGGCACCGCCGGCGCTCAGCTCCCGGCCCCCCTGGTCCCCGGCCCCACCGGCGGTCGGTGCCCCCGGCGCTCGGCCCCGGCGCTCCCGGTCCACGGCACCGCCGGCGCTCGGGCCCCCAGCGCCCCCTGGTCCCCGGCCCCGCCGGCGCTCGGTGCCCCCGGTCCCAGGCACCGCCGGTGCTTGGCGCCCCTGGTCCCCGGCACCGCCGGCGCTCGGCGCCCCCGGCCCAGCACCGCCGCCCGCATGTCCCGATTTTCCCAGACATGTCCGGCTTTTTGGGATTTCCCCCCGGACGGGGATTTGGAGCCTAAAAAGCCGGACATGTCCGGGAAAATCTGGACGTATGGTAACCATATATTAGATAACTGCAACCTAAAGCCTTTTCCCTGGCTTAGCTGCTTCTAGGGTTCCTACTCTGAGGACCAGCTTGTCCCAAAATCTAGTTCCCTTTCTGAAGGGTATTCCCACCTCTTTTCTATGCAGGGTGGAGTTTAGGGAGCCATGCCTGCCCCAGGGAATAAGCAGTAATTAATCTGCAGCATTCCAACACTTGCTAGCAGGGATGGGGCAGAAAGAGAATCCTATCTCCTGTGAAGAAGAGGAAATAGGGTCAGGAGCAGATGGGCACTGTAGGAACAACGTTAAGCTCTGCCAAGTTTGAGAGAAGGCTTAGGCTTGGGTTTATGTCCTGTGATTGTGTAGGTTAACAGTAAACTCAAACCAAAGAACAGGAGTAAGTTTGGAAGGTATCCAGAGTGTTTGGAGCAGGGTGGGAACTCAACATAGCTGTTGCTGAACTGGATCAGACCAGTGATCCACTGTGGCAATTGTCCTATTTCAGAGTAAGGTTAAAGAAACACTGCAGTGTACATTTACTGAATAACCTGGCTAGAAGGGGACATTCCTAATTCACTGCTGGCAATTAGCAGTTGGCTTATGTCCTGAAGCATGTGGGAAGGAAAGGTTATATCCCTTCCTAGAATTAAAAAAAAAAAAAAAAAAAAAAAAAGCAAACAATTTTTTTTCTTAATCTGTTGAAGCTTCTTCCATTATCCATATCAGTTTGTTTACACTGTCCCCCAATACACTACATTGCTTTAATTTTGATTTCTAATAAATTATATTGAAAAAATATTTATCCTGGTTCTCTTTTCAAATCACAACCATGTGTAAACAGCTAATCATTAGGAAGGCATAGTTTTATGTGACTGGAAACTGGCTTTCATCATGAGAGCCCGCTCATCAAGTGAGTGAGTTTATTCACTGGAGGCAGTAAAGAGTTTTTAATAGTTAAACCACATTATTTGCTTTTATTTGTATGAATGTGATTCCACTGTCTAATCCTCCTGGACTATACCTTCATTCAAGTGTTGTGATTTTTTTTAAAGCCACTTGATTACTCATATTTGCTCTTTGTATGTAAACATTCCCATCTTCTCACTTTAGTGATCAAAATGAGTCTTTAATGTTGCTTCTGCAGAGCCAACACAGTTAAGAGACAATGAGCTGGATTCTGTTAGTTTTCTTGCATTGTCAGCAAATCTGTTTATTAAGTTCCAATCAGTTACACCTGTGCAAATCCCCAGCAAGATGTGATTTCACAGATGTTAGTTGAGGGTCTGATTTAGCCAATGAACCTTTATTACTTGCAAAGATGTATAAGGAAAGCACCCAGCTTGACTTTCAGATCCCAGCGAGAGTTTAAAGGATTAGCAGTTAGTAAACAGTGCATGTATATGGAAATAATGAAACACAATAAAATGGGAAATTCCACTGTGTTACTTTTAACAAGTTATGTTGTGAGTAGAACTGCACAGTAAGAAACACCACTTAAATCATAACCCAGATAAAGACTTGGATAAATAATCTCAGCAGATCTTAAGCATACAAAACAGTATGGTGACTTCATCTTAGATTAAATAAGATAGTGGTGATGTAACTAGCCATTGGGTAGTGTAGAATTAGATCGGTGTTGCTGTCTTGCTCTCCTGAGTCTAGAGATTATACCAGTTATTGCTTTCTGGGGTTTGATAAATCTGCTCCTATGAAAATTTATTTGAGTCATAATTTGGTGTGCAAGTTCTCAGCCACATAGAGAGGAGCTGCTGCAAAATTATAGTTAATCAGACTATTTTGTCATTGTTTTGGTTTGTCTTGCTCTAGCAAGACAAACTTTTAAAATGAATGTCTATAGGAATTTAATCATGTATAAAAGTTTTGTGTACCCACATTTGCAAGCACTAGTTCATATTGTGCATCTGTGATAACAGTAACATAGGAAAGTAATTGATGCTTTGGCTAGCTGTCTTAATATGAATTCTAGATTAGATCCATACTAAAATTGTGACAGTCTATAATTTATAAGTAAATCTATGTATCCTAGTTTGAAATAGGATGTTATATTGTCACATAGGTTGATACTTTGTACCCCCCCCCTTTTTTTTTGGTGGAGGGGGAGGTGTCAAAAGCTTGGCATAACTTTCAAATTAATTTTGCAATAGCCTCCAGGGTTGCCACTCTTAGAATCACAGTGTACCTTAGATATTCCGTCTTGTTCAAAGGTGGGTGAGGGTGGGAAGAGAGGAAGAGTATCCTGTGTCAAGACTATACTTGGTATAGCTACACTAGCTGGTGCATTGGGGGGTTGGAGAAAGGCTCTTCCCACTTGTAGAGGGGGAAACATAGCAGCCCAGAAGAGGTTTCTCTCCTCCCTACACTGTTACCTAGGATGTAGGTAGCTTGTGCAAGTGAGTTAAGGGGTCAGAGAAGAGCCATAAGAATGATTTAAGATTTGGGAATACATGCCTTATAGCAGGGGTAGGGCAGTGCCCAGGTCCTGGCCACCGGTTTGGGGGGCTCTGCATTTTAATTTAATTTTAAATGAAACTTCTTAAACATTTTAAAAACCTTATTTACTTTACATACAACAATAGTTTAGTTATATATTGTAGACTTATAGAAAGAGACCTTCTAAAAATGTTAAAATATATTACTGGCACACGAAATCTTAAATTAAAGTGAATAAATGAAGACTCGGACACCACTTCTGAAGGGTTGCCGACCCCTGCCTTATAGTCATAATCTCCAGGAGCAAAATCTGTTTAGTTTAACAAAGAAAAAGTGAATGGATGACTTGATCACAGTCTGTAATGATACCTACATGGGGAACAAGAGTTTGATAATAGAGGACTGTTCAGTCTTGCAGACAAAGGTATAAAAAGATCCAATGGCAGGAAATTGAAGCTAGACTAATTCTGACAAGAAATAAGGTGCAAGTCTTTAACAGTGAGGGTAATTAATAATTGGAACAATTTACCAAGGGTTGTAGTGGATTCTCCATCACTAGAAATTTTAAATAAAGATGGGATGTTTTTCTAAAAGAGATGCTCTTGTTCAAACAGTAACTAATTCAATGAAGTCCTATGGCATGTGTTATGCAGTAGGTCAGCCTAGAATCGATGATCTGACCTTATAATCTATTAACTTTATGCCCTTTATTCACCTGCATTCATGTCTGAGACAGGCAACAATTTGGCCCAAAATAAAGAGAGATACAGAAAACTTAATTAAAATAACATTAAAGAAAAAATGGAAAATTCAGGTGAAGGCTAAATCTCAGATCTTAACATTGTCCTGTTGTGTTAGCCTACAAATACATTTGAGCATGAGATCTCACCTCTTTCTGAAGCCCTTCTCAATACCTATAGTTGAGGGCAGAATAAGAGCTGTGGCAGTGAAATTTGTGGCATTTTATTGATGTACTTTAAGTCAAGACTTCTACATTTATGTATCTTATTTCCCTTTAAAAATTTGAGCGTGTTGGCAAAATGATGCTCCATGGGAGACAAAGCTAGAAAATACTTTCTAAAGAAAGTGATCTTTCTTGTCCCAGTTATTCAGATACGAATTCAAATTCAAATGGAAAACATATTACTGGAGGAGTGGGGCCTGGGGAAAAAGTAAATGTTCTGTCTCTAAGTTGATTCTTTGCCTAGCTAACTAAATAGACTCCATATTGGTTGTAAAAGCCAGACAATGAAATGGAGCAATAGTGGGTACCTCTGACAATGCCTATTGGAAAGATTTTTTTTTTAGTGCATCAAGTTAGGGCTCTGATAATCATGACTCTAGTGATAAGAATCTGGAACAAGTCTAACAGTGCCCATGGGGAAATTCTATAGGCATGTGTTTCCTGCTTTTCAGTCACAGCTGAGTAGAGCATCAAACTCGGTTTAATGCTAGGGGGAATGAGAGTCTGTCTGGAAGTGAGATTAAATAAGATTTCTTCTCCCTGCATCCATATGTCTTATTTCTTCATGATCTGAACTAAAACAAATATTTAGAATGCTTCATTAACTGTTAAAACAAACCTGACTAGAAAAGGTAGTTTTAAAGAATGTAGAGTTTGTTAGTTTCTGTGTGACTTATTTTGGAGATAGGATCCTCCTAAAAGCAGTGGACAGAGTGTGGCTAAGCATATAGGAATGTTGTACTGTAAAGGGATTTACAAAGACACTTTGCTAACCCTCTTCAAAGATGATTGCCTAGAAGAAAGTTGAATTAGAGTGATTAAGCATATAATATGTTATCCTACAGCTTTTTTCTGTTGTAGTCTGTGATAAATCCTGTCTTTTTGTCTTGTAAAGCAGCAAGCAGCAGCAATGCCTAACAAATGATCATTTTTAGATTATAAACTCTCTAGAGCAGGGATTGTCTGGTTTGTGCCGCACCCATCGTAATAAAGCCATAATCATAATTAGGGCCTTTGGGCAAAACCATAATATAAAGATTTACTGCTGCCACTACTGACTTCAACTTTCCGATTCAGTGGGATCCCAAGTTAAACATAAGACTGGCCATGCTGGGTCAGGCCAAAGGTCCATCCAGCCCAGTATTCTGTCTACTGACAGTGGTCAATGGCAGGTGCCCCAGAGGGAGTGAACCTAACAGGTAATGATCAAGTGATCCCTCTCCTGCCATCCATCTCCACCCTCTGACAAACAGAGGCTAGGGTCACCATTCCTTACCCATCCTGGCTAATAGCCATTAATGGACTTAACCTCCATGAATTTATCTAGTTCTCTTTTAAACTGTTTTAGTCCTAGCCTTCACAGACTCCTCAGACAAGGAGTTCCACAGATTGTGCGCTGTCTGAAGAACTTCTTCCTTTTATTTGTTTTAAACCTGCTGCCCATTAATTTCATTTGGTGGCCCCTAGTTCTTATATTATGGGAACAAGTAAATAACTTTTCCTTATTCGCTTTCTCCACACCACTCATGATTTTATATACCTCTATCACATCCCCCCTTAGTCTCCCCTTTTCCAAGCTGAAAAGTTCTAGCCTCTTTAATCTCTCCTCGTATGGGACCCATTCCAAACTCTTAATCATTTTAGTTGCCCTTCTCTGAACTTTTTCTAATACCAGTATATCTTTTTTGAGATGAGGAGACCACATCTGTACACAGTATTCAAGATGTGGGCATACCATGGATTTATATAAGGGCAATAAGATATTCCCCGACTTATTCTCTATCCCTTTTTTAATTATTCCTAACGTCCTGTTTGCTTTTTTGACTGCCGCTGCACATTGCGTGGATGTCTTCAGAGAACTATCCATGATGACTCCAAGATCTCTTTCCTGATTAGATGTAGCTAAATTAGCCCCCATCATATTGTATGTATAGTTGGGGTTATTTTTTCCAATGTGCATTACTTTACATTTAGCCACATTAAATTTCATTTGCCATTTTGTTGCCCAATCACTTAGTTTTGTGAGATATTTTTGAAGTTCTTCACAGTCTGCTTTGATCTTAACTATCTTGAGCAGTTTAGTATTGTCTGCAAACTTTTCCACTCACTGTTTACCCCTTTGTCCAGATCATTTATGAATAAGTTGAATAGGATTCGTCCTAGGACTGACCCTTGGGGAACACCACTAGTTACCCCCTCCATTCTGAAAATTTACCATTTATTCCTACCCTTTGTTTCCTGTCTTTTAACCAGTTCTCAGTCCATGAAAGGATCTTCCCTCTTATCCTATGATGACTTAATTTACGTAAGAGCCTTTGGTGAGGGACCTTGTCAAAGGCTTTCTGAAAATTGAAGTACATTATGTCCACTGGATTCCCCCTTGTCCACATGTTTGACCCCTTCAAAGAACTCTAATAGATTAGTAAGACACGATTTCCCTTTACAGAAACCATGTTGACTTTTGCCCAACAATTTATGTTCTTCTATGTGTCTGACAATTTTATTCTTTACAATTGTTTCAACTAATTTGCTCGGTACTGACGTTAGACTTACCGGTCTGTAATTGCCGGGATCACCTCTAGAGCCCTTTTTAAATATTGGCGTTACATTAGCTATCTTCCAGTCATTGGGTACAGAAGCTGATTTAAAGGACAGGTTACAAACCATAGTTAATAGTTCCACAATTTCACATTTGAGGTCTTTCAGAACTCTTGGGTGAATGCCATCTGGTCCCGGTGACTTGTTACTGTTAAGTTTATCAATTAATTCCAAAACCTTCTCTAATGACATTTCAATCTGTGACAATTCCTCAGATTTGTCAACTACAAAGGAAGGCTCAGGTTTGGGAATTTCCCTAACATCCTCAGCCGTGAAGACTGAAGCAAAGAATTCATTTAGTTTCTCCGCAATGACTTTATCGTCTTTAAGTGCTCCTTTTATATCTCGATCGTCCAGGACCCCACTGGTTGGTTAGCAGGCTTCCTGCTTCTGATCTACTTAAAAAACGTTTTGTTATTACCTTTTGAGTTTTTGGCTAGCTGTTCTTCAAACTCCTTTTTGGCATTTCTAATTAAATTTTTACACTTAATTTGGCAATGTTTATGCTCCTTTCTATTTACCTCACTAGCATTTGACTTCCACTTTTTAAAAGACGCCTTTTTATCTCTCACTACTTCTTTTACATGGTTGTTAAGCCACGGTGGCTCTTTTTTAGTTCTTTACTGTGTGTTTTTTAATTTGGGGTATACATTTCAATTGGGCCTCTATTGTGGTGTCTTTAAAAAGTGTCCATGCAGCTTGCAGGAATTTCCCTCTAGTCACTATACCTTTTAATTTCTGTTTAACTAACCTCCTCATTTTTGCATAGTTCCCCTTTCTGAAATTAAATGCCAGAGTGTCGGGCTGTTGAGGTGTTCTTCCCACCACAGGAATGTTAAATGTTGTTATATTATGGTCACTATTTCCAAGCAGTCCTATTATAGTTACCTCTTGGACCAGATCCTGTGCTCCACTCAGGACTAAATCAAGATTTGCTTCTCCCCTTGTGGGTTCCTGTACCGGCTGCTCCAAGAAGCAGTCATTTAAAGTATTGAGAAATTTTGCCTCTGCATTTCATCCTGAGGTGACGTACCCAGTCAATATGGGGATAATTGAAATCTCCCACTATTAGTGAATTCTTTATTTTGATAGCCTCTCTTATCTCCCTTAGCATTTCTTAGTCACTATCACTGTCCTGGTCAGGTGGTCGATAATAGATCCCTACTGTTATATTCTTATTAAAGCATGGAATTACTATCCATAGAGATTCTGTGGAACATGTGGATTCATTTAAGATTTTTACTTCATTTGATTCTACATTTTCTTTCACATATAGTGCCACGCCCCCTCCTCCCTGCCCCCCGACTTGTTTTGTCTTTCCGATATATTTTGTACCCCGGACTGATTGTGTCCCATTGATTGTCCTCGCTCCACGAGGTTTCTGTGATCTCAATTATATCAATATCCTCCTTTAACACAAGGCACTCTAGTTTACCCATCTTATTATTTAGACTTCTAGCATTTGTGTACAAGCACTTTAAAAACTTGTCACTGTTTATTTGTCTGCCCTTTTCTGATATGTCACATTCTTTTTTATGTGAATGTTTCTCATCTGATCTGGCCCATACTTTATCCTCTTCCATCCTCGCCTCCTGACTAAAACCTAGATAATCTCTATCAATAGACTCTCCTCTAAGAGAAGTCTCTGTCCGATCCACATGCTCCTCTGCAGCAATTGGCTTTCCCCCATCTCTTAGTTTAAAAACTGCTCTGCAACCTTTTTAAGTTAAGTGCCAGCAGTCTGGATCCACTCTGGTTTAGGTGGAGCCCATCCTTCCTCTATAGGCTCCCCCTATCCCAAAAGTTTACCCAGTTCCTAATAAATCTAAACCTCTCCTCCCTACACCATCGTCTCATCCACGCATTGAGACTCTTAAGCTCTGTCTGCCTACCTGGCCTTGCATGTGGAACTGGGAGCATTTCTGAGAATGCCACCATGAGGCCCTGGATTGCAGTCTCTTTCCTAGCAGCCTAAATTTGGCCTCCAGGACATCTCTCCTACCTTTCCCTATGTCATTGGTACCTACATGTACCACGATCACCGGCTCCTCCCCAGCACTACACATAAGTCTATCTAGATGCCTCCAGAGATCCTCAACCTTCGCACCAGGCAGGCAAGTTACCATACAGTTCTCCCGGTCATTGCAAACCCAGCTATATATGTTTCTAATGGTCAAATCTCCCATTACTAACACCTGCCTTTTCCTAATGACTGGAGTTCCCTACCCCAGAGAGGTATCCTCAGTGCGAGAGGATACCCCAACATCATCTGGAAGGAGGGTCCCAACTATGGGAAGGTTTCCCTCTGCTCCCATTGACTGCTCTCCTTCCCTGAGCCTTTCATCCTCCTTAACAGTGCAGGGGGCTATCTGACTGGAGGTGGGACAAATCTACAGTGTCCCGGAAAGCCTCATCAACATACCTCTCTGCCTCCCTTAGCTCCTTCAGTTCCACCACCCTGGTCTCCAAAGCCCGTATGCGGTCTCTGAGGGCCAGGAGCTCCTTGCACCGAATGCACATATAGGCCACCCGCCCACAGGGCAGGTAATCATACATGCTACACTTTGCGCAATAAACAGGATAGCCCCCACTCTGCTGCTGAGCTTCTGCCTGCATTCTCTCCTACAGCTACCTAGGTTAATGAGAGGAGTTTTGTTTAAATCAAGAAGTTTTGATTATAGTTTAGTTTAAAGGTTTTAAAGAATGGCAAGTGTACCTTGCCCCCTTCCCACTCCCTCTCAAAACTCCCTGTTAGCGGCCCCTGGTCGCAAAGCTCCCTGGTTGCTGACTCACTGCTTTATAAAGCCCTGGCCTTCCTGATAGCCCTGCCCCCTGACTAAGGCTCAGCCAATGAACAGAGGCTTCTAGATTTTAAACCTTGTTTAGAAGCTCACAGCTTCCAACTGCTGGCCACAGCACATGGTCCTACAAACAAACAAACAGACAGACAAACACAAGGTCAGCACATAGCAAGTAACCCACAAACACACAAAGTTTGAAAATCACTGAGGAAAATACTCTGAATGCTAATGTTACTTCTGTAGTATAAGATGACCATTACCTGCATTCTAAATGGCTTATTTGCCAGCACCAATTGTGGTGTGATGGGCCCTTGTGAAACATATTGGCAGGGACAATGGGGTTATTTTTTTAAAGCAGGGTTTAGTGAGCAAGGAGACTGCAGACCTAGAAGAGAACAAGTCTGTCAGAGCAGTTTTCTTCTTGTTGTTTTACTTCGTCATTTTATGCAGGTTTTTGAGGAAGTAGATCATAAAACACAGTTAGTGGTCTGTGCATGTCAGCAGAATCCCAAGATAAAAATACAGTCTCTAGGCATATGTATAGTGTGGGTGTATTTTATTTATTCATGAGTACTGAGAATAAAGCACACCTAGTGCACCCAACAGTTGTTGTGCTTGGTCAATGTAGGTACAACACATTCTCTGCTAGAGAGAACATGTTGTTATATTTGTAAGAGAAAATATCTAGTAAGTTTAAAAACAAAAACACTTCCCTTCCGTCCCCCCTCCCCGCCCCCCAACAAAATAGTCTGGATTCAGAGGGTCCTCTGGCAATAAAAACCAATGGTGTTCAGCAGTGTGTGTGGGGGAGGGGCAACAGGGATCTGCACCCTCTATTTGACATAGGCCATGCTCTGGATGGCTTCCTTGTATGATAAGGGCAGGCAGGGATGAGGTCAGAGGACTGGATCCTCCAGTCCCTGCATGTGTACACACACACACACATTTTGAATAGAGGAGAGAGGTCAAAAAGACTTTTCCGGCTATTGGGCTGTCATGATCACATGGGCTGAAAATAAAAGTAAATTCAGCAAACACATCAGAGATTAGGGCCCTAAAGATCCTTGGGGCTTAAGTGTTTTTTAGATGTCTAAAGTGATTACAATAAATATAACTTTACTCTCACCTTCTCCCCCACCCCCCACCCCCTTATCCTACTGTTTCTTTAAATGAACCTCTGTTTTAATGGTGGTGAAGCAAACAAAGGAAAATGGTGCTTATGCAGAACCACACGTACTTCACTAGAAACCAAAGAGACATCGGTTCATGGTGAGGCAGCAGGCTGCATGTATGATGTTTACAATCTGGAGCTCTGCTCATCAAAGTGGGGACGGACGGATGGAGACACACACCCTGCACAAATTTTGGAACCTGACTTTCAACCCACATACAGCATATGGATTATAGACTCTCATAACCTTATGTGATCGTATAATATGCCCAATCAGTCCAAGTTAAATGAAGAGCAATCATATTTAGTGGTGCCTTTACTGCGGCAATTAAACAACAAGGTGTTTTGCCAAATTCTCTTGTGTACAGAATGGATGTGTGTATCTTTATCAATATTACTGGTTGTGTGCATCTTAAAAATTCTCTGGAATGGGACAGGGTTACTATATTTAAAAAATAAAAAAAGAGGACACTCCACGGGGCCCTGGCCCCGCCCCTTTCCCACCCTGGTCCCGCCCCAACTCCGCCCTTCCCCAAAGTCCCCGCCCTAACTCCGCCCCCTCCCTGAGCGCCCCGCATTCTCCCTCCTAGCCATGCAAAAAGGGCTGCCCGTGCACTACCAGCTTCACGGTTTGCCGGGCAGTCTCCAGACCCTGCGCCCCTGGCTGGGCGCTTCCCTTCCTGGGCTCCAGCTGCACTGGGGAAGTGCCAGCCGGGGGCGCAGGGTCTGGAGGCTGTCTGGCAAACTGTGAAGCCGGTAGTGCTCAGGCTTCGGGCAGTCCCCAGGCCTCCGGACCATGCACCTCCGGCCGGGCACTTCCCTTCCCGGGCTCCAGCTGTTGTTCTCCTCCCCTGACTCTTCGGCTCTGTTTAAGAGCCGAGCTGCCCGAGTGCTACCGGCTTCAGGCAGCCCCCTTGCCTCTGGACCCTGCACCCCCGGAGCCCGGGAGGGGAAGTGTCC
>NC_048305.1:77192125-77318879 GCF_013100865.1 Trachemys scripta elegans | reverse complement strand
CCTGACTGCCCAAAACTTTCTCCACTCCCCTCCAAAACCCCCCCCCCGTTTCTTGACTGCCCCCTCCAGAACCTCCCTGTCCCTTCTCCTGCCCCCCCTTACCCTGCTGCTCAGAACAGGGTGTTGGGCTCTGTGCCAGCTGGACACATGTTTGAGCTCCCCTGCACAACACAAAACCCGGTCCCTGGCCCTGCACAGGGCTGCCGGAGCGGGCTGCAGGAGGAGGAGCTGCCGGCCGGCTCAGAATGCAGGGGGGGGGGGTGGGAGGAGGAAGCTGCTCCGGAGTCCAGCCCGGGACTTTCCTGCAGCCCTCCCAGCCGCTCGCTCTGCCGGGGGAGGGGGAAATCCCGGACATTGTGAGTGCTTTACAAATTCCCCCCGGACGCTATTTTTAGCACACAAAAGGAGGACATGTCCGGGTAAATCCGGACGAATGGTAACCCTATTTAAACCAAATCCACCCTGGTGGTATGCAGGGAATATAGAAGGTAAACAGTAAAATAGCAGGATTGAAAGTTAAGTTACAAGGTGTTTCATAACCAGAAAAAGTCTAGCTTTGAGGGACAGAAAACTTTTGAGGAGTAGAAGAGAGGAGTTTTATAGAATTTTTTAACAAAAAATATTGAGCAGTAGTCTGACATTGTTCGTTTATAAAACAGGAGTCCCATTTATGACACAAAGCTAATGAAGCACAAAGTTTACATACCCAGCATATATAAGGAATAGTAGAAGAGGGTGGGTTAGTTGATGATAGTCATTTATTTCACCCTGTCAGCATACTCGGTGCTGTATGGAAAGACGAAGATAATAGCTTTGAGGCATTTATGAACAATCTTATCTAGACAGAGGATACTTTTCAGACCCAGTGATATGGTGGGAGAAGATCCAGCCCTTTAGATGTTATCTTTTGATTCACTTAATGTAATGATTAATTAGCATGATTCTTTTTCTCTTTTTTAATCTTCAGGTACAAGCTACAAATTATGGTATAGGGCAGTGGTGTAACTTCTTACTTTTTTAAGGCTAGAGTTAAACTGTCGTTCCTAATTTTTTAATTGCTCTTTGTTCGGAATTCCTCCTTCAACATTCCTGAACCAATATTTTCCTTGTCCATTTGGCCCCAATTATTTTTCTAAATTAATATCTCATGCTTTATAGTATAGCAGGTCTCACAGAAGTTCCTACCTGCTGTACAGTAATTTTATTACTGTAGAAAAAATTACTTTAAAATATACTGAAATCAAATGAATAAAAAAATTCCATCCTTCTTAAGATTGCCTAGCCTAAAATATCTAATAAATGAAAATAACATATACTAAGTTAAAAGACTGACTAAATTAAAAAAACAATCAAATTGTGAAATGTAAGTTCTAATGGTTCTTAAGGAAGATGGCTTCAAAGGCAGGAATTGTGAGTGACATTACAAGTAGCAGAAATCTCATTGCAGCTCTTTTACTCACGGCTTTGGTGTGAGATGATGATGTATTCTGTGATACCTTCAGTCACACAAGAAGTATCAAAAAGCAGAACTGAGAAACATTTAAATCAGTTATTTAAAATCTCTATATATATTTCTGTGCTGAATTCTCCCCAAGACCTGATGAGTAGGAGCACTCAGCATAGAAATCTGTATCAGAGGGGTAGCCGTGTTAGTCTGAATCTGTAAAAAGCAACAGAGGGTCCTGTGGCACCTTTGAGACTAACAGAAGTATTGGGAGCATAAGCTTTCGTGGGTAAGAACCTCACTTCTTCAGATGCAAGTAATGGAAATCTCTAGAGGCAGGTATATATCAGTGTGGAGATAACTAGGTTAGTTCAATCAGGGAGGGTGAGGTGCTCTGCTAGCAGTTGAGGTGTGAACACCAAGGGAGGAGAAACTGTTTCTGTAGTTGGATAGCCATTCACAGTCTTTGTTTAATCCTGATCTGATGGTGTCAAATTTGCAAATGAACTGGAGCTCAGCAGTTTCTCTTTGGAGTCTGGTCCTGAAATTTTTTTGCTGTAAGATGGCAACCTTTACATCTGCTATTGTGTGGCCAGGGAGGTTGAAGTGTTCTCCTACAGGTTTTTGTATATTGCCATTCCTGATATCTGACTTGTGTCCATTTATCCTCTTGCGTAGTGACTGTCCAGTTTGGCCAATGTACATAGCAGAGGGGCATTGCTGGCATATGATGGCATATATAACATTAGTGGACGTGCAGGTGAATGAGCCGGTGATGTTGTAGCTGATCTGGTTAGGTCCAGTGATGGTGTTGCTGGTGTAGATATGTGGGCAGAGTAGGCATCGAGGTTTGTTGCATGGGTTGGTTCCTGAGTTAGAGTTGTTATGGTGCGGTGCGTGGTTGCTGGTGAGAATATGCTTAAGGTTGGCAGGTTGTCTGTGGGCGAGGACTGGTCTGCCTCCCAAGGTCTGTGAAAGTGAGGGATCATTGTCCAGGATGGGTTGTAGATCACTGATGATGCGTTGGAGAGGTTTAAGCTGAGGACTGTAGGTGATGGCCAGTGGAGTTCTGTTGGTTTCTCTTCTGGGCCTGTCTTGTAGCAGGAGGCTTCTGGGTACACGTCTGGCTCTGTTGATTTGTTTCTTTATTTCCTTGTGTGGGTATCGTAGTTTTGAGAATGCTTGGTGAAGCTCTTGTAGGTGTTGGTCTCTGTCTGAGGGGTTGGAGCAGATGCGATTTGTACCTCAGTGCTTGGCTGTAGACGATGGATCGTGTGGTGTGACCGGGGTGGAAGCTGGAGGCATGAAGGTAGGCGTAGCGGTCGGTTGGTTTTCGGTATAGGGTGGTGTTCATGTGGCATAGAAATCTGCACTTTGCTGAATTCTCAGTTTTGATTTGTACGTCACTTACAAAGATAATCGTCACCAGCACTTTGAATTGTACCTGGAATGGAACAGGAAGCGAAACACAATTGTCATGTGCTTATAACTATTTATCCATCCTATTTCTCTTGAAATGGGAGACGATATTGGTAGGTTGCCATTGCTTCTGTGAGTAACTAGAAGCAGCGAGTGATCCAATGGGACAGGAGACTTTAAAGCATGCTAGGAAAGGGTGATGCTACACACCCAAGTAAAGTTTGAGGCACAGTCTCCTCTGAAATGAATCTCAGTCTTCTGGCATTGATTATGCCTTGTCTAGGTTAAACTTCAGGAAGTTGCTCCCATCCAGATTTTAACTTCCACTAGGTTCAGTAACCCTATTATCCGGGTTTGGTGAAAATGAGGCATAGAGGTAAATGTCATCTGTATGATGGTGCCACTGGGTCCCATAATGCCTGATAATCTCTCTCAGGTTCTCTGTATACACATTATCCAGGAGGGACGAAAAGATCAAATCATCTGGCCTCTTGCATTAGGTTCCTTGGGAAGAAGAGAAGGTGTTCTCAATACCATTCTCTGAGATCTCTCTGAGGAAGTGTGGAACAACTGTAATCCCTCATACACTAGCAAGACACTGCAAGTATCAATCTCATCATCCACTATATTAAGTTCATTTCTAGTCACCCCATCTTCTGTAGGGTATAGCACAAACAGAAAAGCCCTAGAGAACAGCAGTGGCAATGATCAGAGAGGCATGGAAAGACTTCCATATGAGCTAAGAATAAATATATTGGGACTATTTTACCTTTCTGAAGGTGATGATTAATAGCTAGGGCTGGTCCAAAAAAAAAAAAGAGGAGGGGGAGTGGGGAATAATGTGTGAATGAGTGAGAAAGAGAGAGAGTGTGAGTGAGCTGAGTGATTCATCTAGTTCAAACAGGCATTTTTTTGTTGGAAAAGTTATGGCAGAAATATTTGATCAACTCCAGGGGATGATGTTGATGAAATCATCTTTCCATTTTCAGAGGGGTACAAAGACAGGTGCCTCCCCCCGCCCCCCCCCCTCCCCCTCCGCCCCGCTCTCTGTGAAATTAATGAAAACATGAAATGGTTTATCAAATAGGGCCTGTAACTCACAGATACTCCTGTTTTTACAGAGACAGCCAGATGAATTTTGATCAGTGAGTACAGGAAGCAATGGGATGTAAATAAACATAAAGAATGCAAACCAAGATCCTTCCAATGATTCCTTTAGATTTTACACTGATCTTATTTACAAATAGAATAGTTTAATTTGTGACCCAGTAAGAAATATCCCAACATGTCCACTCACTGTTTGTTTGAGTAGTTGCTTTCTGAGGTCTGCCAACGAAACTCCTGAGCTGTTAATCACATCTCTCAGGGGCTGTGCTAATACTTACTTTTCAAAAACTAATTAAAGGGAATTTAATTGGGCAGGCAACACAATTTATGTAATAATGGTTACAGTTGTTGATTTATCTGAAGCCTGTAATTTAGATCAGTAGTATTATTATCTTTCTGTCTGTGCATACGTAATTGCCAACGGTTCTCATTCTGCTCTGATTGTTTTAACTGCAAGTAATTTCTTTGGTTTTTTACAATCACATCTACGAGAAAGTGAGACTTTATGGAGAATATTTTCTTTTTCAATAAAAGTACAGGTACATTATACTCAGATTAGGTTGGAGCTTTTAGGAATCATTAAACTGCCCTGATATCTAACCCATATAATAGAATAAATTAAAATACTTTTAAAATACCCCCCAAGTCACCTTCACAATGAAAGGGGAGTTGGTGCACTCATGCTGCCAGGACTTTGAAGGTTCTTTCTAAGATTTTAGGAGGAGATGAGAGCAAAACTGAGGTGCCTAACCTAGCTAACCATAATTTATCTGAAGAAGAGAGAATTCTCACAGAAAATTGCTTTCTGAATTGGGACTTGGCATTGCTGATAAATAATGATAAAATTCTATCATCTTGACTACTTAGATTGGCTAAATCAATGATTATTTTGTTGGAAGGTTTAGGTAAGGAGAGGAGGTTATTCATCAAAATACAAGGATTTCCTGTAGATAGCTTTCTTGTGTATTCCAGTTATTTATGTAGCATTAAGCTGTCATGTTGTAATAGCGATAATTGAAATGACTAGTTTTACATCAAAACTGAACTTAACCACACTGTCTTAAAGTAAGTGTCTGCCCTCTAAACTCTGTGCTAGGGAATGGAAATCACTGAAAAACATCTTCGGGAACCAGGACTTTCTAGTTTCAGTCCTGGACTATGGTGTCAAAAAAGCAGTGCTTCGACTGGGAGACTGGAGGCCTATTTACCATTTAGTGCCTGATGAACCACAAGGGCTAGAAGTAGATGGGTTTTTTACCACAGGAAATCTGGTTCTTGGCTTTCCAATGAAATGGTATGTGTTCTCCAGTGTTCTAAGATGCCAGCCTACAGAATAGGCTACCCTGGATCTTTGCACAGAACTCCCATTGACTTCAACAGGAAGCCTGCTATAGTCAAAGTGTTGTTTATGGCCCTGGTTTTCTAATTCCAGGCCACAGATCCAAATTTAAACTATAGTTTGTCCCCCAATGCCAAATGAGTCTGATATTCCTACATTAGACTTACAAGAATAATTCAGTTTCTGCCTTCCCATCAAACTTGATCCCTATCCCCAAAATGAAGATGAAAAATGGTTGTGAAAGAAATTGTTTTCCAGCTTATGAAAGGGTATTGCACAGTTTGAACATGTTTTTTGTTCTATAGTTTGTAAGTACTTAGAGCTGGCCTTTTTAGTAAAATAATCATAAAAACAGTGGCAAACTTGTTGTCCTGACTTAAATTGAAGTCTCAAGTCCTCCAACTCTGCAGTAGATGGAATGTGAAAAATTAGCATTGAAGTATGAATTCAACTTTTATGGTTATTAGTTCAGTGAAATTGAGGAGACTGAAGACTTGTTGTGGAGTATATCGAACGCACTTACAGTTTCTCAGAATGTGACTTATGAACTGTGTGGGCTTTTGGGGGTTTTTGTTTTTAACTCAGAGTGCCTAAATATTTTACAGGTGGGGAAAGGAGAGCTGGTTTTCAGTTCATAGACCCAACGATACTAGCTAGAAACTGTCTACCTCTCTTTTTTATGCCATGCTGAATTTTAGATTGTAATACATCATCATTTTCCATGTTTTATAACTGCTAATCTCTGTTGAAACAGCAGTTCTTCTGTGGGCTTCAGTAACTTGAAAGAAAAGACCTGTTCAGAGAGCTGAATGCTGTTCTTGTGTAAAGCTCTTGTTACATCACACTGGCTGCAGCCTACAGTAAGAGGATTACAGCAACTATCAAGTTTAATGAAACTTTTGAAATAATTTTGTGCATAGGACAAAGTCTGCAATAGATTATTTAAAAAAGATTATATACAAAAAAAAAATCAACAACCACTTGAACTCTTGAGATCTGTCTCTATTTCGCGCATTTCTCCCCCAGCCCACTGGATGACTCTTAACTTGCTGGCCTTAATGGTGGCCAGTTTTCAGTGTTATGCAAATGTTCTCATGGCATCCTTTCTACACTGTGAAATTAAGCCCTTGGTGGCAGTGGTTTTAGGAATAGGTTCCCCTGAACTGAAAATGGCTTCTGCTAGCGTAGACTGAATGAAACCATTTTCTGCATAGTTAGCCTGTGTCTACATAAGGAAGTTTTTGAGAAAAATGCTGCTATTGTACTATCACCACTAGCAGTAGTATAATGATGGGAATGGTAGAATAGACTGGCAGCTAGTTCTCTGGCTGCTGCATCGGCTGACCATGCTCAGCGTAGGTCTAGCTGACAATGGGCAAAGTACCAGTAGCTGTTGGTGGGCTGTCTTTGCTAGCTGTCTCACCACTGTTACCGTTCATTGGTGGAGAAATTTTATTAAAATTCTAGTGTAGACCAGACCTTGGAGAAAGTATCTGAGACCATCAGAAGCCTTATTTCAAAGCCCCTTTGAAAGATCTGTACAGGAAAAAACATTATTATTATTATTTTCCTTTCCTACGCTGGGTGGGATAGCCATTTTGCCACCTATGACCCCAGCCCTGAGGGGTGGGGAGGATCGTTATATGTTTATCTAACTACATAAATTACAAATAGATGGTGTCTGGTTCTGGTGCCATTGAAGTCAATAGGAGTTTTGTCATTGACTTCAGCTGAAGCAGTAGTGGGCCTTTCCAGCCTGGGGATGAATTCTCTTTACTGTGGAGGCTGTTCTCTTTGGGATTCCCCCAGAGTAATCATGGGCGCAGGAATCCCTGGTAAAATGGCTCCAGTGTAGCCACGTTGAGTGGATGGTGTCAGTGAAGGCCAGCATCGGTCTGGAGGTACTGGGTCTCTAAGCAAATGACCAGATCCACCAGCTTTGTGGGTGGCCCCCACACCTTGTTTTGACAGAGGGAGGGAGGGAGAAAGGAACATGCTGTCCTCATACCCTCCTACAGATCCTCATGGAAGACTGCCTCCCTCAAAGCTGTTTCCTGTGAGTTTCCCCACAGGAGGTGATGATGTGGGCCATGGCTTTTGTGTTGTAGCTACAGTGCAGGTAGTTGTAGCAGCATGATGGCGCTGACTCTTCCATTCTGGGCCCCTATTTTCAGGTGCCTATAACTTTCTGACTAAAATTTGGCTTTGGCTGAAATGTCTCCTGCTCATTCTCAGCCTAACGGTGAACTCTGTTTATATAAGAAGTTGGCCAAATGGAATGTGGCCAGTTTTTGAGTTCTGCACACAGATGTGAGCAAGAAGCAACTATTAATTGCACTATTTGGCCTGTAAATATTCAGTGTCTTAAAATACAGTCCTGCTATAGACTCTGTCCAAGCTTACTTGACAAGTATGAAGAAATATGGATTAGAAATAACCAAGTGATCGCATTCTGTGCATGTACACTTGTGACTGTACCCTCTAAGTAACAAACAGCAAACTGAGGTGTACTTCTACATAGATCTGAACTGCCACACAGTTAAAATAATTAACCCAGCTGGTCCATCCTAGGCCTGTCTGCTTTGGATTCTCCTAGTATCCTGATTGGCCATTCTCCCCATTAGCTACTCCTACTATGTTAAACTGACTGTATGTGATACAGATTTCCCTTCCCCTCCTCCTCCCTGCCGCTTGTGTGGGTATAGGTGATGCACGTGACACATGCATTACATAATTACAGCTAAAATTACAAATTTTAGTCATGAATATAACAGTTAAACTGATGTTTTTACCACATCCTGGTTGCAAGGGAAGTTTATTCTTTGAACAGATGGGTTCAACCCTCCAGACTGCATAATAATCAAAGGAAACATCTATTTGATGGGCAGTAAACTATGCTGCAACAAGGATTGGGTGGGAATCCAAATCAGATTTACAGTTCAAGGTAGCAATGGATAAAATTTAATTGGAAAACTAGTTTGCTATATAAACTGATTTCCAGATAATTGTCTTTTTTTTTCATTAACTGAGAAATGAGAGATTCTATCCATTTTCCAGACTCTTTTAAATAGTTTGAATATCTTACTATAAAACAAATAAAAATATTGAAAGCAGCTCTTTTAGTATAGAATTTTTATATAATAGCTGAAACATTAACATTGCTAAGATGTGAGCTGGTGGTACCTAAGGAAAAAGGATCTGATAACAAAGGAGTGAAATGTATTGAGGGTTTTTGTTGTTGTTTTGTTTTTTTAGCTTATTTGAATGAATTGGAAATGAGAGGATTTGTCATATTGTTATAAGAGAGTGCAGAATGTTTTGCAAAATGTTTTATTTTTTTTGTTTTAAAATATATTTTTAATGAACACTAATATAGTGCTTCACATATTCAAAGTGCACAGTGCAATCACTTTTACAGAAACTGATTTTCGCAAGGTATATTCTATTTGCTATTCATGTTTTTAAAATATATCAACTACAGCTCTTAACAGTCCAGATATTTATATCCTACAGTGCAAACCTTTAGCTCTTGTAATGTTAAGTGATGGCTCTCTCTAAATATAATTTGACAGTAGAGAGAGAGATTTTGTTGTTTTTGTTATTCTAGAGACACCGTACACCCTTGAAAGGATCCTGTCTGGCTTTCTTCCATTTTATGGGGTAGTGGACAATAGCATACAATTCAACAAAATACAAAGAGCAGAGGAAAACTTTTTCAGAGTCTATATGTCTTGTGATGTTACGTTGTTCAATAGAAAATAAAATTATAGCCAGTCTGTCAACAACAAATTATAGTAATTTATGTTTTGTTTTGTTTCAGGAATGTTTACCCTGGCAGAAGTTGCATCACTTAATGACATTCAGCCAACTTATCGCATCCTGAAACCATGGTGGGATGTATTTATGGATTATCTTGCTGTTGTTATGCTAATGGTTGCCATCTTTGCTGGAACCATGCAGCTGACCAAAGATCAGGTGGTCTGCTTGCCAGTATTGCAGTCTGCTGTAAATTCAAAAGCACAACCCAGCATATCAGGGAATGCTGATGTTACACCAGGATTTGAAGCAACCACTGATCAGGATAAAGAAATGGCAATGAGAACAGTTTCCTTTGAAAGTCCGCCTACCATAACACCAGACATACCACTGAGCGGAACTACCTATTCTCAGTTGCAATCTACTGTATCAAATCAGGAGCCGAAGAATGAGAAACAGGATTCTTCAGGCCGAAAAACCAATTTGGATTATCAGCAATATGTATTTATTAACCAGATGTGCTATCATTTGGCTCTTCCTTGGTATTCAAAGTATTTTCCCTATCTTGCTCTCATACATACTATTATTTTAATGGTCAGTAGCAATTTTTGGTTTAAATATCCCAAAACATGCTCAAAAATTGAACATTTTGTGTCTATATTAGGAAAGTGTTTTGAATCCCCATGGACTACAAAAGCATTATCTGAAACAGCATGTGAGGACTCTGAGGAGAACAAACAGAGACTAACGGGTGCCCAGTCCCTGCCAAAGCACGTTTCCACTAGCAGTGATGAAGGAAGCCCAAGTGCTAGTACTCCCATGATAACCAAGACTGGCTTCAAGTTTTCAGCTGAAAAGCCAGTTATTGAGGTTCCCAGCATGACTATTTTAGATAAAAAAGACGGAGAACAAGCCAAAGCCCTGTTTGAAAAAGTTCGAAAATTTCGGGCCCATGTGGAGGACAGTGACTTGATTTATAAACTCTATGTTGTCCAGACAGTCATCAAGACAGTCAAGTTCATATTTATTCTTTGCTAATCAGCTAACTTTGTAAATGAGATTAGTTTTGAGCACAACTGCAGGCCAAAAGTGGAGCATTTGACTGGCTATAAGGAATTTGAGTGCACACACAATATGGCTTATATGTTGAAAAAGCTGCTTATCAGCTACATTTCTCTCATTTGTGTGTATGGTTTTGTCTGTCTGTACACACTCTTCTGGTTGTTTAGAATACCCTTAAAAGAATATTCCTTTGAGAAGGTCAGAGAAGAGAGCAGCTTCAGTGATATTCCTGATGTTAAAAACGATTTTGCATTTCTTTTGCATATGGTAGATCAATACGACCAGTTGTACTCCAAGAGATTTGGTGTCTTCTTGTCAGAGGTAAGTGAAAACAAGCTACGTGAAATTAGTTTAAACCACGAGTGGACATTTGAAAAACTTCGGCAGCATGTCTCCCGCAATGCACAAGACAAGCAAGAGCTGCATCTCTTCATGCTATCAGGGGTCCCTGATGCAGTGTTTGATCTGACAGACCTGGATGTGCTGAAACTTGAGCTGATTCCTGAAGCAAAAATCCCAGCTAAAATCTCCCAGATGACTAACCTTCAAGAGCTTCATCTCTATCACTGCCCTGCAAAGGTTGAGCAGACTGCTTTCAGCTTCCTCCGTGACAACTTGAGATGCCTTCACGTGAAATTCACAGATGTTGCAGAAATTCCTGCTTGGGTGTATTTGCTCAAAAATCTCCGTGAGTTATACTTGATAGGCAACTTGAATTCTGAAAACAATAAGATGATAGGGCTTGAATCCCTCAGAGAGTTAAGACACCTTAAAATTCTCCATGTGAAGAGTAATTTGACCAAAGTCCCCACCAATATCACAGATGTGGCACCGCATCTAACAAAACTAATAATTCACAATGATGGCACCAAGCTTGTGGTACTGAATAGCCTTAAGAAAATGATGAATGTAGCTGAGTTAGAACTACAGAACTGTGAACTGGAGAGAATTCCACATGCCATTTTCAGTCTGTCTAATTTACAGGATCTGGATTTAAAATCAAATAGCATACGCACAATTGAAGAAGTCATCAGCTTCCAGCACTTAAAAAGACTTACTTGCTTAAAGTTGTGGCACAATAAAATAGTCAACATTCCTTCCTCCATTACCCATGTAAAGAACTTGGAGTCACTTTATCTCTCCAATAACAAACTCGAATCCTTGCCAGGCGCAGTGTTCAGTTTACAGAAACTCAGATGCTTAGATGTAAGCTATAACTCAATTGCAGTAATTCCACTGGAAATCGGATTGCTTCAAAATCTGCAGCATTTGCATATCACAGGAAACAAAGTGGATATTTTGCCAAAACAGTTGTTTAAATGTGTGAAATTAAGGACTTTGAGTCTGGGGCAAAACTGTATTACCTCGATCCCAGATAAAATTGGTCAGCTTGTGCAGCTAACTCACCTGGAACTGAAGGGAAACTGCTTAGATCGGCTACCAGCTATGCTAGGACAATGTCGGCTTCTCAGGAAAAGCGGGCTTGTTGTGGAAGATCACCTCTTTGACACTTTGCCTTCAGAAGTTAAAGAAATATTGAATCAAGACACAAGCATTACCTTTGCTAACGGGATTTAAATACAGGTGTAACTCCCAAGCAACAGCAAATGCTAATGTACAAGTTATTACAAGATCATGAATTTTAGAAATACTGGAATCTTTATAAGAAAGAACTATTAGCAGGATGATAGGGGATGTAACTGTTCAGTGTTTGTAGCATTTTAAATGATCCTTTCCAATTTTTTTTGAAAGAAAAAAACCTTAATCTCAATTCTTTTTCTTCTAAATTGTTTGTAACTTGGATGCTGCCGCTTTTGAATGTTTACAAATTGCTTGCCTGCTTAAAGTAAATGATTGATTAAATTGATGACCTTTTTCTTACTATATAAGTTATTCTTTAATGTCTGGACTTTAATTCCTCACCCTCCCCCAACATGCACAAAAGTAAGTGGTTTCTACTACAGTATTATCCTAAAAGCACTTGAAATGCACATTGGTGTGTAATGTAGTATTAATCCTCATACATTGCTGCCTCACTTACTGAGGATGTATGTCTGCCTTTGATGTTGTGAATTGCTGCAAAACTTCCAATTGTTTTACAAAGGGGTATGTGATTTGTTTGTGGGAGCAGGGCTCTCCACATCCCTCACCAACAAGGCCTGGATTCCCATCATAATCCACCAGTACTAGAGCACTAGTCCTTTGTACACAGTGCTATTTCTGCTAAGCAGTAAAGGCCTTTCCCCATTTCAGAACAGATTTGTGTTGCCCCACTGTGCTCCCAGATACTGCTAACTGGAGTGGTGATAGATGGTCAAATGTAGATCTCTACCACGAAGCTGTTGGATTGGCCCAAGGACAAGTACTGAACTTCGTCATTTTGAATTGTTCTGCAAGGCGATGGTGGAAGGTCTTTAGATAAAGATACAGTGGTTTTACTATTGCTGCTTTACTCTTCTACAGAGCCTTCCATCCAGAAATCCCACGGTGCTCTATAAGTACTGATGAATGTTTTGTCTTACAACACCTGCGTGAAGGAGGCGGGAATCAGCCCTATTTCGCAGATGTGGAATGTGAGGCTATCACCTGCCCAGTTTCACACAGGAGACCTGACAGTCTGTGCTTTTAACCGCAAGATAATCCTTCCTCCAAACAAATCCAATTTTTGGGTCATTTAAGCACTGAAAATGTTAGCACAGGAATCTATAAACACTTGCCAGATGAGGCAAGAAATAAATTGAGAAAAAGCAGCTAGCATAGTGTATTATTTTTCAGTTGACTTAGTATTGCCTGAATCACTACAGAAGTATAAACTGTTAATCTGCAAAATCACCTGCTGGGAGAGCTGATTACAAGTTAAACTCCTGTAATAGTTAAAAGAGTTCTCTACTGGAGAGTGGTTGGGTACTGAACTGTGCTACAACCCTGCTAAAATCCAAGGGCCTGATTCTCCTCATGCACCAGTGCTACCGTGGTGGAACTCCACTGACTTCAGTAGAGCTACTCCTGATTCATGTCACTGTAAGTAAGGGTATGTCTGCATTTGCAACTTGCTGCCAGTTTTGCGTATCTGTGTTAAGTGATCTGCAGCAAGTGTTGCATGAGCGGTTCAGACGCATGACAACATTACCTTGTGATTAAGGTAGGTTTTGCCTTGTATCATTGCTGCCACACAGCAGAGCAATATTTTGAAACAAGCATTCTGCATGCTGGTCAGGCATCCCATAGTGCATTGCTCTGCTCCTGTGCTCAGTGCTTTCTGGGAGTCTTTCCATTGTGGGATTGTGACATTTTGAGGATCTCCCAAGAGTAAGGTGCTCTGTCAGCGCCTGTCTTGGAACTTTGGGTGCTGTAATGCGGTGCTGCTATGACACCAGTAGCCAGCCCCCAGGCATAAAGGTCTCAGCCTGGCTTGTACCAGCCTAGTTGTTACTTGCGGGGTGACCCTGCCGGCCCTTCCAGTCTTAAGAGTTCCCAAATCCGTCTACATTGAGTTCTTGTCTGCCAGACACTCAGACTTTCCCCCTCTGGTTCATCACACCAAAGGTATGAAACCTGCCCCCAACACCAGCTTATTTTGGTGCACACACTCCACACAGTTTGCACACCAGAGACTGCCTTGGGGTAAAAATAAACAAGTTTATTTAATAGAAAAATCACCGATTCAGAAATGAAATAAGGAAAAGCAAACACCAGTTACAGAGAAAATAAACATAGAGACACAACTTCAAGCTTTGCACTTCTATATTATATACATTTCCTTTTCTAACACAAGTTACCTAGTGCCTTTGAACAGTTTCCCAGTGTGCCCCGCTCCATAGAGGGGATCCAGCATTGACAGGCAGCCACTCCCTCCTCCCCACCTTCAAGACTGTTCCTCCAGTTCTGGATCAAGAGCTCGGTTTCAAGCCTCCTTTTCAAAAAGGCTATTTTCCTTTTTTTTCCTCCTTCCATGGTAACCATGGTTACGTGGGTGGGGAAATTCTAGCTGGGGTGTCTGTGTTTTCCCATTAACTTTACTGGCCCATCATTTGTCTTTTTCTGGGTTGTACAATGCTAAGTGTTTGGGGCTAGTCTCATTAGGTTGGGGAGGCATTCCCTTCTTGCCTGGCCAACCACTGCCCTGCTGTGAGATGGAGGTAAAGCTTTAAACACCCAGTTCTCTATATACATAAATTCATAACCACCATCTCTATACATATCCTGTGATGACCATCGAGCTCAGAACATTACACACTTCCATAAAAGACCTTACTCAACATATTTTTACACAATAACAGTATATACAACCAGTTGTTTCAATTGTTTATTCTTTGGGGTCATATCCCTGGGGGTTTCTGGACACTGGTCATCATGGGGATACCTACTGAAAGGCACTAGAATTCTGAGGCTTTGTTCAAACTGTGTAATTGCCATGATTCCCCTCCTTTCACGTCATTGGACATTGCAAGCCAATGCATTTTTTTTAAAGCTCTGTCAGGCAGCATGAAGCACTGGTGAGCTCTGCAATCCTCATGGTGATGATTATAAACAGGCCACTACAGGCCTGTGTACAGTTGTGCAATGACCTCACAACCAGGCAGTAGTCTGCAGCCCTAGTAAGGCACCTCAGGATGAGGCTGACATTGAGCAGACACTTCTCCTAGACCTTTACATGGAATGCTTCATTCAGTGGACTGCTGCTTTTTTGGACTTGGCCAACATGCACGGACCGATGGGACAGGATAGTGCTACAGACTTGGGATGACCGGTAGTGGCAGCAGAACTTAAGGAGGACAAATGTCACCTTCCTAAAAACCTGAGCAGAGCTCACCCTGGAGCAGCAGACCCCTTACATGAGAGCTTCCCTCAGCATAGCAAAGCACTTGGCCATCAATCACCTTCTGGAAGTTCACCACTGCCAGTTGCAAGCAGTCCACATTCCCACTGCTCCAGCTCACAGTTAAAAACCCACAGAACTTGGTTCTATAGAACTAGACCATTGTCTTGACCTGAGAGCTAATTCTTTCAGCCCACTGAGCACTCAGGGCACTCAGCTTCTTCTGAAACACTCAGATTTTTTCTTTAGGGGGGAGGTGATTTCAATCCTGACCTTTACTTAGCATAGCAGCAGTTCTTAATTTAAGAAGAACCTTTTCAGAGGGGGAGGAAAAAACAGCCTTCCTCATCATACACGAAGTGGTTAGTTTTCCACATTATTTTCCCATTTCTAATCCGACTTTGTCCTGCTTAAAGCCTTGAAGTTCAGCCCTCTTCCAAAATCAGACTTCAAAAGGCACATACTTTTTTTTTTTTTAGAAGAAAATATTACAAAACCTCTCCCTGTCTGTTCTATTATGCATGAAGACGTGTGTTTATGCAGTCAAATTCCCTGTTTCAGGTATTTCAACCCTAGAGAATGTTTTGGTGTTTCTAAATATAAACAGGTGTGGAGAGTTCTTTACTAAGGTAGACCTGAATATGGCCTCTTGCTATACAACAGTAACTGAGGCTGTGTATTCCTCAAAGGATTTGGTGGGGAGGAGGGAGGAAAATAGTATATAGAGGAATACTTTTTGATGGTAACTTTCCCATTGCCATGTACAAATTTAAGTGACTGGGAACCCTTTCATTTGTCTAGAGAAATTATTTTCTTCCTCAAATCCTGTGCATTCCAAAGGGAGATTCTCTAGAGCAAGTTTGCCTTTTATAGAGTTTGGCAGTCAATTCACCAGGTCTTCTAAAATGAGCATCTTAATGCTATAAAATTAAGACTGAGCGCTCATCACCTAAAGGACTTACAAAGTGATTTAAAGATCTATAAATGTAACTTCTCTGGAATTTTTACTCTGTTTCCAAGTTCTTTGCTGGACATGCAAACGTCCCATTGCAAATGTAATAGGTTGTCTAGAGAGAGGCCGGTTCAAGCAGAGGTCATGGGTTTTACAAACTAGTTGATGGTTTCCCTTGCAGTAAAGCCGGAGGTTCAAAATGTATACTTCCAAACCACTACTCCACCTACCTTTCCCCTTGCCCAAATTACTCTGCCACTCCATTGGAGGGGTGGGCTCTTCGGGGGAGAAGGGACAATATCCAGAGCTAGTGTAGGTCTTTGCAAGGGGTTTCGGGAGAAGGCCAGATAGACATTTGTTGTTGTGGAAGGAAGGAAATAAGAGGAAGTGGGGAACTGTAATGTACCCTGGCCAGCGCCATGAAAAAGCAGGAAACATCTTGATGATCAAATTATCATCACAGGGTAATCAGCACTAAGCAGGTCATATTCTACATAACGTGGCACCACATATTTCACTAAAGTTTCAACTGCCCTTTGGTACGGTGCCTTCTGGTGATCCAGTACCCCCCACGTCTGCAGGTTCTGGTTCTGGTCTAGAAAGGATATCCAGTATTTTGTTAAAGGTATATGACTGTGTCAGACAAGGAAATCAGATCATATTCTACTTCTTGAATTATCTTCATCATCAGTCATGTGTATTTTTGTTTGAAGGGGAAAATATTAACCACTGTGTTCACTATGTCACTATAATATGTTCATGTTGAAACAATTTTATTTTTCAAGTGGAATACCCTGCCAGAAATACATCAAAAGATTTAATCTAATAACCTTTTCCTCTTTTCATTTATTAATCATGTCAAAAATTGAGCATTTCAAAATTTAAAATAGTATCCCAGTAATCATGAAAATGGTGTTTGGCTGGTGTATTAATGACAAGCAGCTGGTTTTCCAGTCTCATGCGATCTGCTCCTGTGTTGAGAGGGGAGGTTCTGATCCATGCAACAATGTCGAGGGTTTTTTTTTGTTTTTTGTTCAGTTGGTCACAAAAACCTCAGGGAACCCTTGAGCCCTAGACTGGGCTACACCTAGCAATGGTCAGTCACTGTCTAGATAGGTTTTCGTAGGGCCTCCATCACTGGTAGCTGAGCACCTTCCAAAATTATGTACCGTACATATACATAGAGCAACTGGGCTTTGTTTACTTGGTGTTGGGGGTTTTGTTAGTTTTCTTATTTTCAGATTTTTATTTTTAATATGGTATTACTGTCAGAATAGTGGGTCAAAGCAATGGCATTTGTATTTACTTCTGAAAACTCTGGTGTTAGTATTCATCCGAATCTCTTGTAGGAGTGAGTTCCAGATTTCAATCCTCAATCACCAGGAAAACAGCACTCACGTGCCAGAGTTCAATAGTTGAGGATAGCTATTCTATGGGTCTGGTGGAATGTAGGTGGTGCGGGAAGCCAGGATCGTGCGGAATGCAACAGTCCCTCAGGTCACTTGGGACAACCCCATGGAGGGATTTGAAGATGAGGCCTGAAATCTTGAATTTGACGTGGTAATCCAGTGCAAAATTTAGAGCACCGGGGTGTTGTAGCACTCCATAGCACCCCTGTGTTGCTGAACTTTGGGCTGCTGTTCTGAACCAACTGTATCTTTATAAGGTTGCCTAGGTACAAAGAAATACAATAATTAAGCTGGGGCGGACGGTCATGCATGTGTGGATCATTATGGTGAAGTCTAGAACCAGGTAAGAAGGATGGCCTAGTGGATAGAGCACTGGATTTGGCACTTAGGAGACCTGGGTTCATTTCCTAGTTTAGCCACAGACTTTCTGACCTTGAGAAAATCATGTATGTTTTCCTCTGCCTGAGTTCCCCATCTATAAAATGGAGATGGTACTTCCCTAACACACCAGTCTGCCATAAAGATAAAATCTGTTAATGAATGTGACAGGTTCAGATATTATGGCAGTGAGTATTTATACTGTATAAATAGAAATCCAAGAGTTTTCTTGCTAGCTGCAGATAGACAACAGAGTCCATTGACATGGTTGTATTTGCAGTGTAGGCGAGGCCAAGTCCTATTCTTGTGCATAAGTAAAGAAACTATTTGATTTAGATAATTAAGTAGCATAGTCACAGATCATAATAGATTGCTGTCTTCCTAACATTTGGCTTGGGCCATCCCATTCCAAGCAATTAGAGTCTTGGTGCAATAGAAGGACAGAAGATTTCCCCGTTGATAGTGCATGAAAGCAGTTACACAGTTCTGTTCTGAGTACTTCAATCCAAGGGAACAGAATGTTTACAGATCTTGCTCCAACGGTGCACAAATTAATACAGCCTACAGGCAGGTTTAGACTGCAGAACTGGCACTTGCCCAACAAAAAGTCAGTCTAGGTCCTTTTAGTTAAATAGATGCTGTCTAATTAAAAATGTATAAACTTTTGTTATGAGTAATCCTTAAGATTACCAGAACTGAAAGATTAGTGGGCGTGGGGCGCACACTCAATTTTTTCCTAGTTTGTTTTTTTTAGTCCACAATGGTAGCCAATGTAAACTGCGCATTTAACATTCAGCTTAGGAAATTCTTTGTAACCCATTAGGTATTTTAATGCTACGGAAGAATGACCAGTTGATACTGGATAAATGTGGTTATACAAATCTCTCTTGAGTTCTTAAACCAAGGGAACAAAACATTTCTGAATTCTGCTGAAACTGAGTGTGTACATTAATGTGACATATGAGCAGGCTGGAATTGCAAACTCTCATTTGCACAGCTACTCAGCCTCCCTTTAACCATACTGAGGGATGCCTATGGTTTAACGACATTCCCTCTAATGGCTGTATTTGTAGCATAGGTGGGGCTTTAGAACTAAACTCACAAATAGATTTGCAAAAAGACAATTTACAGCCATGTATATATTCCAGGATAAAGGGTAAGTATACAACACATCTAAAGGAATACCCCTTGCCTTCTTGCTAATTAAATGCAATCAACTCTGGGATGTAATTTTGGCAATTGACCATGTACAGTACACCATCACTACACAATTCTTTAGGACAGGAGTTGAAGAGCCAATACCTGCTTAAAACCACGGGTGGAGTTTTAGGCAGTGAGAATATTATTAAGAAACCTGGAATTCAGCCAGGCTCCAGCCACCCCCCCCCCTTAGGGCTGAAGATCTTTAATAACTACAAGGGGTCAGGACCCCGGTTTTCTGTCTTATCTAAAGTGGACATCTACAACATCACATTGCCCCTTGATGCCTCGGGTAATGCTGGGTGATTGGTTTAGTAATGACTGATTGGGAAGAATGCCAGCTGTTAAATCACCTCCACAATGTCCTGCGGCAGGTCTGTTCTGGTTCTGCTTAACTTGAAATTGATGAGACAAGTTGCACACACACACACAAGCTTTAGTTGAGATTTTTTCTACCTGAATCACCATTTGTGTTGCAAATAAATGTGCATAGGTGAGTCATCTGTCAACAACCAATTCTGTGTGTTTGTGTGTTGTTTGCTCATGCTAAACTGTCTGTTCCATCTTATATTTAGCTGTGACACTCTGTTTCCCAGACTTGAAGAACAGCTCTGTGCAAGCTCGAAAGCTTGTCTCTCTCACCAACAGAAGTTGGTCCAATAAAAGATATTACCTCACCCATCTTGTCTCTGCTCTTACGGTCAATTAAAAATTGTACACTTTTCTACAAGCATCTTTCCCCCCACCTTAATGCAATGTCTGTTCAGTGAACATCTCTATGGTGCAACTTGAAATGATAAGAATACCCAGGATCACGCTCAGGGTAGTTTCCCCAGCAGATCTTAGAATGGGAGAAGAGTTTTGCTGTGCTTTAGCTCTTATTTCAATCACACTCTGCTGATCGCCCCTCTAGTAGTGGTTGACAGATTTATCTAATCCCCTGAGTGTACTCTATCTGAGAGCAGTCCTGAGAAGCTGCACCCATATATATAATTTAAAGATAATTTTGTTTATACTTGTTGCCACTCTAGTATATTTGCAAAGTAGAAATCCCCATAATGCACAGAAAATATACAATAGAAAAGGGTTTAGACAGTTGCCACCTTACTGTTTCCTACCTAAAAGGATGTTCGTGCTGGTGGCAAGTTTCCTGAAGAACATAAAGTTGCATGTAAATTATAAAACCCCATTTCTAGAGGCCTGAGCCTGACCTCAGTCCCAGGCACACTGGATTCTATGGAAACAACTTACTACTCCAGTCTCATCTTTCTCTCAGTTGGAGATCTGAAAGTCTCTACCTACCTAGGCATTTATATGGCTCCCTACCAGAATCCCATCTGAGCATCATATTCAGTAAAGATGTTTGCGCTTTGAAATGGTCACCCCAATAGGTGCAGTTAAAACTATTGACACCATGAGACTATACAAATAAGCACATGTATCGTTACCACCCCTGCCAAGTGCTTAGGCAACTTAAGTCAAGGGGAAACTTCCCACATTGGAGCCAAAAAATCCAAAGCTTGGGAGGCTCCATTTCGTAACGATTGTCATCCTTTGATTGGCAGGCTACACACACAGTGATGCACAACATTTTAATACCAGGATAAGTACATTCCTCTTAAAACCCAGCTTCCTGTGTCAAAACCATTGTGGAAGACGGCTGAGAGTCCTTGGCACTTGAGCCATGTGTCCCTGCAGAACCCTATGTCTTTGTCCACCTCATCCTCCAGTTAGCAGAATCCAAAATTTCTTTTATGATTATAGAGTGAATGAAAAGGGAATGAAAAAAGGATGTTACCTACTATCGGGGCTTTATTTTAAGTAGGATGTTTACTCAGAAAAAAGTGACTATGCTATTAATGTATCCTTTGCCTTCCTGACTCACTCCTTGCCAGCTCTCCGCTCCAGCTGCCTGGACCCTTCCGCCTCCTGATCTGTGAATCTCCAGGGCAGGAGAGAGCAGCAGATTCATCACACTACTCTGCTAGTCAATTAATGTTCAGCTGATTCATCACAAACACATTCTTGACTTGTATTGCAGCTCCACACAAGCCCAAAGGCTGAACTCAAAAGTCCTCCCCTGTTTCTGCTCAGCCCTCACTCTGTCAAACTTGCTTAAAGGTTGATTGGAGTTTTCCAGGGTAAGGCATGAGGAAAAGCCGGGGAGTCTGACTCCACACTGCCTCTCACCTTGCGTAGTAACTTACACCTGTAAATGTTGACCTGGTGACCAGATAGCAAGTGCGAAAAATCAGGACACTTATTTTTTCAGGGAGGGCGGAGTATAGTTGTGTATATAAGACAAAGCCCCTAATATTGAGCTATCTGGTCACCCTATTTGAGGGGGTGCTACTGGGTGTAAAATACAAGCACCAGTGTGAAGGGGACTTCTGGTTTGGTGCTTATGTCCACTTTGGACTAGTGTAGATGACTACCCCAGGTGCAAGTCAGAAAGGAGCCAGGCTCAATATAGGGAGCTCAGGATTTAACCATAGCAGGATTGGAAGCATGTCTTCAATAATGTCCAGGCAGGGGCAAACTGTGTTGTAAATGAGTCCTTGAAACCAGAGACATTTATGATGTAGATGAGACCTATGAAAATATAACTGTTAATCGCGTACATAAAAACATTGGAATTTCCTTAGGCTTTGTCTATACTAGAAAAATGCACTAGTTTAACTATATTAGTTAAAAAATTTAACTGGTGCAAATCCATTAACGTAGCTACACTCAAAGCAGTTCGATACCAGCTTATGTCAGTTTAGCTTAAATGAGGGTATGTCTACACTTTAAATTCTACAGTAGCACAGCTGCAGCACCCCAGTGTAGACACCATCTATGTCGATGAGAGGGTTTCTCTTGTTGATGTAAATAATACACCTCCCCGAGAGTTGGTAGCTAGGTTGATGGAAGAATTCTTCCATTGATCTAGCACTGTCTACACCAGGGGTTAGGTGGATATAGCTGCATCTCTTAGAGTATGGATTTTTCATACCGGAGAGACATAGCAGTACCAAAGTAAATTCTTAGGCCTGGTCCACACTAACCCCCCATTTCGAACTAAGGTACACAAATTCAGCTACGTTAATAACGTAGCTGAATTCGAAGTACCTAGTTCAAATTTACCGCGGGCCCAGACGCAGCAGGCAGGCTCCCCCGTCGATGCCGCGTACTCCTCTCGTCGAGCTGGAGTACCGGCGTCGACGGCAAGCACTTCCGGGATCAATCCGGGATCGATTTATCACATCTAGACAAGATGCAATAAATCGATCCCAGAAGATCGATTGCTTACCGCTGGACCCGGAGGTAAGTGTAGACCTACCGTTAGTGTAGACTAGGCCGGAGTAATTTACACTTTGCCTATGTGACACAGTATTATCAAACCAAGCTGATTTAGTTAAATTAGTGTAATCTTTTTGTATGGATACTCTTGATTCAGTTTCAAGGCGTCTACGCTTAAAATGTTACAGCAACAGCTGCACTACTGCAGTTGGGCTGCTGCAGCTCTTCAGTGTAGATCCTGCTGATGGGAGGGTTTTTCCTGTAATTCACCTTCCTGAGAGGCCGTAGCCAGGTTAATGGAAGAATTCTTCAGTTGACCTAGCACGGTCTAGGGCTTGTCTATGCCATGCAGCTTTTAGCGCCAAGGCTGTGTCAACACAGCCTTGGCACTAAAAGTCAGCATGTGTAAATGCTCTTTTTCAGTAATTTGTCTGCACTTTTGCCAACAAAATACTTCCAGCCCCGCGAGCGGCATTAGCTTTGTCGGCAGGAGAGCACTCCTGCCGACGAAGCCGCGTTCACACTGCTACTTACGTCGGCAAAACTTTTGTCTTTTGCAGGCGAGCTTTTTTAAGTACCCATGAAAGACAAAAGTTTTGTCAACAACTTCGCAGTGTAGACGAGTCCTGTGTGGAGACTTAGGTTGGCTTAACAATGCTGCTCCGGGGTATGGATTTTTCACAGCCCGAGTGATAATTAAACCGACCCAATTTTCTAGTGTGGACCAGACATAAGTGCCCATGAAAGGGAATTGCACTGATATAATTAGATCAGTTTCTGAAGCCTGGCCTACACAAGGAATTTACACCAGTATAGCTAGTCTGTCAGAGGTGTGAAATAGCCGCACCTCTCAAAGGTGTAGCTATATTGACCTAACTCCCGGTGTAGACAGCGCTAAGTCAAAGGAAAATTCTTCCATCAACCTAACAGAGGGGTAGCCGTGGTAGTCTGGATCTGTAAAAGCAGCAAAGAGTCCTGTGGCACCTTATAGACTAACAGACGTATTGGAGCATGAGCTTTTGTGGGTGAATACATCTGATGAAGTGGGTGTTCACCCACGAAAGCTCATGCTCCAGTACGTCTGTTAGTCTATAAGGTGCCACAGGACTCTCTGCTGCTTCCATCAACCTAACTACCTACCTCCTCTCAGGGAAGTGGATTTACTATAACAATGGGAGAAGCCCTCCTGTAGGCATAGGTAGTATCTATTCTGAAGTGCTATACGGTGCCGCTGCAGTGTTTAAAGTGTAGATTTACCTTAAACCGATTTAGTTAAATTGGTACCATTTTCTCATGTAGCCAGGACCATACCAATGCAATGCACACTTCTAACATATACAAGCAAGGCCTTAGTGTTGTGGTGGCTTTGTTTATCTTCCTATTCATGTTGGCTTGCTTTATCCGTTTGTTTACCTCCGAATAATTTGTTTAATTGAATGTTTTTAACATCCACTGTCATTCCAAAGGGCTACTAATTGCTGATTCATTCAGTGGGATACAATAGCGGGAGGTGTAAAGCACAGAACAATTGTGAATGTATTGGACAGTCCATGCAGGAGAATCCATACGATTGAAAGCTAGTGTAAGGATAAAACAACCTGCTATTTTATTTTTTGCAAAATTCAGCATTAAGAGATTCAGATATTGTAGTTTTCTCAGCTTGCAGAGTAGTTATTCTAAGACCCTAAGATGCTGCTATCACGTTGACAGTGTGATTAGCACTGTATGAAACTCAAGTCCCTGTTGCAACTTAAAGTCTGAATACATAGAGAAGGATCAGGCTCAGATGCACTGGAGAACCTGGAGCAGGTCTAGATGGCCCTGCGGGTGGTGCTAACTTGTGGCCCAATTCTTCAACCTTTACTTGCATTGAGTAGCACTTACTCATGTAAGCAGTTAATGGAATTCCTTGTGAGAGTTAGTGGTACTCAGTGCAAAGGCTGGAGAAGATGTCAACACTGTCATTGCTGTGGAAATTTCCTACCATAGCATGATGCTGGAAGCACTAGTGTAGTCAGGTCTTAGACTTTTTTTTGGCCATCATGCTGTCTAGAACTGTTCTGAGCAAGTGTTATAGGGGAGAGGGATAGCTCAGTGGTTTGAGTATTGGCCTGCTAAACCCAGGGTTTTGAGTTCAATCCTTAAGGGGGCCATTTAGGGATCTGGGGCAAGAAAAAAAATAGGGGATTGTTCCTGCTTTGAGCAGGGGTTTGGGCTAGATAACCTCCTGAGGTCCCTTCCAACCCTGATATTCTATGTGACATGCTAGTAAAAATGCCTTGAACCCTAAATACAATGGTGCTCTCTCCATCACTGCCACCCAGGGAAGCTGGCTTGATTACTGAGGAGGGCAGTGAAGTACATGCACCCTATTGTCTGGGAAGCTATTCCTGTGTTACCCAGCTCGCAAAGTGTACACACAAAATATGGTGGATAAATACGCATCATCAGAAGTTACTGTTTCTAATAAAAATGTAATTTTCTCTTTTTTAAGGCTTTTTACATGGATGCCAATCTTTCAATGAACTTGAAACCAGTCCTAACACATCATGGAAAAACAAAGGAATGTAAAAAGAACAGGAGTACTTGTGGCACCTTAGAGACTAACAAATTTTGGAATGTAAATGTCCTGCAATACATGAGCATTGAAAGTGCTAACTGTTCTCTCTGACACAGTGTGTTGCAACTCTAGCCTATGAGGCATATAGTTAAATGAGCACCATTGTCTGAGTCTTCCAAGAAACCTGGGCTGTTTCTTAGAACTTGATCAGTAGCTGAGATATAGCGGTGAAGTATTACAGCCCTTCGCCTTTTGATCTTTTTTTTTTTTTTTTTTTTTTTTCTGTTTCCAAGGCTAGCTTCTGTGGCTTTACAGTCCCTAAGAAATGGTTCCAGTCTTTTTCCAGATACCTCTTTAGAAATTTGCACACTTGAACCATTGTGCAGAGCAGCTCCTATTTCAACCTGCTAAAAGTTTGACAGCACTTGAAAAGCTCCCTTTGAAGTCTCTTTATTTTTCTCCTCTGTGATTTTGTTTTTTCTTGCAAAAGTTTCTTTGTCACATCAGGTTAACTCCAGCTTCTGAGACCTTTGTTAGACGAAAGAAGAGAAAGCATTTGGAGTGGCCCTTTATATACTTCTGAATTCCAGTGATCTCCCCTGTGAGAAACAACATGCTATCTTGGGGTTGCACAAATAAATCACTTGGGAAAACACTTTTCCTCCTTTGCTGCTGGTTTGGAGCGGTACAAGGTGGAAATATTTGGTCTGATCCTGCTCCCACTACAATCTGTCTAAATTTCCATTGACTTCAATGGGATCATTCCAATTCTCTCTGTCAATATTGATTCTAGGAAAAATGTCCATTTTCTTCCTAAATTAGTTTGCCACACATCTAAGATGACTACATCAGAAGCTTCAGGAATCTCATAGTTTTAGAATTTGAGGTAAAGTGGCAAAATTCCCATGATTTAATTTGCTAGGGAATAGGAAGCTACCACATTTGCTTCAATGGAATTATTTGCCCAAGTAGGTGTTCACCATTGTGAGTAAGAGTTGCACAATCTACCACATAGCTTCTGTAAAAACAAATTTTACAAAGCTTAAAATTAATAGAAATGTTTCCATTGTCTTTTTATTTCAATGGAGACTGTTGTTTGTGAAACAAATAAACATCTGCCTGTAGTTTTTTCCTGGTCAAGCACTGCATCTTTTTAAATGAAACTGACTTAACTAATTCTTATTGTCCAAGAAACTCAAAGAGCAAATAAAAAAGCCCAGTGTTGATTGTAATTTGGATTTTAAATTATTCTGTTCTAAAAAGCTGAAGGTGCAATTAGTAACATAGGCTAAGAAATGAGTTTACAATGTATGAATTTAACATTGTCACGTTTATTCACAAACCAAGTGCGGCATGGT
Organism: Trachemys scripta elegans; assembly: GCF_013100865.1. Lineage (NCBI taxonomy): Eukaryota > Metazoa > Chordata > Testudines > Emydidae > Trachemys > Trachemys scripta. The sequence continues at coordinate 77,292,794 of NC_048305.1, read as the reverse complement.
GGGACCCTATTTATGCTGTGCCATCATCTCTGAACTGGAGAGAGACCATACATAGAACAGCTCATTCCTTCTCCCCATGGACTCCTCTTTGCTGCAGCTCCCAAGAAGGGTGCCAGCTAGTGCCATCTGTGACAAAGGTTTGTGATGTGGACCCCAGCCCATTGGGAACTGCTCTGAGACCGTCAATTTATTTCACATCCAGCAGGCCATTGCACAGCTTCTAGATCAGGGGCGGGCAAACTTCTTGGCCCGAGGGCCAAATTGGGTTTTGAAAATGGTATGGAGGGCCGGTTAGGCGAGGCTGTGCCTCCCCAAACAGCCAGGCATGAGCCGGCCCCTGCCCCTTATCCCCCCCCCTTGCTTCTCGCTCACTGACGGCCGCCCCCCAGGACTCCTGCCCCATCCAACCCCCCCCATTCCCTGATGGCCCACCCAGGCCCTCTACCCCATCTACCCCCACTGCTTCCTGTCCCTGACCGCCCCTGGAACCGCCACCCCTGACTGCCCCCTGCCGCCCCATCCAACCTCTCCTCTCATTCCTGACTGCCCCCCCCATCCCGGGACCCCTTCCCCATCCAGCCACCCCTTCTCCCTGACTGTCTCTGGAACCCCTGCCCCTGACGGCCCCCCACTGCCCCATCCAACCCCCCCGGCTTCCTAATTGCCCCCCGGGACCCCTGCAACCATTCAACCCCCCCGTTCCCTGCCCTCTGACCACCCCGACCCCATCCACATCCTCGCATTCCCCTGCCCACTATCCAACCCCACCTGCTCCCTACCCCCTTACCGCGCTGCCTGAAGCACCGGTGACTGACGGCGCTACAGCCATGCTGCCCGGCTGGAGCCAGCCACGCCACCGCGCAGCACAGAGCACCCGGTCAGGCTGCGGCTTGGCAGCTGCGCTGCCCGGCTGCCCAGAGCATTTGCACCGGCGGTGTGGCACGCTGGGGCTGCGGGGGAAGGGGAACAGCAGGGGAGGGGCCAGGGGGTAGCCTCCCGGGCCAGGAGCTCAGGGGCTGGGCAGGAGGGTCCCACGGGCCGGATGTGGCCCTTGGGCCGTAATTTGCCCACCTCTGTTCTAGATGTTAAGAGTATGTGGTAGCTGGTGATATGATCTGCATTACTGACTTAGATGTGAAAGGCCATTTTTTACTACCCTTAAGACACAACATCTTAGAAAACTGCCTTAAATGGGTAGCTAGTGGTGATTCCACTTATGTAGGGAAATTTCAAGTTGATGTAGAGATGTTTATTCTGTGTTTATACAGCACCTGATACAATGGAGTTCTGGTCCCTGACTGTGATTTCTAGGTGTCCGAGGTGCTACAGTAATACCACTAATTAATTATAATAAATATGCTGCCTCTATGCCACTCCTGTCCAGCCCCCTGATGTACAAGTGTGCCAAGGATGATCCTGGGCTTGTGGAATGGTCCTGGAGGCACTGTTACAGCAAGTTTAGGATAGAACAGCCTTGAAGTTTCTCTAATAAGTGCTGGAAGCCAAAACAGTCTCCAGCCTCCCCAGGATCAGGGGATCTCAAAGATGGCTTTAAGTCACTTTTTCCCTGTCCCCCTCAAATTTTGTGTCAAATATAGTTTGACCAAACCTGAAGATCTGGTCCAAAAACTCCAAGTCCTACTACTAACCCTTTGAGCCAGCCAAGACCACATTTCAGAGCATTTAGTTTTCTATTGTTTATAATGATTGGCTATAGAGACACACTGGGATTTCTGCTCTTGACAGTTGGATATCCCAGACTTTTGCAAAGGTGAATTTTGCAAATCTTCTGTGTAACTTGGATGACAATCTTATTTTGCTCTTCCATGGGTACGTTTTTCTTTGTGGATCTTGGAGAGTTTATACATTTTAACAGACTTTTGCAAAGGGCGGAGGAGGGAAGGCATTGCCCAGAAAAGAGAAGGGAATGAAGCACAAAGAGGTGGGAATCTCCAAAACTAACAACTGAGACCAATTTCCCTGAAGATCCAGCTCCAGGTATGTAAATTACAGCAGCTTCTAGTTATGTCCTGAAATGGCAACACAATCATATTGAGCACATCACTGGGAAATCCTAATCTTCACTGTGGCCTCACCGTGGCTTTCTTCAGAGAGAAAGCTTTTCTACAAGCTTGCATTCCAAAAGGAAGGCAATATTAGAGAGATATTCCAGGGGACAGGCTATGGAATGTCATCTTAGGAACTACAGATTTTTGATAAAATTGTTGAGCAACCTTTGGTTCAGAAGTCTGAATTTTGATTTTAGGAGTACTGCACAAGAAAAGTTCCTTCTTCTGTTTTATAGGTATGTCAATTAGTTTTTTGTTTATTTTAGTATGTAGTAATTCATTTGTGTAATAACTACCCCAGGATCTCTGTGATAGTTACACAGGAATTGTGTATGCATGGGGCATGACTTTATACAATCAAAGGTCTCTGTTCTAATCTTAGATGACATGCATCACAACATACCCCTTTCGGATAAACCACTGTTGTCCTGTTTGCACACATGCAGTAGAAGACTGTCCAAATTGCATAGTGATCCCATATACCTGAAATGTAGAATCTGGTCCTTAATATTTGTGCCTAACACTTTACCAGATGTTGGTTGTTTGCCATAGGAATGACGTGCATACCAGTACTGCACCATTACTTTCAAAGTATGGGTCAACCTATTCTATTGCTCACTCACATTTGTGTCATTTCTGAAGGCACCCCTAGATACCCATAGCTTGGAAGAGAAGGACTGGGGCAGGCATGCTGATATATCCCAATTCCAAGGGCTGTAATTATGCATGTATATTAATGACAGTGGGCTCAATCTAATTCCCATTGAAATCAATGGAAAGACCTCAGACAGATTTCAATGAAATGGGCTCAATATGTATATTTTCAAAAATTGTTTCATTTCAGCTTGGTTAGGATAATGATCATCTGACCAGGAAAGAAGCCAAGAGCAACACCCGTTCCTATATAAGGAATAGTTTTATTTGAGACAGAAAGGTTTGCAAAGGAATAAGAACAGTATATGGCAACGAAGAAGTGTGTATATGCTAATATAATAATAAGTCATACATAGAATCATAGAATATTAGGGTTGGAAGAGACCTCAGGAGGTCATCTACTCCAATCCCCTGCTCAAAGCAGGACCAATACCAACTAAATCATCCCAGCCAGGGCTTTGTCAAGCCAGGCCTTAAAAACCTCTAATGATGGAGATTCCACCACCTCCCTAGGTAACCCATTCCAGTGCTTTGCCACTCTCATAGAGAAATAGTGTTTCCTAATATCCAACCTAGACCTCCCCCACTGCAACTTGAGACCATTGCTTCTTGTTCTGTCATCTGCCACCACTGAGAACAGCCGAGCTCCATCCTCTTTGGAACCCCCCTTCAGGTAGTTGAAGGCTGCTATCAAATCCTGCCCCTCTCCCCCTCCCTTCTCTTCTGCGGACTAAATAACCCCAGTTCCCTCAGCCTCATTCTCATGTGCCCCAGCTCTATTCTCTACTAAACTTCTTGAGGGAAATGGGAGAAAAGAGCAACAGTTAAGTCTGGGCTGGTAAAATGCCCCTTGCCGTGCACTTGCTTATCTCTTGGATAGAGGCACCAAGATATGGTAGGTCCCTCATCTTCACTGTCTAACTATGCCATGCTTCTAAGCAGGTCGGGTGGTCAAATCAGAAGGATAGAATTAAATTTTTTACAGCTAGTTCACATTTAGACCTTGTCCATGCATTGCTACACAAGCTTTTAAATATGGCTGTTGCTAGTAGGCCTCTGGCACAGCTTTCCCACAGCAGTGTGGGCAGGGATCTTCTTTTTGTATGAGAGCCATATTGTTGTGAAGCTAATCTAACGGCTTACTTAGTGGTCTAGTCGATAGTGTGGTGTAGCTAGCATTTTGGACACAAATACCTTCTCAGGGAAACTGTGCTAGAACCATACCAGCTGCAACTGGATAGCTGTACCTGGCGTGGCTGTGCTGTGGACAAGGAGGGCACTATTGCCAAAGGGAAACTGGTGATTATGGTGTTCATTTCAAGGTAGTTCTCCATTCACTTATTGTGTTTAGTTTCCTTCTTACATATGGGGTTTGGTTTAAATTTTAATTTGCCATTAGTCTTTTTGGCTTTTTTGAGAAAGCCAGATGTGTTTGGTTTGTTGGCTTGTCTTTTTTCTTTTGGTGAGGGAAAGGAAATATTATTGTCTGGAATGATTTGTCCCTACCACCACCATGCTGTTTTCTTCTGGGCTTTTGAGTTGGGTGGTGCTCTTTTAAATCTTTGTTATGTTGGTGTCTATGCATACTGAGGTTGCTTTTTAGCACAAATTTCCACAAGAGTGTTGCACCACACAGTGGCTGTTTTTATAATTCTGAGATTTCCCTATCGTTCCCAGAGCCCTTGGTGCAACACACGGAAGTTCACATCACCTCCCTACTCCCACTTTTTTGCACACACGCATGCTGGTCTCTGACTTGAGAGGTGACAGACTGGAAAAGTGGGAGTGCAGCACTTAAGGACAGACCTGCTGTGGCAGGACTGTGAGGTTAAACGTGCAGAGTCCATGCTTGAACTAGTCTGATTCATGCAAATACACTTCTCTCTTTCTTACTTTCAACAGCATTAAATTTACACAAACACATCCCAACTGGAAAAAGCAATTCAGAAACAGGTATTGTATATGCAGGTTTTACTCCTCTTGAATAGTAAATTGTCTGCTGCAACTTGTGTCTTCCTCAGAACAAAAGAAAAATTGTGTGTGTGGTGTGAGAAAATGTAGCCATTTTCTTATATGGTAAATTACAAAGAATTCCGCCTACATTTGTAGTAAAAAGTCTGTAAAATGTAGATGATTTGCCAATAAATTGCAACCTAAAATCTTAAACGTGTGCACTGTGTAACTACCAGGTGCGGCTCTAGCTTTTTTTCCTCCCCAAGCACGGCAGGCAGGCTGCCTTTGGCGGCATGCCTGCGGGAGGTCCCCAGTCCCGCGGATTCGGCGGCATGCCTGCGGGAGATCCACTGGTCCCGTGGCTTTGGCATACCCGCCGCTGAATTGTCGCCGGATCTGCAGGACCGGTGGACCTCCTGCAGGCAAGACGCCGAAGGCAGCCTGACTGCCGCCTTCGCAGGGACCGGCAGGCCTCCCCCCGTGGCTTGCCGCCCCAGGCACGTGCTTGGAGAGCTGGTGCCTGGACCGCCGCTGGTAACTACAGTACATAACAAACCTGGTAAAGTCAGCTGGCAGTTTCTCCAAGATCTGTGAAATGTCCCTCCTGCAAGCCCCTCTCCTTCAGCAGTACCTAGCAGGGGTGTAATATAATGTTGTTCCTCTGAATGTTCCAGTTGGGAGTAGAAAGTGGTGATAGTCTGGTATTTCTTAGATGCAATTTTGTTTATTTACAAAAAATGTACAAAATCCTGTGTCTCTGAACACAGAAAGAATCAGTTTATTTTGCTCACGACACTCTTTTCAGCCTGCAGTCCTGACACAAAAACCTCTTCTGGGTTTGTTTGTTTGTTTGTTTGTTTGTTTGTTTTTTTTTTTGAGGGTCAGCCACTGTACTTCCAGCTGCCCCCTTTGGCTCTTTCTCTCTTTCCCAAACTTCTTTCTTGTCTCTTCTGAGTTTCTTTGTGTTATGCCTTCCTGCACACATGTCCCTACCCATAACAATACTCAGCAAAAGCTCTTGGGTGGGTTCACACACATCTTTTTTCTTAGGTGGGGCATATGCTCACAGTTATGATAGTCAAAGGGTGACTATCCACCTCAATCGCTAACAAGGTTTCACCCATCTCATAACACTAAATTAAATGAAGGAGAAACTGTGCAGTCTCTTGGCTGGAGGCAAGGTACCAGACTGAAATTACTCGAGCGAAGGAAGAATTGGAAATAAAAAGCAAAAATATTGAAGATATTGACACCTTCCTATGTTGCCAACTCTTATAATTTTATCATGAGTCTTGCAGTAGTTAGTGCTTTTCTTAAAGCCCCAGCTGCTAGAATCAAGAAGCTCAGGCTCTGTCTACACTACCAACTTTTGTTGACTACACTTATTGATACCCAAAAGTCGACTTAATAAAAATCTGAAAAGCTTGTTCACACTAGCCCCCTCTGGTGTAAGATCATGTCCACATTGGGGGCACCGTCATCGACAGTATGAGCAATGCACTGTGGGTATGTATCCCACAGTGTAGGGTGACACCTTCTGTCGCTAGGAGTTGTGGGAAGGCGAAGCCGATCGCAGTGCATCTTGGGACTGTGCTAAATGTCCCATCGTGCATTGCTTTATGTCCCAGTCCTCCACTGGCTTCCGGTTTTCTTTCACGCCATTTTTTCAACGGCCATTCTTTGCTGTGCACTCCGGCATCTATAGTGAGAAGGGATGGATCCCGCACTTCTGTCCTATATTCTGTTAAGTGTCATGAGGACATCGCACTTGGCAGTGCAGTTAATTGTGAAATTATTGACAGAGGAAGAGTCACAGGCACCCGAGATTCTGATATGAATAGCAGCAACTTTATATTGCTTTTGGCATTCACAGAGCAGCTGCATAGGGTAGACAGTCACTTTTGGGCTAGGGAAACCAGCACTGAATGGTGGGATTGCATCGTCATGCAGGTGTGGGATGAAGAGCAGTGGCTACAGAACTTTTGGATGTGTAAAGCCACCTTCCTGGAACTGTGTGCTGAGCTGGCCCCAGACCTGCGGCACAAGGACACCAGAATGAGAGTTGCCCTCTCGGTAGAGAAGTGTGTGGCAATTGCTGCCTGGAAGCTGGCGACTGTAGACTGCAGACTGCTCCAGGTTGCAAATCAGTTTGGAGTGGGGAAGTCTACTGTTGGGGCTGCACTAATGCAAGTGTGCAGGGCAATAAATTGCATCCTGCTACGAAGGACCATGACTCTAGGAAATGTGCGTGAAATAGTAGATGGCTTCGCAGAGATGGGTTTCCCTAACTGTGGAGGGGCGCTAGATGGCACACACATTCCAATTTTAGCACCAGACCACCTTGCAACAGAATACATCAATGGGAAGGCAAACTTCTCCATGGTGTTGCAGGTGCTTATGGATCACTATGGGCATTTCATAGACATCAAGGTGGGGGTGGACTGGAAAGGTGCATGACACATGCATTTTCAGGAACACCGGCCTGTACAGAAAGCTGCAAGTGAGGACTTTCTTTTCAGACCACAAGATTACAGTGGGGGATGTGGAAATGTCTATAGTGATCCTAGGAGACCTGGCTTACTCCTTACAGCCCTGGCTCATGAAACCTTACACGGGACATCTGGATAGCAGTAAGGAGTGTTTCAACAACCAGCTGAGTATGTGCCGGATGACAGTTGAATGTGCCTTTGGCAGATTAAAGGTGCGCTGGCGTTGCCTTTATGGCAGGTTAGACCTTAATGAGGAGAATATTCCCATGATCATAGCCGCATGCTGCACTTTGCATAATCTCTGTGAATCTTAGGGTAAAATGTTTGCTTAGGGGTGGAGTGCTGAGGCAGAACGCTTGGCTGCTGAGTTTGAGCAACCAGATACCAGGGCTGTCAGAGGAGCCCAGAGGGTGGCAATTGAAATCAGGGAGGCTTTGAGGAAGCACTTTGACAATGAACAGCAGCAACGTATATCTTTAGAGTAGCTTCCATGGTGCATTCCATGTTTTTTTTTTCTGAGAGGCTATGTTGACATTTGGAGCTGCATATCCCAGTAAGAAAATGATTAAAATGCCTGTACATGTACTCTTCGTGATTGCAATGTGAATTTGTAGAAAACAAAATAAAGATGATTTACCATTATAAAACTTTGCCTTTATTGATCAAGAAAAAACAGTGACACTCACCAAAACATAGATGCTTGCTGAGAAAGGAGAAACTGGGAAAGGGAAGACCCTCACAATTGTGTGTAGCTCCAGCTGTCACTGTGAAAGTTGTGCAAGGAGGTGGAGTGAGGGGGAAACTGAGGAGTTACAGACAGTGGAAAGGAATGTGCGGGCTGGGAGGGGGGGCAGGCTGGTAAAGAATTGCGCATGTGCTGCAGAGGAGGTCGAGCCCAGACCTGCTCATTCTGCAGCATTATTAAAGACTTGAACATTTCTATTTGCTCCTCCATTACTTTTATCATCTGCTCCGTTGCGTCCCTAGTAAATGCTTGATTCTCTTTTCTGTCCTGCCTTTCGGCTTCCCGGCACTCCTTTCGTTCCCTTTTCTCTGTACTGGAGCACTGCAGTACCTTCCGGAACACGTCGTCTTTGTTGCGTCTTGGCCTCTTTCTTATCTGGCGGAGATGGTCGGCAGGGGTGTGTGGGGTGTTCCTGATGGTCACATCTGGTGAAGTATGGGACAGTGCACAGAAGCAGGATTGTTAAATTCAAGCACGGCATTGAAACATTTCACTTATATGCCCCTTTTGCAACATACCAATCACTTTCTCACTGACCCTTGCCAGGCACACATCTCTGCAAGCACCCAAAACATGGTGAGTTTTGGGCTGGGGCGGGAGGGGGGGTGCTGCACCTGGATAGAAGAACATACAGTCTTTGCAGGGGTTGCGATGCAACTTTACAAGGAAATAATTCTAAAATTATCTCAGGGTACAGGGTACATCTACTGCATGCTCGCGGCTTCCACCCTGCTATATATGCAGCTCACCTATGTGCTGCTTTGGTTCCTGCACAAGTGATTGTCGAATGGTGTGGGATAGTGTCCTACAATGGGGAAAGGAACAAAGCTGCACTGCCATGCAACCTGCGGCAGAGTATTACTGAGTACCTCCAGGAAACTTTTCTGAAGATCTCTCTGAAGGATTCCTGTGAGATCTCGGTGTGCATCAACACCCTGTTCTGCCGTATCAAATAGCTACACGGGGAAATGTCCACCTCACAGAAACACAGCCAGCCTCCCACATTTCTATGCCCTGAACCCACCTCTAAACTACACAAGCCACAGCCACTTACCAGCAGGGGTGGCAGGTTTGTGTAATTTTTGGTGGTGTCCAGAACAGGTCCAAGTCCCGCCCCCACACCTGCCTAAAGCTCTGGAAGGGAGTTTGGGTGCAGGAGGGATGCAGGCTCTGGGAGGGAGTTTGGGTGCTGGGTGCAGGCTCTGGGCTGGGGCAGGGGTTGGGGTGCAGGAGAGGGTATGGGCTCTGGGAGGAAGTTTGGGTGCAGGAGGGGGTGCGGACTCTGGGAGGGAGTTTGGGTGCCTGAGGGGGTGAGGGGTGTGGGCTCTGGGATGGAGTTTGGGTGCGGGCTCTGGGCTGGGGCAGGGGGTTGGGGTGTGGGAGGGGGTGAGGGGTGCGGCGCTTACCTTGGGTGGCTCCTGAAAGCCACCCGCACATCCCTCTGGCAGTGGCTTCTAGGCGGAGGGGCCGGGGCTCTCCACACACCACTGCTCGCAGGCACCATCCTCACAGCTTCGAGGGCAGGCAGGAAGCCATTTTAGCCCTGCTGCACTGCCGGTGGTGGCGGTGCGGGCCCCCGGGCCCTTTTAAATCGCCCAGGGGCAGCAGGCATGGCTGGGAGATGCTCCGGGCGAGGCGTATGGGGGCAGCAGGTGGGGCTGGGGAAGAGACCTGGCCCCAAACATTGGTGGAGCCGGGCCCCCATTCTCTTGAATATTCCTGGAGCCGGGGCACCAGGGGTCCATACAGCTCATCACCCCTGCTTACCAGGCATCTCATCTCCTGCTGCTTGCTCACCGGAGAGCAACTGCTGAGACTGGCTGGGTACCTCAGGAGTCGAGAAAAGTTCCTGGCTGCCTGCCCCACCGGGAGCTTCACATCCTTGTCTAGCTCCACTTCTTCATCAATAACTTCATCCTCCAGGTTAGATCTTCTTTCCGCTGCCTCCATTCCCACTGAAGTATCCATGGGGCTTTTGGCAGTGGAGGTGGGGTCACCACCGAGGATACAGTCCAGCTCCTTCTAGAAATGGCAGGTCTTAGATGCAGCACTGGAGTGACGGTTTGCTTCCCTCGCCTTATGGTATACCTACCTCAGCTCCTTTATCTTCGATCTGCAGTGCAGCGTGTCCCAATCATAGCCCTTTTCACCCAAGCCTTGAGAAATGTGCCCATAGGTATCCCAATTCCTACAAGTCAAGCACAGCTGGCACTGCACAGACTCCTCTCCCCATGTACTGATCAGATCCAACAGCTCTGCTGTGGTCCAGGCGGGACAGTGTTTGGTGCAATAGCCAGCCATGGTCACCTGGGAAGACGTTAAGAGACCCTCCCTGAGCCAACAAGCAGAAAATGGAATTTAAAATTCCCGGAGCTTGCAAGTGGGAGGGGCGGATTGTTGTTTACCTGGCTGCAGGGCAGCGGAGTTCATACTGCTGCCCAGAGCGGTCAGGATGGGCATTGTGGGACACTTCCAGGAGCCCAAATAAAGCGATTAAAGCATGCATGGTGTCTACACTGGCTCTTTGTCGATAATAAAGGGAAGGGAAAAGAAGAAAAAGTCTCTCGTAGGGGTGGAAGTATTTTGTTGCCAAAACCAGGCATTTTTCCTGACAAAAGTCGAATCGCAGTGTGTACGCACTCACTGTTTTGTCGCCAAAAGGCATTTTTTGACGACAAAACTTGGTAGTGTAGACAAAACCTGAATGAGAATTTCAGCTTAAAAAAGTTTATAGCCCTCACGGCTGCAGAGAAAAGCTTGAAAATTTCACTCAAGTGCATCCTAACAGCTTAGAAATTAGAATGCAGATAAAAATAACATTGGCTTAAAAACCATGAGATTTTTAAAAATATTTCATAATTGTCAGGACCCTGACTAATAACTCTTGAATGCTTTGTGTTGGCAATACTGCATCCCAATTACTTTTGAACCTAGGTCAATATGGAGGAAAGTCTGAAATGGAGAAGTGATTAACAGAGAGCAGAGTAAGGAAGCATGCCTCTGCTCCCCTCCTCCCCCCAAAACACAGATTGAGAGGGCAACAGGAACACTGCCATGCACTGTTGAATAGGTGGAGAACCAAGGCAGAACAATAGATTGAGGAAAGCTGCCTGTGATAGATTGCTTCTGCTCCACCCAGACCAACTGGTATGGAAAGAGACTTTCGTTTTTGGAGTAGCACGTCCCCTGAGAGACAGCCCCATTTCCTCATGAAGGCTGCATTCTTCCCTTTCTGTCCTTCTGTAACAAACACAAGGTTTTTTATATACACAGACACCATGTTCAGCGGCAGGGTGGAAGCCCAGGCTCTTCAGCACCAAAAGCAGAAGCCTCTTGAGCTAAACAAATAACTTCATTAGTAAGGCTATGATATAATCACGGGTATTTTTAGCAAAAGTCATGGACAGGTCACAGGCAAGAAACAAAAAATCACGGCCCATGACCTGCCCATGACTCAGGGCTGGCTCCAGGCACCAGCGAAAGAAGCAGGTGCTTGGGGCGGCCAATGGAAAGGGGCGGCACATCCGGGTCTTCGGCGGCAATTCAGCGGTGGGTCCCTCTGTCCCTCTCTTCCTCTTTGAGCAGCTGCCGAACTGCCACCAAGAGGAAGAGAGGGAGCGAAGGACCCACCGCTGAAGAATGAAGTGGTGCGATTGAGCTGCCGCCAAAGTGCCGCCGATTGGCTTTATCTTTTTTTTTTTTTCCCCCTTTCGCTTCGCCGCTTGGGGCGGCAAAAAAGCTGGAGTGGCCCTGCCATGACTTATACCATAAATAGCCCTGATTTCATCTTGGGGCAGGGAAGCCCATGGCACCAGCTGGCAGGGTGGGGAGGAAGCCCTAGAGGACCCACTGCCACTCCGGCCACCACTGGGCAGGAGGAAGCCCCGGGGGGCCAGCCATTGCTCCGGCTGCCCCAGTGCTGCTGCCGGGAGCCACTGAGCTGCGGTTGCTCCCACCGCCCCTGGGACCATTGCTTAGGCAGTCTCTGGGGCCAGCCACATGGCCGCTGCTTGGGCAGTTCCTGGGGCCAGCTGCCCAGAGCCACCAGAGCAGCGGCCAGTATGGCTGGCCCCGGGCTGCAGCAGGTGGGGTTGGCTGCAGGGCCGCCTGAGCGACTGGCTGGAGAACGCCTCCAGCAGTGGCCGGTGTGGCTGTCCCCAGGGCCACCTGAGCTTGGGCGGCTCTGGGGTCAGCCACGCTGGCCACTGCAGAAGTCATGGAGGTCGCAGGAAGTCACGGAATCCATGCGCAACCTCCATGACAAACACGGAGTCCTAGTTATGAGTAGGTAGGAGACTTGTATCCTTGGTGCTAGCCACTAAAGGGAGACATGTTCCCTCAGATCTTATTCTGGCCTGTGTATTGGTCTCTACTGTCACCACTCCCAGTTGTATCCCAGTCAGTACCACTGTTTTAAAGAGTTTTTTTTAAAAGGGACAAGTCTATTAAACAAACCACAAAACATCCCGTGTGTGTGTGTGTTTATATATACATATATAAAAATGCATTTTATTTATTAGTTCACCACTTGCATTTTTCTTAGGAAGGAAGTAAGGCTCCCCCTGCATATGACTCAGCAGAAATTGTAACATCAAGCTGAAAGAAGAAATGATACAAGGCACTGGTGGGTGGCTGGTAGGAAGAGAATAAGGAGCAATGGCAGGATTCCAAATCCTATATTTGCTTAGGACAGCAATGCAGCTATGATCCCTTTCTCTCTCCCTTGCCCACCATGGAGGGAAGAGGGGTAGCCAAGGCATACAGTTCAGCCAGAGTCCTGTACATCTGAAATGGCACTTTGATGTACAGATCAGATAACTGCAGTTGACATCCAAATTGTGGAAAATGAAGGCCAGTTGTAAATCTAAAAAGCAGTAAGCATAATTGTTAATAAGTAGGGATCCACATCTGTCATGGATATTGTGGAAGTCATGGATTCTGCTACTTTCTGTGACCTCCGTGACTTTTGTAGGGGACCAGTGTGGCTGACCCTAAGGCCACCCAAGTAGGCTCCGGGGCCAGCCACATCAGCCACTGCTGGAGTGGCTCCAGGGACAGCCACACCAGCAGTGGTCCTCGGGCAGCCAAGGTCCATGGCCATGGGCAGCAGTCCTCGGGTGGCCAGCCAGAGCAACTGCAGTATGTGGCCTATGGCATCGGTCCCTGGGCAACTATCCGGAGCAGCTGTGGTCCGCAGCCCCCGGGAGCTGGTGCCACTGGCCCTGGGTGTCCCCTGCTCCAGTCTCTCCTCAGCAGGAGTCCCCCGGATGCTGCCCTCCAGCACCCCCTCCCAAGATTTAATCATAGGTCTTTTTAGTGGAAGTCATGGACAGGTCACAGTCTGTGAATTTTTGTTTATTGCCCGTGACCTGTCCATGACCTTTACTAAAAATACCTGTGACTAAATCGTAGCCTTATTAATGAGGTATTTGCATATAAGAAAAGTAGAGTACTTCATTGGTAATTTGCTGGTTACTAATATGCTGCTGTGCAGAGATCTGCATGCTCTAGAGAGGTGAGATTATTAAGTCTTCATTCTGTGTATGTGTATATATATATATATATATATATATATATATATATATATTCCCAACCACATACTGCAAAACATATCAAAACTGAACTGGTGAATAAAATGACTCTGACTGCCACCCTAGTATATTTCACTATTGTCAAATGAAGTGTTCTTTCAAATTATTCTTCTGATTTCTGAAAGCTATTTCTTTCTTTCTGAGGAACTATGTTGTCAGGGAAGGAGCAGAGCAAAAGTTTCAGGAACTGTGGTGCTGTGTGCAATAGTTCCCAGAAGATCCCTGGGTTCTGTGGGTCTTACGCTCCCAACCCTCTTCCTCAAGTGGGGAGCATGTGAAGGAAAAGCTCATGGAATTTACTGAGCTCTCTGTCTACCTCCTGTGGGTTTGACTGTGGGAATGTACCATGTGGCCATCCCATCACAGAAGAGTTTGACCCTTCCCTCCCACTCTAGTGTCTGATTTAGTTTTTTGAATGCAGTGCAAAGGCAGTAATGTAGCAGTCTAGGAAATGCCAGACTATGGTTCTGATCAATCTTGAAATTAGATCCACATGTGCATCTGGGCCCACTGAAGTGAGTGGGCTCTGGATGGTTGTATTGGTCTGCCTGCTTGAAGAATCAGGTCTGCTTATATCTGATTGAAATGGAGGAATTAGATTTCAAATTCTAGAAATAAGGATGATTCCCCCCTGCCCCCCATGGAATATTGTATTGAAATGTGAGAGAAGAAATCAAAGTGGTTAGACTCTGTGTTAATGTTGCTCAAATCCACTGGTGTTAGCAGCACTGGGCCCTTGGAATAGAGATAGGCTCCTGGAAATCTTTTTGTCAATTAAACCTGCTCTAAATAGGGTTAGAAGACTGACACAGGGCCAGTGGTGAACTGGAGCCGGTTCGCTGGAACTGGTTGTTAAATTTAGAAGCCGGTTTAGAACCGGCTGTTAGGGTTACCATATGTCCATATTTTCCCGGACATGTCCGGCTTTTTGGTTCTCAAATCCCTGTCCGGGAGGAATTTCCAAAAAGCCGAACATGTGACAGGGACTTGAACCAAAGTCCATGAAAATCAGTGGAAAGACTTTCATTGGGCTTTGGATCAAGCCCACAGTGCTTAAAACACTGATGACTTGTCCAGAGGAGGGCTCCCAACATTGCTAATACCAGTGGAGCTGACCCATTGTTAGCAACAGTGGAAACTTTTTGCAAATTTTCCTCAGCTTTTAGACAATATTCTGAATGTACAGAAAGTAACAGAAAACATGGCATCCAAAACATGGACTGCTCAAAATAATTGACAAAAACACCAGTAAAATAAAGGATGCAATAGAACATGAATTCAAGAGCAGGGTGAGATTTCTGAGGGGGATTCTGTGTTTAGCCAAAACATTCACATTTTGGATCATAAAGCATAGTACTATTCTCACTCCCCTTTTGCCTCTCCATTTGTTTTTCTTTGCTTTGTTTTTCACTTTTGGGAATCCTGCAGGAGTTAAAAAGGAGCCTTTGTTTTAAAAAGGGTCAAACCAACAGCAGCCAATTGATCATAATTAAGGCTAAAATAATACACTTTTATTGGCCTGTTTATCTTGAATCGAAAGACTTATGTGCTATGCCTGCTGCACCTTCAATCTGCTTGCAGGTCCAGTTTCTTAGCACACTCTATCATTTTCTAAGTCCCAAGCTTATTGGGGGCAATGCTTAGTGCCCAAAGCACCTCTGTTGTTACTGTTCTGTGTTCACTTTTTTTTGGTCATACGTCCCTTTTATACCAGTGTGTTACTAATGAGACATATCACTGTCCCCAAGACAGTCTCTTCATCTGTCAGTAATTGCTTTATAATGTAAAATGACCCCAATGTATATAGCAGTAATTCTAGTCAGAACTTTGTGTTTTATATTTAAATTATGCTGGACTTTTAATCTTTTTTTGAATGGGCCTCATTCAAAGCTCACTGAAGTCAATGGGAATCTTTCTACTGACTTCAGTGGCCTTTGGATCAGGCTCTATAGGCTCTATAGGCATATTTTGTATGATGTTGATTGTCTCTGTGGGTTACTTCTATCCCTTTGGAATTAAATTTTCATATGCTGGATAGAGATCTCATGAATCTCAATAGCAAACAGAAGAGAACTATGTGCTCTTGTCAATGGAGACTAGACTTGAGTGAAGAGGTGCTAGAAGATAGCAGGGAAATTGACAGAATAGAACTAGGTGAACATTACAAATTTATTTCTATGAATGTTAAGTAGAATTTGCATTTACTGTTTGTGTCCATTTTGTGCTCATTTTCTAGTGTATTCTAGTGCATAAATTTGTCAGTGGAATGTTCAGAGACAGTGCCTTTTAAGACAACAATGGAGAATATTTGCAGAAAGTCTATTCTGTCTTGGACCAAGGCCAATTTACCTCAGGATTGATGAGCCACAGAGGTGCCTTAGTCCCATTCCTGTTCCCTCCAGACTTGTGCAGAACACAGCTCAGCCAGTCCAGAGGACCTGGGCCATTGTCTGGTGTTAAATGGAATACTCCAACCTATAGGATTAAGTGGTAAA
The DNA here is from genome assembly GCF_013100865.1 of Trachemys scripta elegans. Taxonomy (NCBI): domain Eukaryota; kingdom Metazoa; phylum Chordata; order Testudines; family Emydidae; genus Trachemys; species Trachemys scripta. Next base: position 77,276,798 of record NC_048305.1, on the reverse strand, counting down.
GGAATGATTGTAATAGGGCTGTTGTGTAGTCTGCTTCCACTTCATCAGGTGTCTATGGAGTCCATTTTATGTCCTTCCATGTGGAAGTTACAAACTTTATTTTAGTTGAATTAGTCCTCAAATACTTTATTCATAGGAAGATGATTTCTGCACCTATTGATCGACAGGAGCTATGCAACCTTTCTGGATTAAGCAACCATAAAGCTACCTATACTGAGCAGTTACTTTCTCCTCTTGCTGTCTTTTTTGACATTACATAGGCATCTCCGATTGCCCAGTCAGGCTCATTGGAAAAGTGATGGGGATTCACTGTGTGTGCTCAGTGAATTCTTTAGCATTGTGAAGTGTATGTTGAGTTTTAGGTAGTGATATTTTAGGGACAAATTTTCAGTGGGGTCTTCACATGTGTGTATGATTCTACACATGCAACTCACTGTGCGCACACAAAAAAAAATATAATGGGTATGCACAATGTATTTGTGCTTAATTTATCAAAAAGGTTTAATCCTACATATTATTTCTATCCTTTACATACATAATAGTAATAGTAATAAGTAATATAAACAGGGCTTTGGAGTGGAGCCCGCAGCTGGAGCGTGGACCAGTAGGTTTTATGCCTGGAGCTGGAGTGGAGCAATTGAACAATTTGATTGCTCCAAATCCCTGAATCCAAAAAAACATTTTGCTTGCATAGGACTGCATGTGCAAAGAGATGTGTGCACAGACTGCATGCTGAATACTTGGCTCTCCCCAAGCATAATGTATCTTTGGCTGAGAACTCTGTGATAGAGCCAAGGTGAAGGCGCCATTTGGAAGAAAATTTTCATCCTCTCTGCTCACACCTCTGCAGGGGTGAGAAAGGAGGTTAGCTTTTTAGAACAGGATTGCTCTACAAGAAAAGTTATAGTGCGTGACCCCCTCAGTCCATCATTTCCAAAGATCAAGATCAGGAGTATTCTCAATTGCCTCCATGTAGAGATTGAGGGTAGAAAACATACATACAGTTGCTTTAAAACTTAGTTTTTGGTTTAGGACAAAAAAAGGAGCCTGGTTCTGGGTTAGTCTCATCTTCCTTTTTTCTGTAATAGGGCTATAGTAACTTGCCTTGGGTTCATAGAGAAGTCGGTGTTGAAAAACATTGGGTTCAGTATATGATGTGGAGATATTAGGTAAATAAGCACTCCACTGTCCAAACAGCTCTGCAGTTCTTCAACAGGGGACTGATTTTCTCCCTCAGTTTGAGGGAGTGAGCAAGAGAATCAGTGTATATTGATTTAAATCAGCAAGCAGTAATTTTATTTAAATCAATTTAAATCTTGTTTTGCATTTGTACTGGTTCGTCATTTTCTAAAATGGTTGATCACTGATTAGCAACTAAATCTAGCCGGTACACTACATTTGGTACTTCTTTTTGTTAACCCAGAGGATACACTATATATGTATTTATTTAAGGAATTCTATAACTTAACAAATGTAAACATTAAGGATCTGAGTAAATGTAAGTTATGTTAGAAAATAGTGATCGATGCACTTCTTGATTATTAAATGATTATTTATGTGTGACTAATGTCAAGCTTTATATGGATGGAAATTAAAAGGCACGTACACCCGTATTTATTTTTTTTATTAAATACAGCTACCTTCCATGGGCTGGCTACCTTAAAAAAAAAGTGAACCACGCCCTTGTTTTGCATTTAAAAGTGATTTAATAACCAAAGTCCTGCTCTTAGGCTATATGCCACACTCAAAAATGGCCGCCCCCAGAAACCAAGGCGGCCGCCGACTAGTCAGCCAGTGACCTACATGACCCTAAAAAACGATGCCCGGAGCAGACATGGCGGCACCCACTGCTCTTCCCCTCTGCGTTGTCTTTCATTTCTACGCCCTCTCGCTGGTCTCCACGCCCACAGATCGTCACGTGACGCCACTAACGTGACCAATCGAGGACCGACGTCATTATGCGGTCGCTCCCGTGCCCCGCCCAGCCTCGTTGTGGTTCAAGGCGCCATTGAGAGACGCTAGAGTCGCCGCTGTCGTGGTCCCAAGGAGGCCTCCGCCGATCCCGGACACAGGGCACCGCCGCCGCTGCCATGGATTACGGGGAAGGTGAGGGCGCTCCCCGGAGCGAGGGGAGAGTCCGGCCGCCGCCGCCTCCTCGGGACCCGCCTCTGTCTCAAAATGGCAGCGTCCGCTTTGTGTCGTACAACGGGAACGGGCGCCCCCGGCTCCGCCTCCCGGCCCTGGGGCAGCGGGGCGGTCTGTGCCCGGGAAGCGGGCCCCGAGGAGCAGCCTCGGCGCAGTGGGGTGGGGGCCACGCGCCCGGCGTAAGGAGAGGTCGCGCCGGAGGGGGGTGAGGGGCCCTTGGTGCGAGTTTGTGACAGGAGCAGTAGCTGCCTCGTGGCAGCCCAGCACCGGGGCATTCACGCTGGCCCACTAGTCCCTGCTGCCAGCTGCGGCTCCCCAGACACTCCCTTACGATATGGTGTCAGTTTCGGGTGTGAGCAGCAAATCCAGTCCAAAGCGATCTGCCTGAGAAGCCACTGGTGATAATAACAAGGTTATTCGCTGGAATGGGTATAATGTGCGCTAGCTGCACACATGATCTGGATCTAGATTAATTGTAATCAGCCAGGAAAAGGAGTTGCGTGTCTGCGTGGACATATCAATACAAACCTCTTCCCCTTATAAAAAAAAAAAAAAAAGAGAGAGGGGAATAAAATGTTGAGCTATTCAAAGAATGGGGTGGAAACCAATGAAAAAAATAGAATGATATTACTTGGAATACTGTGCTCACTTCTTGTTACTCTATATCACAAATGACATAGTAGAAATAGAGCAGGCTTTGTTGTCATCCCACTTTTACAGGCATGGAAAAACTTCCATATGAGTAAAGATTGGGTTTGTTTGGTTTAGAGATGACTTGAGTAGGAGGGGACTTGAAAGGGATCTGAAATAAATGATTCAGAGAAGGCAAATTGTTCTTGTTTTATGAAAAAGGGTTTTTAAAAATGAGGCTACAGATTTAAGTGATTAAAGTAATAAATGTTAACATGATGCATAATTAAGGCTATGTTTAGTCACAGGTATTTTTAGTATAAGTCATGGACAGGTCATGAGCAATAAACAAAATTCACAGCCTGTTACCTGTCCATGACTTGTATAAACACCTCTGACTTAGGCCTTGGCTACACTTGCAAGTTACAGCGCTGTAACTCACTTCCCGTCCACACTGGCAGGGCACTTCCAGCGCTGTATCTCCTTGGGTACACCGCTGCAGGTGGAGTGGCTACGACTCTTGAGTGTGAGTGTAAACCAGTACTAAATACCTTGTCAAGTGGCCAATCCTCTCCATTGTTGTGACTGGCTGCAGGAATGAGGAAGTGCTGGTTTCAAAGCTCCTACCACAGAGAAACACAAACAGATTGCAGCTTGCTTTGAGGGAGTGAATGAATGAGCAGGGGGCTGGGAGTTCGGAACTTGCAAAATAGAGAGCTGACCTGCTCTAAAAAGCACTCTTTCTCCCCCAACACTCCCTGTCACAATCCCCCCACCCCCGTTTTGAAAAGCACATTGCAGCCACGTGAATGCTGGGATAGCTGCCCATAATGCACCGCTCCCAACACAGCTGCAAATATTACAAGTGTGGACAGACTTCAGTGCTTTTCCCTACTCAGCTGCACGAAGACAGGTTTACCTCACAGCGCTGTACGGCTGCAAGTGTAGCCAAGGCCTAACTCTTAGGTGCTTCTAGGGGGCTCCAGGGTGCCACGCCTGTTCCGGGGAAAGGGAGGGGGTGGCCCGGGGCATCATGGCTGCTAGGGGGTGGGGGGGGGCCCAGGGAACTGTCACTGCTCCGGGACCGCTGCTGCTCTTGCATCCCCTGGGGAAAGCTGCTTGGGGCAGTGGCTGGTGAGGCTGGCCCCCAGGCTGTCCCAGCTGCTCAAGCAGCTCTGGGATCAGCCACACCGCAGATGCAGAAGTCATGGAGGTCCCAGAAAGTCATGGAATCCCTGACCGCTGTGACAGACTCGCAGATTTATGCATAATTAATGTGTGGAATTCATTTCTACAAGAAGTACAAGGACGAGATAAGGATTCAAAAAAGGATTAGACATCAATATTCTCATTAACTATATCCACCCTTACATTAGAATGGCTTTTTAAAAAAAAATTAGGTATTCTAAATCCTTATGCCTCAGTACATAAACAATCCACTAAAAGACTGGGATTTTGAAGATGTTCCCTCAATAGGCAGATTATTTCATAATTGTTCCTTACAGGATTTCTTGTAAGCACTTCTAAATAGTCACTATCCGAAACAGTACTAGACCCCAGTGTCACAGTTCCTATGGTATGGTCTTTCAGCCTTTGGCTGAATGTATTCCCAATAAATCCAAAGTTTCATTATCTTTTATAGAAGCCAAAATAACCTGTTTAAAATCTTTTATCTTGATATTAAGTTCAAATGCCGATCTTTAGTAATTTTCAGCATTTTAGTAGGAAGTGCATTGTCAGTGGAAGAGACTGGAATGAAAAATGCAATTTTTATATGGGCATTAAAATATTGAAACATTCAGTAAAGTCATTAACCAAATGGGATGACTCTAAAACCTGTCTGCTGAAAAACGCTGTAAAAGATCTGGATGGTATTATTTATCATTATTAAAATGAATCCAAAATCAGTTTTCTCTCTGAATGAGGGGTAGTGGTCAGTTGTATATATCATATCATTAGAATTTAACTTTAAGATGCTTCTAAAATGGCTTCGCTTTGCATTAGTTAAAATAAAAGAACACTTTTTAAAAGTACTAGAAAAAATCAGTTGTGATGCCACAGACTGTGTATAGGATCAGATCTTAATCCTTGCCATGTGTGCTGTAGAAGGGGATGCCTGACCCATTGTTGCATCCAGATTGGGTCAATTCTTCTCTACAGAGCAGTGTGGATTGAAAGTTAAATTGTAAATGTCCAGTAGGTGGCAATAGAGGACACAAACTGCATATTAGTACAGTATATGGACTTTTTCCTTTTCCTCAATTAAGTCTGGTTTGAGTTTTTGGCAAGTTTCTTTCTGATGGAATTTTTTTAGCCAGTTCTAAGCACTTTTTAAAGGGTGACCGATGCCTGCTGTAACTCTTCTAGGACCTATAGCTTGGTCTGAAATTATGAAGGGACAGTAAAAACTTGGAGCAGCTTGTGGAATAAATTACCTAAAACTATAGTAAATTAATGTAAATACATAGACTGCTGTAATCAATTTCATTTTAATCTGGAAAGAAAGTGGAACCAGGTGCATACATGTTCTAGAACATACCTGAACGTTACCTATCAGGGGGTAGCCGTGTTAGTCTGTATCTACAAAAACAACACGAAAGCTTATGCCCAAATAAATCTGTTAGTCTTTAAGGTGCCACCAGATTCCTTGTTGTTTCTGAATGTCACCTGTTATACATTTTAAATATGCTCATGACTGTACATATAACTCAGTTCCTAAATGTTTTATGTGCACATAAACCCTCATTTCACAAATTCATCCATATGGATGGATGAGGCATTGACTTGAGTGGCTCTCTGTATGCACAGAGGTGTGACTTTCTGGATCTAATTGCGGGACAGGGTCTTAAAAGGGACATAGTCAACTTTAATACATAATTTTTGCCAGAAAACATTTGACTTGTTGTTGCATAACCAAGACTTAAGATTACTATAGGCAATTCTGGTTGTAAAATGGCAAGACATCGAATTTTGCCATCTGAAATGGACAGAAGTTGGTCCAGTAAAAGATATTACCTCACCCACCTTGCCTCTCTAATATTCTGGGACCAATACAGCTACAACACCACTGCATATAGGAATTATCAGTCAAGAGGAGTCCCTTAGCTCAGATTTTTAAACTTTCCTTTTAAAGAAAGTTTCTTTAAAGTTGGCATTGAAATTATTCACAAAAAGGTTTTTCTTTTCCATTAGCTGTTTCAAATCAGTGTTAGCAAGAACTTTCTTTTTCTGTCCCTGCTTCTTCTTCTTTCTTTTGACTTTATTCTTCACAGTTATCTGTGCTTGAAAATGATGCTGGTCCTTTTGCTTCTAAATATATTCATAGCACTTCCTAATTTTATGTTGAATGCCTTGAAAGGGCAGGCCCCTGTTAGGGATGATGTTAGTTGGGCATTCGCGAACTCTTGAGCTTTTTATTAGCTCAGCAGATTTGTGGGTGTTTTTTAAAAAAAAAATAAAAAAAAAGCCCCAGAAAATAATGCAATAGCAATTTCAAGCTAAAACTTATTTTTAGGTGTTTTTTTCAGGTGCTATGTCAAAAAGGCTAACTTTTCTAGGAGCTTTAAAATAAATTAATAATCTGAAAGAGTAAAATCAGCTCAATCTTCAGTGGGATTCTGGAATATTGCTTTATTGCAGGGTTTTCATTAACTTTAAAAAAAAAAAAGTTTACATATAACTTGTGCTGTCCTAGGAGCATTGATTTTTGCCTTCAGCTTGGCCCTCCCTCCTTTGTCCCCTAACACACACACATGCATCAATGTTCCCTTTAATTTTTCCCACCCATGTGCAGAACGGATTTTGTTATGTGCACCAATATGGCGGTGATGTGTCATAATGGTGGGATAGGTGTCACACATCACCTCCATTTTGGTGCATGTAACAAAATTCATGTGGCGAGGTGGGGTCGAGGGGTTCAGAATGTGGGAGGGGGCTCAGGGCTGGCAGAGGGTTGGAGTGCGGGGGCAGGTGAGGGCTCTGGCTGGGTGTGCAGGCTCTGGGGTGGAGCTGGGGATGAGGGGTTTGGGGTGCAGTGGGCTTCCCTAGGGCGACAGTGTGGAGAGAGGACCCGTTCTCTCTCAACATGGAAGCACCTAGGCTTGGGAGGAGAGGCGTCTCTCCCCTGTCCGTGGCAGGTCCAGGCTGGGCTGGGGAAGTGGTGCCTGTCCCCTGGCCGCAGCTGGGTTGGGGGAGGGGCACCTGTCCCCTTGCTGCGGCAGGTTTGGGGCCGGCGGAGGGGCGCCTGTCCCCCAGCCACAGCAAGTTTGGGGCTGGGTTGGGCCTGGGGGTCTCTCCCTCCATATTGGTACACATAACAAAATCTGTTCTGCACATGGGTGGGAAAAATTAGAGGGAACACTGATGCATTGTGTGTTAGGGGACAACAGAGGGAGGGCCAAGCTGAGGCAAAAATCAATGCTCCTAGGACAGCACAAGTTATATGTAAACTTTTTTAAAAAGTTAATGAAAACCCTGCAATAAAGCAATATTCCAGTATACCATTGAAGATTGAGCTGATGTTATTGACACCAGCTTTCCTTCCAACACCTGTTGTACTTGTGTGTTATCTTACCTATCCCACCATTATGGGTACGGTATCCTAGGGCAATATAATAAATATGTCATCACCCAATCAGTGTTAGTGCTTCGATTGGTGAACCTGTACTAGTGCTAAACCACTAGTGGGAGAATTGCCGAAATATCTGTGTAAACACTGCCTTTGTTTAAATGAACCTTAAAACAGGAAGGAGGGCCTCTCCTGGGTAGTACAGGCAGGGAGTAATGGTCAGTCTGTGGGAGATTTGTCAGCTAGCCAGCTGATTATGTTGAAACTGGGACATAACTTGCATTTCATATCATCAGTTTGGGCACTATGGTAAACATTTTTGACATCCTACATTTTGTCACCCTACAAATTTAATTTTTGAAACCTTATTTGTATGGAATATCCATTTAAAATAATAGAGTATTTGACCACACCTTAGCTTGGATGTTTCTGAAGTTGAAATTGACATCGAATCAGGCAGCAAAATGGGGGAAGTCCACACCACTTTTAGCGCTAATGTTCCAGTCTGTCTGAAGACTCTCCACTGCATCTCTCTATGCTTGGAAGATTATTTATGTGACCAAAGGATTAGACGCTCCTTAAAGTAAATTTATGTTTTGTGGACAGCATTGTGGACATAAGGAAAACATATATATATTTGAGGGAGAGTGCAAATGCATGTATACCCAGGCTGATTAACAATGCCAAGTCATCGCAACAAAACTGTCTGTTCACTTCTGTTTGCAGAATCTTTAATGATTATGATGGATGAGAGAACATAGATCACAGAAGTTTTTGGAGCAAGAATTAATTTTGATTTGCAAACAATATGATATGGAGGTCACTCTAACAATCCATATAGAACTTGATCACTTAAAAATCACTCTTATGATAACAAGTTCATAATCCCAGAGCTGGATAAAATTGTGGTCCACAGGGTTAACCACTTTTTGATTTTTGTAAAACGTTTTCCTTAGAATTTTTCAAAGTGGAGGGTGGACCACCTTTATTGAGTTGTCATTGCCATATTCCAGGTATTTTCTACAGCCAGTAATAAATCCATTTTACCCAGGGTGAACCTAACTGACTGTCATCCAAGCATTAGTCTTTGACAGGTTGTAGGCAAGCAAGGACACTATACAGTACAATCTTGTCAACTGCTTGCTCTACCAAATCTTCTTTGGATACCATCATGCAGCTCTACTTTACCTGTTTCTCAAAATAAAAGAGAACTTCTATTAAATGTTTCTTTCTTGTTCTTTTAAGAAATGGACCGTGACTATGGACATGGAGCTTATGGTGGCCCAAGATCCATGGACTCTTATCTAAATCAATCTTACGGGATGGAGAGTCATGGAGGAGGAGGTGGTGGAGGAGGAGGAGGAGGAGGTGGTAACAGGTAAAATAATCATTCAGTTGTCTCAGGAACTTAACAAATCCAGTTAACATTTTGAAGACTATCTTTTTCCAACTTAAGTGTTCCTTAGGCATGTTGTGTGATATATATGGAGTTCCATTCTCTGTAAGTCATGTTCAATAAAGACTGGAAAAGTTATGCTATGACATCTTGATAGTCCAAATCAATACCTTTGTGGATAATTCTTGCAGTCATAATGACATACTTACTTTTTTTAACTAAAACTTACAATGCTCTTTTTGTAGTTAGTGACTTTCATCAGTCTGTGGCTGATCAGTAAATTTAGAGTGGTTTAATTTAATGTCTCTTAATTTAGCAGTCTGTAGGTAAAACGTTTTAATTGGTTCAGTGCTTTAGATTGAATCTAAGAATAGAATCAACATTCCATTTCCAAGGAACATTTAGGATCTGTGTTTACCCCTTCAATTCTAATGTAAACTGTGAGAATGTTCACTGGTATTATGACTTAAAGTCATGTCCAGATTATTTTATTGGCAGGTACTAATTACACCAAAATTGCGTATTCTGGGCTATTTTGTAAGATGCATTGGTCTAAAAGTAAAATTTCTAGTGCAGTGTTGCATATGTAATGCTCAAGTGTTCCTGATACTTTTTCAGGCTAAATTTACACATACAGAATATACCAACTGGTTTATTTCAGGTTTTAAAATCCTGTGCAGATTAGTTTGAACTGGGACAAAATAAAGCTAGAAGAAAGTGTAATAACTTGGTGGTATCCTCATTTGCACAGTTGAATCCTCGACTGGAGATGATAGGACTACTGTATGGTAACTGTATGTAGCCATTGCAGTGCCATTGGGCAAGGACAGGAGGGAGGATAGAGAAAATGCTATTGCAGAGTCATTGGGCAAGTAGGGAGAATACAGAAAATATACTTTGCAGTTTTGTTAGACTACTAGTTGATAAATATTAGGATTTGCAAATTATAAATGTTATGATCAATTAAAATCTGTGCACAGGTCCAGGAATAAGATGTACCTACCATTTAGTAATCTGTATATGATTGAGGTTGACTGGAGACTTGAACACATTAAAATGTCTGTTGTCATAAAACCTTGCAATTGTGCATGGACTGTTTCTGTAAATAGTGTCATTTTGTGTGTAGTTTTGGGTCTTCTGAGACTAACGTCTTTAAAATGAAGGCGTTCATGTTACCATAGACATGGAAAGCAATTGAGTCCGTTTTATTAGTTTGTATTTCTGTTAGTAAAGGGCTTGCCTTTCCCTATTTCTGTGGAATTGCCCTATTTTAATTCTCTGGGGAGACTAATGAGCTCCTCTTCCCAACATGATTAGAGATGAAAATGATTCCTTGCCCCGCCTCCTCCCTACCCTCAAAAAGTACAAACAAAACAAATCCCAGTGAATAACTAAAGAGTTCTGTTACTTATCACTCTACTGTGAGATTCCCATGGATCATCTCCATGTGTAATGTGTACATATTTGTACAGATTTTCCAAATGCTGAAGTTGCTAGACTTAATGGTCTACAAGTAAAAGATGGAGGGGTATTGGTGATCATGATCTCTGTGACTGGAAAATTTTAAATTTTACAAAAAGAATGTCCAAAATACAAATGAGTACTATAGATCACTAATTTTCTGTTTTTTAAAGTAAAACTATGGGGGTGTAAAAATCACCTCTGTTGTATTATAAATACTAAATATATTTTGGCCTATTTTCCCAATTGAAAATTAAGCTATTTTAAATGCTGTTTAATTGTTAAAATGTTAGGCATGACTTTGAAAAAGAAACAGTTTGACTACCCTGTGAGCTTCTGCAGGTGATTATTTTCCTGAGACTAGGGCTGGGCTCAAACAATGTTTAGTAAATACTGCTGAGAAATTAAATTGAACGAAGTTCAGACATACTGAACTTTAGAATTGTTTGTACAGAAAATGACTCCAATAGTGTTCTATCTGGTCCCAGCTTGAATTGCCCAGCCCTAATCAAGATCAAAACAGTAACAAAACCGTGCAAACCAGTCTAGTATAAATTGATTTTAGTTGATAAATGTCAACTGATAACTTGTCTTTTGAAATGTATAACACTAGTAAGCTTACTTTTTTTTTTTTTCCCCACTGTGCAACTTTTCCAGGTTTGGACCTTATGAGTCTTACGACTCCGGGTCTTCTCTGGGTGGGCGAGATCTGTACAGATCTGGCTATGGTTATAATGAACCCGAACAAAGCCGCTTCGGAGGTAGTTATGGTGGTCGATTTGACAGCTCCTACCGGAATAGCCTTGACTCTTTCGGAGGTAGAAACCAGGGCGGGTCTAGCTGGGAAGCACCTTACTCACGTTCAAAATTGAGGCCTGGGTTTATGGAGGACAGAGGAAGAGAGAGTTACTCTTCCTACAGCAGTTTTTCTTCACCCCATATGAAGCCTGCACCTGTAGGCTCTCGGGGGAGAGGAACGCCTGCTTATCCTGAAAGTGGATTTGGAAGCAGAAGCTATGATGCTTTTGGAGGACCATCAACAGGCAGAGGCCGAGGCCGAGGAGTAAGTACAGAATCTTTTCAGATTCTTTTCACTAGTCACTCTTTTAAACCCTTTCAAGACCACAGCTTTAAAATTAATACACTGTTCATCACAGTGTACTTCTGATCAAGCAAACTGTCTTGGTCGATCAGCCCGGTAATCCCTTTGAAGTTGATTTATGAAGAAGTACGGAGACCCTCTGTTTTGGAAGTAAAGAGCAATATAAGCTAAGGTTTTGTTAAATCTCTCCTTTTGTTTGAAAGGTGAAGATAAAAGTACTAGGTTTGGTCTAAAAGGGGTTAAAAGGAGTTGCCTTTTTCCTTGTAAACACTAGCATATTTGCTGGTGGGAAAGTTCTTGGATGATTATGAAAGGTTAACTTGAACCTTTTTGAAGTTTTGAGTAGGTTAAAGGTGCAATGTATATGTAAAAATAAAATGTTAGACTGTGTATGCCATAAAACAGTTTTTTTTTTTTCTTCTTCATATGGGCAGGTGAAATTTTAGCTAATTCTTTGTTAAACACATGCTTGACCAAACAGGAGGTCTCATTTTAAACTTAGTTCTTACTCTAACTTGTATCTGGGGAAAGGGGCGGAAATGTCAAAGGTAGGTGTCAAGCAGTTATAGTGGTTTTTCTTAAATTTAAAGTATTGTTTGAAAGGATGTCATCAACTTGAAATCTAGTAATCTTAAACGGAATTAAAATGAGTTTCATATACTACATCTACTTCTCCCACTACCTCTGCCAATTTTGTTTTACTTACACATTTCCCATGTTGCTATGTACAAGAGCCAGACAAATAGGAAATAGTGAAACTGACTGCACAAAGTAGAAAAGCTGAAAGATTGGAGAAACATGCTCTACATTTTTTCAGTTTGTTTAATCTTAGATATTATAACAGGGAAAAATATCCAGATAGAATTGATATTTAAGTTGATGGTGTCTCTTTAACTTAATTTTATAATTCCATCTTTTATTTTTTTTTTCGTGCAAATAGTTCACCTACTGAACATTTTTTGCCTTGACCTTAGAGATAACTTACTATCTTATACAATTTGTAAACATACCATGTTTCTTTATGAAGCAGTTTTGTTATAGTAAACTATATAGCTTGTTTGTAGCTTAAAATGTAGATGAGAATAATTTGTATTGGGTCTTCTAAATGCCTGTGTGTTTTGGTTTTTTGTTAAAAAGGTTTACTTATCCAATATTCTTAAGTAATATAGCTGCCATAATCAATTTAGCCCAGAAAACCTACAGATAGCTGCTAGCTAACTTCCAGCTTAGTAATTGAAAGATTCTAATTTTTATATTCCTCTGTTTGTCAAACTGAAAGTGATGGGGTTTTAAATTCAGATGCCCTCCTTTTTAGAACTGTTTCAGACCTAAAAGTTCTGTCTAAAAATATAGTGTAGTACTTTTATCTAAACTTTTTTTCTTAAAAATTAATGTTATCAGTTTTACCCTTCATAAAAGAATTCTTTGAGGACAATATAAAACAACTACCATATTTAAAATGCATTGCACCTTTAATAGATGATGGAAATATTTGCTTGTAAAAATGTGAATCACCTGGAAAGACTGTTTATTCAAGTGTGTACTTCACATCAAATTTAAATACATGCAGTATAAACACACGTGCTAGATACCTTTGTAGTAGTACCTTGATAATTAAATAGATACATTGGAATTATTTGAGAAATTGTGCATGGACTTTTATTTTTTTAAAAACTGTAAATATATCTATTTTAAATATGTACTATATTCCAGCCATGTGTGTTTAAAATGTATTCACCGTTTATGAATATATATTTTTTCATATAGTACATTACACTAAATGATTCTGAGATACTCTTAATTTGAGTAATAAAACATTAGTTTTGTTTTCATGATAGTACAGGTATTTCTGCTTATCTGATTCATCCATCCAGTCATGTGGGCTTTCCTGTCTACCTTCTGTTAATCAAGTAAATGAGCAATAGATCAGTTTTGTGATGTTATGCCTTGGTTCCTCCTCTTCAGATTACTGCATTGCAGGGCCGCCCGGGGGGGAGGATGGACGGCAAGTGGGGCAGTTTGCCCCAGGCCCCACAGGGGCCCCCACGAGACTATAGTATTCTATAGTATTGCAACTTTTTTTTTTATGGAAGGGGCCCCTGAAATTGCTTTGCCCAGGCCCCCTGCATCCTCTGGGCGGCCCTGCTCCATTGCCTCTGAAGAGTTGACTGTCACAGATACAGTTCTCCAGACTTCTGCACCATTATACAGTCTCTTTCAGAGACGAGACAAAAAGGAATTAGAGGACTTGTCATCTAGCCAAATTTCTTGTCCCTGTTGCTGACCTGTTCAGCTCCTTTTTGCATGGATGTTTTTGCCTCCAAAAGCAATTTTGTAAAGAAGTCGTAAATTCACTGGATTCACTGTCTTAAATCCTCCTGACAGGGTAAAATAACTAGAGTATATTGGATGTTCTCCAGTAGTCAGTGGTCCGGACAACTTCTGTGCTTTTAGGTAGCCATCAAAATAGAAAAAGCTCGACGGTTATCTCTCTTTCTTTGTCCCAAATCCACAAAGAAAACTTTTTTTTCTGGCTGTCAGCTGAGTTCTGAAGAACTTGGATGGCTTTCTCGCCAGAAAAGAGAACAGAAGTATCAACTAGAGACTCTAAAGAGAAGGAGCTGAGGTGTACTGAGCTATGAATTCTGATAGGCATACTCATAGCCTGGACTAATGGTTCTGAATAAGCAGAAACCCAGTTCATAGGTGCACATTTAATCTGTTAGTGAAGCATCAACAAAGTCATTAAGCACCCAATTTTGATGTGTTTTAATTTAGCAGTGTTTTGTTCCAGAGAACAGATTTTTATCTGCTTAAATGTATTTATAAATATTTACATGTAGCAATTGTGTTGTTTCTGTTGATTTCATATACTAATACTTTTTCTTGATTTCACAAATTTCCAGCATATGGGAGACTTTGGAGGGATGCATAGACCTGGAATTGTTGTTGACTATCATAACAAACCCAGTTCTGCAGCAGTTGCTGCAAGAGGAATAAAGAGAAAAATTATACAGCAGCCATATAACAAACCTGGTGGGACATTTATCAAGAAACCCAAACTGACAAAACCTATTATGATGAACCAGAATAAACTACCTAGTAAGTAATTAAATGAAAAATCATACAAATAGCATTGTTTAATTTCTTCTTTTTAGACACAGGCATTTGTAATGTTTTGCAATTCTTCATTCTTCAGCACTGAAGTTCTCTACTAGGGCTTGGTGTTGGCACAAGTCAAAACTTTATTACCTAAGGGCTTGAAAAACTATAGATCAGATCGGCACCTTGGTGTGTAGATATTATGGTCATGGGCATGTTAGAAATACATATAGGTAGAAGGTAAATCCATTCAGGTGTATCTTTTTTTCGCCAACAAATTGTTTATTTAAATAAACTTTCTCGTTCTTTTGTTGTGAAGATAGCTTATCCAATGAGAGTAAGGGTCGTGTTGGTGTGTTAAATAAGTATTGCAGAAGACTGTCTCTAAGCAAACAGTGTCACAGCAAATTTGTTATTAAATAATCCCCCTTCATTATTTAAAGTAATTTCAGATCTTGGGATCACTTAAATGCAAATATTAAACCTGGGAGTCTGACATTCATAGGGTTTCCATCCGTCCGTATTTCCCCGAACATGTCTGGCTTTTGTGTCTCTAAATAGCTGTCTGGGAGGAAATGGTAACAAGGTTAAAATGTCCGGGGTTTTTTTCTCCCTTGCCTGCCTCCCTCCCTTCCATGCAGAGTGCGGCTGCTGATTGGGCGGCTGGGCCGATTGAGCCGCTCCCATTGGCCTCCAGCAGCCAGAGCCCTCCCCTGCTCCCCCCTCCCTCTGTCTGCAGCCCTGTGTAACACACAAACCGACCCACCGGGCAGCGTGTTTTGCCTACACGTGGAGCTAGAATGGTAAGGGGAGGGTGGGGGGGCAGTCAGGGAGCAGGGGAGTGTTGGATGGGTCCCTGGCCTCCACCTGCCACCACCCCTCCGCGCGTTCCCTCTGTGCGTTCCCCCTCCCCCCCCCGTGGGGGTCCCCCCTCCTTGCCTGCTTGTACTACCAGAGCCAGCAGCAACTGCTGTCTGCTGCCCCCGGGTCCTAGCGTCCCCCATCCACTAATGGGAAGACAGGCTGCCCTTACCCTGCCCTTCCATCCTAGCCCTGTGCCTCTCCAACGCCTCAAACCCCTCAGCCCCAGCCCTCATCCCCTCACACCCTAATCCTCTGCCCCAGCCCCGAGCCTGCTCCTGCATCATGAACCCCTCATCCTCAGACCCACAGCCCTCAACCCTGCATCCCCTCCTATCCCCAGACCCCCTCTCCCCTTCCCACCCCCCCTCCTGTCCTCAAACTCCCTCCCAAAGCCTGCACCGCCTCCCACCCCCAAACTCCAGAGCCTGCACCCCTCACCCCCTCCTGCACATCCACCCCCTGCCCCAGCCCAGAGTCTGCACCCAGCACCCAAACTCTATCCCAGAACCTGTACCCTGCACCCCTCCTGCACCCTAATCCCCAGCTCAGGACCTGCACCCCAGACCTCTTCCCCTCACCCAACCCCCCTCTCAGAGCCTTAGGCAGGTGGGGGCGAGGGTTCTGGGCACTACCAAAATTTCTACAACCCTGCCACCCATGCGAGTGGATAAGGGTCGGGGCAGTCAGGGGACAGGTAGGGTGTTAGGGGGCAGTTAGGGTGGGGGGTTCTCAGCAGGGGGCAGTCAGGGGACAAGAAGCAGGAGGGGTTGGGGTTCTGAGGGGGGCAGTCAGGGGGTGGGAAGTGGGAGGGAGTGGATGGGGCGGGGGCGGGGCTCCCCCCTCCCCCCCAGTGTCTTGTTTTTTGATTGTGGAATTATGGTAACCCTAGACATTCAGCTTGAACTTGGGCATTCTTTTTAAGTATTGAACCTTACTTTGGGTTTCTTTTCCATGCCTGGCTCTGATGCTGTAAGAATGGGATTGTGCATACCTTTATCCTTGTTGTTTTAAAACATATTCCCAGTATACTAATCCTCCATGGAAAAATTGCAGTGTGATGCATCAGTGCCTGCTCAGGATGCTATGAGTTCAGTAAAGATGCATGATAAATGCTTGCTATTCCATAGTATTTTGTATTGTAGCTGTTGAGACTTGCCAAATCTTAAAAAGTGCATTGTTGTATAAACCAGAGGAATGGAAACTTGACTCCAATTATGAATTTTTCTACTGTGTTTTAGTTCTTGTCAGTTGCCATAACTAATAGAGGGTGCTCTAAGCAGGAATTGTGAAGTTTTGAAATTAAAAGGTGTGTAACAACATAATTGAAAATAAATTACACAGTATGGAGGTTTACTTCAAAATGGTTTTGCTGTAATTGCAGAGTACCATTTTCAGTAATTGCAGAGTACCATTTTCTTTCCAGTATTGTGGAATCTGTCTGTTTGGGGTAAAGAGAGACAAATATTGATGCCTATAAAATGCTGCTTAAATTCAGGGAAATGAATTTTATGTAATACTTTTATATCTACATTATAGAGTCTAAGTTGGATGTTAATCTTTCCTTTTTTCTGACCACACTTCCTACTTCTCTAATGTTCAAGGCTTTAGACAAAACACTAATAAATGACAGAGTAGTTTTAGTCAGTGGTTTCATTTTCTTTAAATTTCTTCCTAATTTCATGCTTATAGAGCTGAAGACACTTATCCAGGATTCTGCTGCCAAGGTAAATATCCTTAGAATTGGAAAATACAGTTTTGGGACACTCTGGGATGGAGTTTATGAAGTGCACCTTTTAAGAAGAAGAATTTCTTAAATGCTTTTGACCGAAAGACTTATAGGCAGTTAAACTGTCTTTATAAAATATTTAAAGTAAAAAAAAATTCATCTGTTTTATGTAAAAATTAAAGTTTACGTTTTAGCATATTGAAAACTTGTGATTTTGGGCAGTTTGTCTATTCCATTCCAGTTGTAGTGCATAGTGTCTGCATATATCCTGTTAAAAAACGAGTGTTAATACTAGCTGGCAACTGTACATCTAGTTGGATAGGCACAGGCATGCATTTTAAAATTTTTAACAGGTGGCACTTCACAGCAAAAATGAGTATTCAGTTAAATGAGAACACAGTCTGGGTGACCTTGAGGACGTGGAATTGTTTGTGCAACATAACTAGCTGTTTAACTGAACCTCCAATGTGAGGATGAAAGTCTGAAGAATTTACTTGGCTTACTGCCTTGAATAGTCTAATTGAAAAGCCAAGTCTGCTGACCCTCAGTCTTGTGACCAGAACATGTTCACTGGAACATGCTAGCTATTTAGTAAGCACTAAGTTCTCTGTATGTTGGCAGGTTGAAAAGGTTCCCCTTTGAAACGTGAGCACCGCTGATGTGGAAGCCAGCGACTAAAACTTAGAACAACAAAACACAAAACGTGGGGTGTTTATATGAACACCCCACGTTGTTTTGTTCCAAGTTTCAGTCACTGGCTTCCATATTAGATGTGCTCAGTTTACAGGAAGCTTGTTCTGCCTACCAGGCCTTTAAATGGATCTGAGGCCTGTTCTACACTAGAAATCCCCTTTTCTGATATGCCTTGCTATTGTATGTATGGTTTGTCTGATAACAAGGAATGCTTTAAAATTGCTGCAAATTGTACAGTTTGTTTTCTTGGACTGCTGTGGGCATACTTTCCATACTGTGTAATGGACTTTCCATTAAACTATAACACACCTTTTTGTTTGTGTGGTTACTCTGCTTACAAGACCAACTGAAATCTGCAGAACAGTTTCTGAGACTTTCACTCAGTAAATGCATAATACTGCAAATCATTCACTTTAAATAGTAAATTGTAAAGAATGGACTGCTAGTTAACCTATTTTGCAGGTGTGCTTTTCCAATGAGGTCCTGTATGAAACATTGCAAATCTCTGGATCCATCAATAATGCCACTTTAGTAAATGCGTGTGAAAATTTATGCAGCTTTTTAAATGGATGCAATGTCATGCAGGAAAGTGGGAGACTCAAGTTCATATCTGGACTAAGGCTTCCATTCCCTGGCCTGGAGAGGCTGGGCATTTTAAAGGTATCTACTGATCTTGAGGGTAAGATGCTCAGGCCATTTCACTCCACAAAACTCCATACCAGATGATTTATGCAGCAGTTAAACAAGGAATCCTTTGCCCATCTTTTGGGTTGAAGGTAATGTGCCACATTGAAAATTTTAACCCTGGAGCGCTTTATTGGGAAATGTAAAAAGAATGATACGGGTGGGGGATATTCTCTTTTCTGCTGGAGCAGAGTAGTATTCAGTTCCTACATGGAGGGTGAAGAGCCTATTCCACAAAATAAAATACAAAATGTCTTTGGAGGCCAATAGGGAAGCACAGCTCTTCTAAAGTAATTATGAATGTTTTGAACACTTAATACTACTTCTGGTTCCAGCTAGCTTTTTGAAATTCTCTTCACTGAGATGAGTTTGTCATAGGGGTGGGTACACATTTTCTGTTGTTTGTTTGGCTGGACACACGTTTCAGGGGAAATGACCTTTCTTTAAAGTTGACTTGCAAAAGGAAAAACAAATTATACCTTCTTACTTCTTGTGAACGGTGGCCTGAATTATTATTATTATTTTTTTTAAACACATGTTGTTGTTCATTAGAATCCTAGAGCAGAAATACAGAACTATTGTGATTGGTAAAAGCCTGAAAACTGAGCAGTTAAGAAAGGAAGGGATTTTTAGTCAGACATTTTAAAACTTAGTTACTTGGCAACATATTCTTACTCAAATGCCTGAGAAACATTTGACAGAATTTCTTTGCTTAAGATTCTACTATCCCTGCTAAGAAAATTCATCCTCCACTACTTTAGTCCTCTAGCAAAAACCAGGAAGATTTATTATTTATCTTCAAGCTATAAGCCAAAAGTATGTGTGGGAGGATTTAAAAATTGATATTCAGTGCCTATACATCATAAATAATCAAAAGGAAACATTAACAATTGTGTTTTTTCCTTGTAGATCATCTTTGTATTTATTTTCATTGTATAAGCTATCTTCACAACAAAAAGGGTGGCTAGAGACTGATTTCTTTTTAATGATAAATTATGTTTTATGCAACTGCAAATATTGCAATGAAACACTAAAATTGTGGGGTATTTGAATAATTGCGATTTTCCAGTGTCCCTCCTGGTCACTTACTTGGAAATGCCTTTAGTATCTAGGCAAAATGGGGTTGGGTTGGCTTTAACTCTGAATTTCCTCACTTTGTGAGTTTAATTCAGGCCCTTATCCTCTAAACTTGCATTGAAATATTAATGTTTACTGATTTTTTTTTTTTTTAAATTAAAAATACCCAAAACTTATGCCATTAAGTCACTATGACTTGAATTTTATTTCACATTTTGGGACTAGAAAAGATGGTTGTTAAAGACTTAGGGGAAGTCAAGCATTACACTTTCTACTCTCTGGATTTTGGAGATATAAAGTGTTTAACCCAATTCACTATGTGTTCAGGTACCAAACCAGAGGTCAAAAGTGAAGAGGAGGAAAAACGCCGAATTGAGGCAAGAAGAGAGAAACAGAGGCGTAGAAGGGAGAAAAACAGTGAAAAATATGGTGATGGATACAGGTTTGTGCTGTTGGTGTTGTTTTCTATTTAATATCATCATTCCCAGTACAGGGATCGGCAACTTTTGGCACACGGCCGGGATGGTTTGCTTACCTTCAGCATCTGCAGGTTTGGCTGATTGCAGCTCCCACTGGCCGCGGTTCGCCGTCCCAGGCCAATGGGGGCTGCCGAAAGCGGCGCGGGCCGAGGGATGTGCTGGTTGCTGCTTCCCACAGCCCCCATTGGCCTGGAGCCGGAGCTGCGATTGGCCGAACCTGTGGATGCTGCAGGTAAACCGTTCCGGCCTGCCAGGAGTTTACCCTGATGGGCCATGTGCCAAAGGTTGCCCATCCCTGCCCTTGAAGCACCTTTTGCTGGGTGCTCTCTATAGAGGAATACATCAAAGGGTGCTAGGTATACAACAGTGTTTTTAAAAAAAACAATTTGTCTTGGAGGAGAGGAGATTGCTCAACTAGAGTACTTGAAACATTTTGAGATATAGTAGCATTAATATTTCTGAAAGTATATTAGTGCACACCACTATGCTTATGAGATGTTAAAATAATCATCTTTTACAGTGGTACCATTTTTCAGTACTACGCCATATGTTTCTAGTACAATTAGATGAATCTACATGCTGAAAGGGTATTTCTGCTATCCTTCTTAAGCTCCTCAGGATAGGAATTGATCTTATTCTGTGTTTCATTTGTCTCCATTTTAAGCATTACAAAAGTGCCAAATTATCTGGGAGGCCTGGGTTTCACACAAAAATGGAATACTTTAGTAAATAAGAGGAGTATTCAGTTTCAAGTATATTCCACTAAACTGTGCCCCAGGAAAATGGATTCATTAAGATTATACCGGGATCTCAAACTCTCCAGAGTGCAAGGGGAATTTTGATGTAAGATTTCAGCTTTGTAGTAAAAATAAATTGAGATCTCCCTGATGTGATCTTATTCTGACTGAAGTGGTTTTTTTTTTTTTTTTTTTTTTGGTAGTCTTGTGATTATATAGGATTACGTATTATCTGGGTGGAGGGAAAGAAAAGCTCTCTGACTACATCTGTTCCTCAAACTGTCTCCATTTTTTTGGTCCTCTTTCCTGTCCCTGCTGTTTGTACCTTTCCCCACCAATATGAGATTGACACACCTGATAGTTTCGCTATTGCTAAACACTGACAGAGTTTTTGAATATCAGCAATAAAATTAACCAACAGTTAACAAAATGTTGAGTAACAGTTCAGTACATGCCTATTTAAAAATTCAGATAGACGTCACTGGTTGGGTTTGCATTCAGCTCACTTTTGGCCCTTACCTTCAGAAACATAGCACTGCAAATTTAGCTTTCTCTTATGTAAATGTCATTAATAAAAATTATAGAAAAAGTTGGCTTAATTTTCTACACTTACTAGGGAAAACTTTCCTACTTGTCATAGGTGACTGGATTGAACATGTCCCCACATAAGCCACCTAGGTAATTCTTGAAAAACACTGACTTAAAAAAACAAACAAAAACTTATTGAACAGTAACACCTTTAACATACATGTTTCTCCTGCTAGAATGGCATTCACTTGCTCATTCTGTAAATTTCGAACCTTTGAAGAGAAAGACATTGAAGCTCATTTGGAAAGTGCTGCTCACCAGGAAACATTGGATCATATTCAGAAGCAAACCAAATTTGACAAAGTAGTGATGGAGTTTCTGCACGTAAGTCATTATGTTCATAGCATCATAGAAATGTAGGGCTGGAAGGGACCCCAAGAGATCATCTAGTACAGCCTCCTGTGCTGAGGCATGACCAAGTAAACCCAGTCCAACCTGTGAGTTGAAAGACTCCAGTGAGTCTCCTACAACCTAAAGCTATTCCAGAATTTAACTACCCTTACAGTTAGAACAGTTTTCCTAACATCTAACCTAAACCTCTCTGCTTGCTCTAGAGTAAGCCCATTACTTCTTGTCCTACCTTCAGTGGACATGGAGAACAATTAATTATGTTTGCATCCAAAGAAGTGGGTATTCACCCACGAAAGCTGATGCTCCTATACGTTTGTTAGTCTATAAGGTGCCACAGAACTCTTTGCTGCTTTTACAGATCCAGACTAACACGGCTACCCCTTTGATAATTAATTATGGTCCTCTTTATATGTGCACTGACAGTGGCGTGTAGAGTTCAGTCACGGCATGCAAAGCTAGCACCAGTAAAAATACAGTGTATACAGAGGCCTGGCTTACGTAGAATAGAGTAAGTGCCCTGAACCCCTAGGGTATATACCCTACATGGCTCTCTACATGCCCATGCCGTGCCTCCCATGTCTGCACTTCAAGTTTTAGTAGTGTAGTGTCCAGCTGCCTCCCCACTGCCAAAGCCTTTTCCCATGGTGGAGGAGAGGAGGCAGTGGGGAAAGGCTCTGGAGGGGGGGCGGGGGAGAGAGGGAAGAGGAAAGGCTCTGATGGTGTGGGGGAAGGGAGCAGGGGAAGCAGTGGTGGTGGGATGGGGAGGGAGCAGGGGAGATAGTGGGGAAGGGCTCTGTCCGCTGTGATTTCTTGAAGATAATTGTTAATGGTTCTGAGATTGCTTCAGCTAGTTCCTTAAATACCCTTGGATGAATTTTGTCAGACCTTGCCAACTTGAATACATCTAAATTATCTTGATTTGTAGGTCACTTGCATATTGGAGTTTAAATTAAATTGTACCATTTATCATCTTCAAAACAAGTACTTAATTTTTCATTAGATCATTTCACTCAGGAAAAGGGTTGTCCATGGTAAACACTACTGAACAGAAAGGCAAGTTCAGAATTTTTGAGAAGTAGCATTGCTTCACAGCTAGTTAACAAAGTAAGCCATTATTGAAGTTAATAGTTTTGAATGTCTTTGTTAGCCACTATGCCAGAACATTCCCTTGGAACTAATAATAGTTGAGATGTACATATCTAATAATCAAGAGTAGAA
Organism: Trachemys scripta elegans; assembly: GCF_013100865.1. Lineage (NCBI taxonomy): Eukaryota > Metazoa > Chordata > Testudines > Emydidae > Trachemys > Trachemys scripta. The sequence goes on along the minus strand of NC_048305.1, from coordinate 77,253,978 downwards.
AGAGATGGGTAACTTTCAAAATTTAGTATGTTTCTGATTTGGGGTGTTGTGTAGGTGGAGAAATACGTCAGTCACTTAAAACTGATGTTCTGTTTCCCGCATTCTAGGAGTGTATGGTGAATAAATTCAAGAAGACAGCTATGCGCAAACAGCAGACTAACAACCAAACTGAAAATGTCCAAGTTGTTGAAAAAGATGTAATGGAAGGCAAGTAACAGACTCCATATGAAAGTGCATGTTTTGGGAATACCCAGGTCTTTTTTCTTTTCTTTTAATTTAATTTTATTCTCATTTGAACATGCTGATCTGATATTTGGATTAAAATCTGCTGGACTCTTTAGACTCTCTTTAAAAGCTGTTTACTCCAAAGGCAAGTCTCCTCATTTTAGTTCTAGAATTCTGGTCGCCAGTGCATCTGTAGTGTTAAAGGTCTCAAAACCTTCCGAAACTAGGTACTATTACTAAGATTTTGAGTCGATTACATGTCACTTATTCCACACCCTTCCTCTTTTGGGATGAGATTCTGTTCTGGGCCTTTAAGAAGTGCAGCACTAAACTTGCAACTCGGGGAGGTGGTGGGGTAAAATGACTTTTAAGCCACTGGTGTAGCCATTCTAGGGCTGTCCTAGGGGCTAGAGAAGCCCTCGGTGTAACTTAGCCCTAGAGACTTTTCTGAATTACAGTGACCTCCCTGCCTTATGAGCTGTGGTACTGTGTAAGCAGCCCTGCCCCAACACCCCTCTCTGTCCAGATGGAGTTTCTATGCTGGGTCTTACAAGGAATCTTCAGGAGGCAGCATTGTGGCTGTTTTCCGGAGTGTGTGCACTAAGAAGAATCCTCCCTCGTGCTACTCTGGCCCTTTTGTAGAGCATATAGTGGCCAGGATCTTACCCTTGATCTTTGTCTTGTCTTAATTAGCACAGAACTTATCAGATAAGACATCCACTGGATCAAAGATCCACACGATTCATGTGTAGGCAGGCCCCTTAGACCTTTGGTCCAGTGGATGTCATATCTGCTAAATGTGGTGTAAATTACGGTGTACTATAAAACATTTAAAATAGCTTAAATTAAACTATTTACAGCAGTTCTAAAAAGTCATCCCCTTTTTTTTCGGTGTATAGGAAAACCTTTTCATGTTAGCTTGTTAACAGAAAACCTTGAATGCAAATATTGTAAGTTTTTAAGTAGAATTTGAGTCTTGCAACTTTTCCTGTCGGGGGGGGGGGGGGGAATTCATATATCCTTAAGTCGGGCAGAGTGGCAATTCATACAGCTACTACAATAGGATCAATCCTAGAGAAATTTTTTTTTAACTTTAAAAATATCTAAGTACCTTAAATAAAATTAGGTTCTTCTTTGAGTGCTAGTCCCTATGTGTATTCCACACATGGGTACCTATGCATGCCGTGTACCCGAGTCCAGAAATTCTTAGTAAGCAGTGTCTGGTGGCCTTCACATGCACAGTTGCTATCCTCGTGCTGCAGACCGAAAGCATAAGAGTCAGTGCAGGCTGACACCTCTCCTGTTCCATCTTACTGCTACATGGCCTGCCTCAGTCCTGGTCTACACTGAGGTCGACCTAAGATACACAATTTCAGCTACGCGAATAGCATAGCTGAAGTCGGCGTATCTTAGGTCGATTTACCTGGCTGTGAGGACGGCGGCGAGTTGACCGCTGCTGCTCCCCCGTCGACTCTGCTTCCGCCTCTCGCGAGCTGGAGTTCTGAAGTTGATGGGGAATGCGTTTGGGGATCGATTTATCCACGTCTAGATGAGACGCGGCTAAATCGATCCCCGATAGATCAATCCCTACCCGCCAATCCGACGGGTAGTGAAGTTCTGCCCTCAGAATCCTCTGGGTCCACAGTTTTCCCCAGCTTGTTTCATAGCAGTCTGTAAATATATATTGTAAATAGTTTTAATATTTAGCATAATTTAAGTTTTGCGATAATTTAGTTAGTTTGACTTAGCTTTTCCCATTTTGGGGAGTCCCTCCCTGTGGATTGGGACTAGGCCTGATGTCCCAGGGTTCAAGAATTGCATATCTTGCCCTCGCTTCTTCTCCATGAGCAGTTAGCACCAGTGCTACCACTACTGTCTGGGTAAGATGCATATCTCAGCAAAGTGCAGTATTTGAAATTTGTTTTCCCCCATGAATATGTGAAGCTCATGATGTTCAGCTTGGGACACGCCTTATGGAGAAGGCCATGAGATCTCACTTGGATTCAGGCAAGGGAGACTCCCCTGTACATTGACCTTAACTGATGAGCTGCAATCCTCTGAGGATGAGCTTGAGAATGGAGCCTAGAGCTGCTAAGCCCAAGGGCTTTGCACAAGAGGGGTACTCTCATAGATACAAGGACAGATCCCCATCCAGGTCTATTCCTAAAAGAAGAGACCCCTCCCTGACTGTGTCTAGGTCAGGTGAGCCTTCGCTCACAATTCTGAAGGGCTCAGGACCACTTAAGACTCCCGGGCGGGTGGTTAAAATGCATAAAAAAAAGGATCTGTCAGGACTGCCTTTGGTTCTGATTTCTAAACATAAAGACTGTCGTCCACTAGCTCCATTTAAGAGTGCTAGACCTGAGTCTTTGGTGTTTTTGTTTTTTAAATAAATCAGATATTTGAAATATTAAAGTGAGTTTGATTTATTTGCCCAGGAGCATCTGTATGACTTCTTTCAGTTAAGCAACTCTGTCTTACTTTGGCAAATTTAATTAGCATGAACTGAGCTTTGTAAATGTTTGCTTGTGTATGATTGATGTAGACAATAGAGCCTCATAATTGTGGTAATGTCTTGTTTTCTTTGCTAGGCGTTACTGCTGATGACCACATGATGAAAGTTGAGACTGTTCACTGCAGTGCTTGCAGTGTGTATGTTCCTGCACTACACAGTTCTGTTCAACAGCACTTAAAATCTCCTGATCACACAAAGGGAAAACAAGTAAGATTTAGTATTTTATAAATGTGTAATGCTTAGTTCGTAATTAATTGTTCTGTGAACTGCTGAAGGTACAGTCTAATCTGAAGAGAAAATAGAATGCAGGTTTCCCTTTTAACTTTAGAATCTTATATTTTGATACTGGGCATCTAATGAGGAGCAATAACATAAGCTATTTGACAAGAGGGCTGAGTTTGTGATCTGTAGCTACGGGGTTTTTTAGTTTTCTTGTGATTCAGTGTAAGCTTTAGATTTATATTCTGACTAATAAGTATATACTCTGATATGCTAGTTTTCTAGTGAAAGTAATGGTTTACGAAGGTTCAACTTTCCAGTAACAGTGTATACATTAATAATAAGGTGCTTTATGGCTGCCAATCAGGATCAAAAGAAAATCAGTGGTGACATACTTCTCTAGTAAATTCCTCGATCTATTAGAAATTGAAACTAATAAGAAAACTTACTGCACTAAATATTCAGGAGTACTAAATACTGTTCTTGGTTGAATGCATGAGATAACTGAAAGGAATTGTTGGAACAATAGTTATTTAAATTTATAAATAGGAGTTTAGAGCATTGATTTAGGCAATTATTTATAGTGATATTGCACTAGTATTTCATTGTCCTTTCCCGTCTATAGCAGACTTTAATGTATACCTAGTGCAAGGACTACATTCATGTATTTTGGGTGGTGCTGCTGCCATCATTTCCTCTGCAGGTTTCATATAGACATATGCATGCCACCTCACTGTTGTTTAAAGCCAAGGTGTTTCTTCTGATTAAGCACTTTTTTAATAAGAAGGAAAAATCTTATATAGAAAGAATTAGAACAGTTGAGAAGTAGTAGTGCTACACAAAAACAAAATTTCCATTGCAACTTAAAATGCTTCATTTTTAATTTAACTAATCTCATAAGGTGAATGGTTGAAAGAGGAACATGACTGGAAAAATGGTGGTAGCTGGTGAGTGGGGCTTGGAGAATAATATAAATCTGCAGTAGTTTGGACATTCCCTGTCCATTATACAGTTACTGAGGTTTTGTATATTTTTAATAATTATTATAATAAATTATAGAAAATGATATGCAAGGCAATCTGCTCTGATACGTCAGAGAACTTTTTTGCATTAGCGGCCAATGTAAGTTTAAATGTGCATTAAATACATTCAGAGAAACCAGTTACATGGTTGCAGTTTGTAATGTAGATGAGGGCTTAACTGTCCCTAGTCAAGGCTAAAGCCATGGGCCAGTCCACTCACCCACATACAAATATAGCTGTGTTGTACCCAGTTCCTCTGATTTCAGTTATTGTGTAGGTTGGACTGTTGATGCCAAGAGTTAGTGTTTCCTGCTTCAACAAGAAATGTGTAACAGCTCTAATGTAGCAGCCCCTAACCAATATAGCATGAATTAAATTTGTATCACATGACTATTTAAATAGATCAGGTTTGTAATAGTTACAATTAAATCCATTTCATAGGCCTACAGAGAACAAATAAAAAGGGAGAGTGTACTGACTGCTACCAGCATCTTGAATAACCCAATAGTGAAGGCACGATATGAGCTGTATGTCAAGGTAAGATATGAATGGAAAAAATGATACTGTCTTCTCTGATCTTGTTTATGGTGTCACCCTGTTCTCTCTACATCCCCCATTGATGCTAATCTCAGTGCATGTTTGTCTCCTCTGCCTTCTTACAGACCACCCCAATCCATGGAATACCCTCCCATCTTGATTCACTGAGCCACCTCTCTACCCTCTTTTATGTACCTCACAAAAATTTTGTGATGCCAATAAGTCTGCTATTAACACTTTAAAAAAAAAATCCTATTGTATTCCCATTTTGGGGTGTCCTAGTTTGTCCAGTCTTGTCTCTTTTTTAGTTTTTAAGCAGACTCATGTTGAGTTTGTAAATTAGGTGCATTGTTGATGCTTTATTAGTAAATAACAGTATGTATGACACTGACTCTTGCAGAGGTTGCAGATTCTGTGACTTTGTATTAAAACTGCACTAATCCTTTTGCCCAAATATCCTACTTCATCAGTAATATAAATTCAAAGATTCCATTGCACATCTCATAACTGTCATACTAAATTGCTAATATGTCCAGAGACCACTTGATTATTCCACTTCTGTTTGCTGCAAAAGAAAATTACTAGTCTGATATAGAGGTGATATACACCTCTACCTCGATATAATGCTGTCCTGGGGAGCCAAAAAAATCTTACCATGTTATAGGTGAAACCGCGTTATATCGGACTTGCTTTGATCCACCGGAGTGCACAGCCCTGTCCCCCTGAGCACTGCTTTACCGCGTTATGTCTGAATTCGTGTTATATTGGGTCACATTATATAGGGGTAGAAGTGTAGTTTATTTCAGTGTCCGAATAAATCAGCATTACTAATAGCAGTCTATGCCACCATAAACTTAGAATTAAAGTATCTTTGCAACCCTTGAGCAGGACATCTGTTGGGATGCCTGTGAATGCAGTTTCATATATAATGCCCAATTTTCTGGATCAACTAAATATACCCTACTTTGATATTTAAACTGTAGTGAGAGTAACTATAAGTAGGTGTCAAAATAGCCATCATTTTGTCCGTACATAGGTGTCAAAATAATACTGATTTTTCAATCTATACTGACAAGAGTAAAATCTTCAGGAAAAATTACAAGATTGCAATCAATGTGTCAAATAACCAGGATTTAAAATGTCAAATTGTTCTCATGCTGTGAGATTTAGCATAGATGCATCAGTTGAAACCATGAGCTCCAGCCTCTTGAGTCTTTAATTAAATTCTACAAATATACAGAATTTGGACTTATAGTTCAGTATCCTTAGCAAAACATTTCTAGCCCGCAAGCTAAACGGGGTAGGGAGAGAGAATAGAGGTAAATTTGTTTAGGTGACTTTAAAAATGCATTTCTATACTTTCAAATTGGAATTTCCTGGTTTTCTTGCATTTAGTTCTTAAAGCTGATAGTTTAAAGTGTCTTTCCCTGAAGTTGCAGATGGTAAGATTGAACATATACAACAATTTAAAGAAGGTTCAGAATTTTGAGTTATATACACTTTACACTTACTGATCTATTAAATATTCATTTCACTACTGCCAGAATGAGTTGTGATTGTACCTGGACAATAGCAACCTACAGTTGACCTGCAAAGGAATTTAAAAAAAATAAACAAACTATTCTTCTTTGAGAATTTGTGGATTCCACAAATGTGTGTGCACATAAACCTGAAATCTTTTAGCCATAAGTGTCCCTTTCGGCTGCATGTGCAACCGGTGTACTTTTGCACCTCTCACAGGAAGGGTATAAAAGGCAGAGAAGCACCAACTGCCACTCAGTTCCTTCTAACTGCCTGTAGTAGTGAGTAAGGTGCCAACTTGAGTTCTTCTCACGCTCAGGTTGACCATCCCTGAGCTACATGGCATTGTAGGCAATCTCATCATACCATCCCCTCCATAAACTTATCAAGCTCAGTCTTGAAGCAAGTTAGTTTGTTTTTGCCCCTACTGCTCCCCTTGGAAGGCTGTTCCAGAACTTCACTTCACTGATGGTTAGAAACTTTCATCTAATTTCAAGCCTAAATTTGTTTACAGCCAGTTTATATCCATTTGTTCTTGTGACTACATTGGACCTTAACTTAAATAATGCCTCTCCCTCCCTGGTATTTATCCCTCTGATGTATTCAAAGAGAGCAATCATATCTCCCCCACAGCCTTCTTTTGGTTAAAGCTAACCTAATTTCTGCGGTGGTATTCTGCAAAGATTCAGCTACTAGTTGGTACTCTGTCTCCTCATTGATGCATAAACATGATCAAGACCAAAATAAATAAAATAATTTTATAATACATTACTTTGGGTTTGTAATTAATTATGTTATGGAATACTTACTGTCTTTGAAGCACTCAGGGCTATTAGTTAGCTCTGTTAGGGTCCATCTGGCTGCAGATCAGCATATAGTCCGAATGTTGATGGTCATTTGATTTTTTCCCATCACCCTATGTTACGTAGGTTTTTAAAAGGCCTAATTCATATATTTCCACCAATATTAAGGAACCATTTGCTACCTGGGACTCGAGCGTGATTCTTATGTCTGATGGACCCTCCATTTGAGCTTGTCATCTTCTTTGTCTCACCTCTCTGTTTAAAGTGATGTTTTTGGTAGCCATCACCGCAGCACACAAGGTGAGCGAAATTCGAGTTTTGATGGCTGGCCCTCCATATGCTGTTTCATAAGGACAGAGTTACACTCAGGCTACATTCAAGATTTTTACCAAAAATAGTTTTGGACTTTCATATAAATCAGTTTCTTCCCTTACTGGTATTTTTTCTTAAGCCTCTTGACTCTCTTCTGTGGAGATTAAACTCCACACATTTAGACATTCTTAGGGATATGCCCTTTTATCTTTTCACAATGAAGCCTTTTTGTAAATCATCTAGACTTTTTTTTTGTAGCTTTTGGTAATAAGTCTGAGGGACAGGCTGTATCCTCTCAGATTCTGTAAATAGGTTAGACTGCATTAAAATTTCCTATTCTTTTGAATAATCTACCTGTTCCCCCTCAAGTTAGGATACGCTCTTCTAGGATCCAGTTGATATCTGTGGCTTCTTTCAGAGGGGTTCCTATTTCTGAAATTTGTAGAACAGCTACTTGGAATTCTGTTCAGACATTTACCAATCACTGCTTCATTGTTACAGGTTCTAGATCAGATGCCAAGTTAGGTAGGGCTGTTCTACAGTTGTCATTTAGATAGGACTTTATCACCCATCTCCTTGAAGGATAACTGCTAGTTCTACAGTCAGATCCATGTGTGGGTAAATGCCTGAAGAAGAGAGGTTACTTATGTTACAGTAACAAGAGTTCTTCAAGATGTTTTTGTCCACATGGATCCCAGGACCCACCCTCCTTCCCCACTGAAACAGAGTTCTTACCGGGATTTCTGTATTAGTGTAAAAACTGACTGGAAGTTTGGGCTGCTTTATACCTTTCCTGCAAGAACCATCCATGAAGGTACACAGGGTGTGTTCGCAACCCTAGTGGACACTTGTATGTCTTAGGTGCACTTGTCTGCATTGAGATCCATGTGGACAAAAGCATCTTGAACTCCAGTTACTGTAAGGTAAGTAACCTCTGTTTTCAGGCTCTGTGTGTGTGTATCTCAAAAGAAGGCATAAATCCAGATTCAAGTGTTGCTTTTTTAACTGTAGAAATATTGATGTTATCAAGTTCCAGTCATGTCTGGTGTTGTAGTCCTCCTAAGTAGACCTTGAATAACACTGTGGTGCTTGAAAAAAATCTTAAAAAATAAATAAACTCCAAACTTACATGGCTTTCTTTACACATCATAAGCAAAAATAACAGAAGCCCAATATTTTTTTCCTTTTCAGATCACCTTTAAGTAATACTCTTAGAAAACTAGTTGTGCTTTAATTAGTAGCTTGTGCAAAACAGCTGTCTACATTTCATGTAATTCCATTGTTTTTATTGCTTACTGTTAATACATAGTTCTTAAAGGTGTACAGCAAAACAAAAATGTTCTGTATTGAATGTCACTACTAAACAGGGAGAACATTCAGGAGAAAATTAAGTTTTGACTAATCTATTTAAAATACACTTCTGTCTTTGAAATCTGCTTGCTACTTCCTGGTTCACTAAGGTTAACCAAGAATATGAATTTCAGATCAGACAATTTCAGTGACCATTAAAAGGTTCATAATTCTGGGTTTAACTTGGTTATAATTTTGCCTTATAGTTCACCTTTTTGACATAGAATTGTCTTCTTGAGAATGAATAGACTGACTTAGTGTGAATAAGAGAAGGTAGAAGGAAACCAGTTTTTTCAAATTCATCCTTCAATCCAGGAAGCAAAGCTGCTGGAGCTATATGAAGAATTGCTTCTTTGTGAAGTTTAAGCATGCTGTTTTATCTATTGAGTTGTTAATGCTGACATGATACTAAGGTTTTAGCTGCATATCTAACACTGAGCTGCTGCAGACTGAAAGCACCCAAAACTGTTAAGTGCCAGTTTTGATTTCATTAGAGCCAAATATTGAGATCATGATTTCTAACATCTAGAGATTTGTACTTCTATTTCTCACTTTATACTCATGTGGTGTCTGTTTTAAATATAAAAATTAGATGTAGCCCATCATGAACCTCAAAAATCCATTTTTTGATCTCCATGTGTTGCCCCAGAAATAATGTAACAAATTTGGGCATTATTTCAACAGTTTTTTCTCTTACATGACTTGACAGTGCATGTTTCTGCTAAATAAAATTAAGTTTTCATTTTTAATGTCTTAGATTTTAAAATATTTGAACAGTTTAATTTCTCTATTTTAGGGTGAAAATCCTTTTGAAATTACTGATCAATCTCAGGATCAGCAGGCGGGGGAAGAAGAAGAAGAAGAAGACAAGGCTGATGAGCCTGCTGAAGAGGAAGAGGAAGAGGAGGAGGAGGAGGAAGAAACAGAAGAACAAACTGACTTCACCCTTGACCAAACTGAAGATAACTAAATGCATGAAAATGAAAAAATTCAAATTGAAAGACAGCTTTTTATTTCTGTTGTAAAGTGGCTAAATGTAAGACCTTGTAATAGTTTCACAGATGAGACTTGTGTAACATCCCCACCCTATGCATGCATTCCATTATGCGGAGAACTTGTTTATATAATTTCAGTGTTTCCCATTTGTTTAAAATGACATTAAGATGATTTTAGTTGAGCTTTTATAGCAACCAAACTGTTAGAGCTGATTAAAACATTTTGTGTTGTATATTTTTTTAAGCTTTCTTTTCCTTTTTTTGGTGTTGAAAATGGACTATATTATTAGTGTTTGTTCTAATCACTTGAGAAAGGTAGTTTGAGGGTAAATATTCCAAGTGCTGTGTGACACAATACATTATGCAGCTCATAATATTTACCCCTTAGGGCTACGATGCATAAACTTAAAAATTGTGCTGTGAGTGTGGCTATTTTTTGGACTGTATTGCACACTGTATAGTAGTGTACATGTTATAAACATGCCTTGTAGCTTTTTGTGATAAAATGTACCAGTTTGTAGCAATAAAATGTTTTAGAAACATGGGTGTTCTTTTTTGTAGTTAAATACTAGCAAAAATATTTTTTTTCTGTAGTTGTGGGGAAATGTCTGTAAGTAAAAATTCAAGTATAAATCCCACTAACCCAATTTGCAAACCTACTATTCCATTTGCGGTTCAATGATTGACATGGCACCCTTTATTTGATGCTTCACAGTTTCAGTCCCCACCTATCAATATGCATTCCATGCTTCCACCTGGTTTGTATGTATACATGGGGAGCGTGTGTGTGTTTGTGCACACTCTGCATACAGTTCTATCCAGTTGGGGTGAAAGCCCCGTGCTAGCCTGCTGTGGAATATCTATCCTTGTGGAACCTTGTGACATGCATTAACATTTAATATGCTTTGATCTAGTCCTCTTTTGAACTGGATTAATCAAAACACATGAACAAACTGTTAATTTGTAGCTATATCATTGCCATTTTTATCTTACAGACAGGGTTGAGAATAAAGGAGCTAGGGGGAGGAGGAAGGAAACTAGTTGTGGAAACTAAGAGATAATTTATGTGATACAGACCAGGTTGGAGTTTCTAGACCATTGATATAATCTAGAGTGAAAAGGTGAGCAGGGGTTGGCTGAAAGAGAATGTTACTTCTTGTGAAATATAAGGTAGGTGGTCTGTGAGATTAAAACATATTCAAGACGTGATCATTGACACTGTTTTGCTGTGCTCCATATTCTTTGAAAATATGCTTATATAGATATGATGTAGCAGATATACTTTATGCAAGATGGGTCTTGTAAGGTATCATGGGAAAGGTTATGATTTACTGAATGTGATTATCCACTTTGTATGCATATATCATTTCTGTATCTAAAGTTAGGAATATGGACTATAACAATTACAACTGGGTGTGTATTGGGAAGACACTCACAAGACGACAGGCCATTAGATTTGATGGGCCATCAGGAAGGAACAACAGAACCATGAAGTTACTAATGCCCCTCCCTCCTGGGAGGGGTCTGGGGATGTAACTGTGACACTATTGGGTCAAGTGGTCTTGTCACCTGGTAGTAAACATTATCTGGGACTTCTTGTAACTTTCCACTAACTTTCCACTGAAAGGGAAGGGGAGTCAAGTTTGGGGAAACAAAGGATTCCCGCCTTATGTAAATCTTATTTAAGGGTGGGGAGGAAGGCAAACGGGACTCCTCCTCTCCATGGCCTGTCCACCCAAGGAGAAAGACTGCTAATGACACCTGAAAGGAAGGCAAGGGGGAAGTCCAGACAGATGGGTCCAGTCTGAAAAGAAATAACTGGAACTCTAAACCACAGAAACTTTGCAACTGGCCTAAGAACATTTAGGGCAAGAAATTGTATTTTGTAACCTGCTTCTTAAGTATATTGAGTTTAGCTTGCATATTTGGTTTTATTTGCTCAGTAATCTACTTTATCTCATATTCACTTAAAATTCACTTTTTGTAGTTAATAAAAGTATTTCTTGTTTATAATATAACCCCATTAGTACAATTCACACGGGGTCGGGGGGAGATGCTGTGAATACTTTCCTTCACATTGAGGGAGGAGGCAGATTTCATAATATATCTTTGGGTCTGCACTTCAAGGGAGGTCGACACCTGAGTGCTCGGGAAAGTCCCTTAAGCTGAGCTTTCCCAGAACTGATCTCAGTGTCTGTTTCGTTCTGCAGTTGGGAGTGGCCCTGCCTGCGTGTGTGCTAGAGGAGGCTTAAGAGCTTGGCTCAGCAAGACAGGTAAAAAGGGTACCCAGGCTGGCATAACAGGCGAGCTCAGCGGTATCTCAGCACATCAGATGACATCCTAAAAGGGGCAACCTGTCACAGATATGGTCCCTAAATGTATGTATTACTGAGATATGTCTGAGCTGCTATTGGCCCGAATTTATCAGGTACAGGGGGTAGTTTGAATTGAGAGAAAATAAAGGCAGGTGGCCATAATTGTTGCACCAATCTGAATTGCAAGCCTCCTTTTCCAAAGCTGGACTTGGTTGAGTGTGTCCATTGTGTGAAAGTCTTGTAATGGAGTTAAGATCGAATGTGGTATTAGGAAATTGTTCATCCCATTGCACTTTGTAGCCCTGGGTGATCTGGCAGAGTTTCTTTCTGGGGTGATTGTTCTGGCCAACTTGAATGTCTGAATGAACAGCCCATCAGGGTTAGCATGGGATCTCTTGGCTTTCATGGCAATCATAAGACAGGTCTTTAATAGGGAAGGGTGGTTTCTGGCTAGGTACATATGTGGTCCCCATTACTGTAGTTTGAGTATTTCAAACATTAATTACTTTATCCTCTGTACCTCTGGAGGACAACGTTCCACAGGCTCGGCCTCATTCTGAATGTAGCAAAGTCAACCATAACCCCCATTCAAAGAATAGAGTTCATTGGAGCCCTCCTGGATTCCAGTCAGGCCAGAGCATTCCTCCCGGAATCTCGCTTCCTCGCCATGAGCGCCATCATAGAGGATCTCAGAAGATTCCTTACCCCTACAGCATGGAACTCGGGCATATGGCTGCTTGCACATATGTGGTACAGCATGCCAGGCTGTGGATCCAGCCTCTGCAGGCTTGGCTAGCCCAGGTGTACAAGCCGAACCAGGACCACCTAGACTGGTCACACTCACTCTTCTGGTCCTCAAGTCCCTCCGGTGGTGGCTTGACCTGCAAACAGTATATGCGGGAATACCCTTTTCCAGACCTTAGCCATTGCTGTCCCTAGTCACAGATACATTGTTAATGGGATGGGGGGGGTGCATCTAGGAAAACTCAGGACTCAAGTTCTTTGGTCCCAGGCAAAACTTCTGCTGCACATCAACGTCTGGTGCGGTGCACCTCGCTTGCCAAACGCTCCAAACCCATCTACAGGGGAGATGTGTATTGGTATTGACAGACAATACCACAGTAATGTTCTATATAAACAGACAGGGTGGTGCTCGCTCCTCTCCCGTGGGTCAAGAAGCCCTCAAGCTGTGGGACTTCTGCATCACCCACTCAATATATTTGAATGTATTATACCTTCTGGGCTCACAGAACAAACTGGCTGATCACCTCAGCAGGTCTTTTCATGGCCATGAGTGGTCTCTCTGTCCTGATGTCGCGATCAACATTTTCCAAAGATGGGGATTTCCCCAGATAGACTTGTTCGTGACATGGTGCAACAGGAAGTGTCAGCAATTCTGCTCCTTCATGAATCATAGGCATCCGCAAGCAAGCCCGGGCTTTCTCCTGTGCATTTCTGCCTGTGTGCATTTCTGCCTTTCCCGCTCATCCACAAGGTCCTCCTCAACGTCCGACGAGAGGACGCATCAATAATCTTGATAGCACCAGCGTGGACACGTCAGCTGCTAGACCTATTAGTCTGCTAGACGCCTACAACTCTGCCCATGGTCCCAGGCTTGATCACACAGGACCCCCGTCACTTCCAGCTTCCCAATCTAGAGTCTCTTCACCTCATAGCACGGAAACTCCATGGCTAAACCCATTAGAGCTTGCATGCTCAGACTGGGTTAGGGAGGTTCTCCTTGGCAGCAGAAAGCCATCCACTTGGGCCACTTATCTGGCCAAGTGGAAGAGGTTTTCAATTTGGTCTCTGCTGAAGGACACTCCTCAATTGCAGTCATTGATTCCCTTCACCCTGAACTATTTACTTCACCTAAAACTGCAGGGCCTGGTGGTATCGTCGATAAAGGTACACTTGGCCGCTATTTTGGCTTTCCATCCTAGCTCAGCTGGATGGTTAGTATTCGCTAACCCCATGGTTGGCTGCTTCCTCAAAGGGCTAGATAGATTGTACCCGCAAGTAAGGCAGCCGATTCCTACATGGAATCTCAACCTGGTGCTCTCGAGGCTGATGGGCCCACCCTTTAAGTCCCTAGCAACATGCTCTCTCCTTTACCTTTCTTGGAAGGTGCCATTCCTAGTGGCTATAACATCAGCGAGAAGGGTGTCAGAGCTCAAGGCCTTGATGTACGAGGCTCCTTACACTGAGTTTTATAAAGATAAGGTGCAGTTGTGGTCACACCCAGCTTTCCTCCCGAAGGTGCTCTCGCAGTTTTGAGTGAACCAGGACGTTTTTTCTTCCGGTGTTCTTCCCTAAGCCACATGCTAATAACCAGGAATGGATGCTCCATTCCCTAGACGTCAGATGAGCATTAGGTTTGTACATTGAGCGGATAAAGCCGTCTCGGAAATCGACACAGCTCTTTATTGCGATTACTGAGCAAATGAAGGGGCTCCTGGTGTCATCCCAAAGGATCTCTTCATGGATCACAGCATGTATCAGGTCATGCTGTGACCTAGCAAAGATACCAACCCCAGTATTAATGGCGCACCTCACAAGAGCGCAAGCTTCGTCTGCAGCATTCCTTGCGCAGGTTCCTATTCAAGACATCTGCAGGGTGGCGATGTGGTCGTCTATTCAGACCTTTACTACACCATTACAGAGAAGGCTAGAGATGATGTCGCATTTGTCAAAGCAGTGCTACAGTCTGCGACTCAGTAAATTCCGATCCCTTCTCTATGGACTGCTTGGGAGTCACCTACTTGGAATCGACATGAGCAATCACTCGAAGAAAAAATAGCTATCTACCATGTGTTGCTCATGTCCATTCCAAGATCGACCCACCTCCCCTTTGTCAGAGTATCTGGCAAGAAGGAACTGAAGAGGTGGTGGGTTGTCAGGGAGTTATGTACACCGCCATTAAGGCATGACTTCAGGGGGTTCCACAGCTGAACCGGCGGGGAAAAACCTTCCGGCGACTGTGCATGTGGCACGTGCACATACCTACTTGTAATGAATATGAGCAACACATCTCAAAGAACAACAGTTACGAAAGGTAGGTAACCGGTTTTTGGGGTTTTTTTGCTTGCAAGCCAGTGGCCCTGCTTAAGTGGGATCAACAGACAATCAAAGAATAATTTGGCCCCTGGTAAAAGGCTCCAACAATAATCTTTAGCAGCAGTGGTGGAAACTAACAGGAACTGTGGCAGCATGTCAAAACCCATTCCTCAGATAGTTGAGGAGAAAACTGAGGCATTGTGCTGCTGATAGATTTCTGTAAGCATCTTCTGCCATATACTTTGCACATGTATTCTTGGCCTGGTTCAGAAAGGTCAAGAAGCTGCTCCTATTATAGGGCAAGGATTCATAAGCCCTTCTAAACAAAATCTAAATATCTTTCTCCTTAGTTGCCACTTCCACTACAGACTCTAAAGATCTCTTTGCATCTTTGAACTTAGTGGCAATCAATGAAGTATCTGGGGGACAATTGGGGGACAAAATATGGAAAACAACTATGAGGCACACTAAGTGGCAGCCTCAGCCCAACTTCAGAAAGCTCAACAATGTCATTGCAGATGTAATGCAAAGAAAGAAAAGTGGGCTCTGCCACATGCCCTTCCATGAAAAACAGGATTCCTTTTTGTATCTGTTTCATCTGATTCAATCAAAAGGATCTTCCACCATCCTGAGGAAAAGTACGGCGGTAGGAACCTCAGAGACAGAATGTGACTCAGGCTCCCCTACTCCAGATGATGCAAATTGTTGGTATGATTACACACTTACCCAAGAGTGCCAATCTGAAATTCTAGAATCTCAACAAAAATAAACCCAACGATTCTAGGGAGTTTGGGATGGAGATGCTGACACCACCCTAGAATTGTACTGCCTCAAACAGTTCACCTGGTGGGAGTTAAATCAGTTAAGAAAGAGAAATAAATCAACTGAGTTTTGTCAAGTTGCTCTAGCAAAAGTCAATCATCACCCTGATGATATCCCAGAACCAAAATCAAGGATTTGGGGATTCTTCTGGTGATGAGGGAAAGCTGCATCATGTACTACTTTGGACAGCTGGTACATCAGGACATTTTAAAGGTTCATTCACAGCAAGTTGCTTGGGGAACAATACATACAAGACAGAGTTAGTTTACAGATAGACAGTTCTCTATCCTATTTGTGCTAGTGGTCAGCCTGATTGTGCCCGAGGGAGTCTTCAGAGGCTTCAGATCCTGTTTTCAGAGAGACCCTATGACAATCCCTGCCTCAGTAAACAGGGCGAATGTTCACAAACTGCTTAAAAAGAACAGCAGCATCGGCCTCTTGGAGCTAAGAGGTTGACATCTGGCAAAGAGATACAACCATGCCTGTAGAGGCGACCACTACTGTGTGATGCACCATAACAACCTACCTCCCGCTAGGCAAGGAGGCACAAAGGGAACAAAGCTGCACCAGAACTTACAACTTAGTTCCCTTTGTGCCTCCTTGCCTCAGCTGAAAGACAAAACACCCAGGAAAGTGGTCATCAGGCCACTTGGGTCTTCCAACTGACAGTATCCAAGATTGGAAAACTACAGGCCGATTAGCTTGCATTAGAAACGATGGCAAGACAGATTTGCAGCTTTAGAGGGACAAGAGAAGCAGGCATGATGGCCATGATGTTGCAGTGTGAATTAAGATGCCTTCTTTATTTTCTCCAATACTTTCCTGGTTTAGGGCAATTTACAAGATTGTGCTGGGAGTGGGCAAGAATTATTAGTTTAAATGTGACCCTATCCGCATCCCCATGCACACACCTAGTCCAAGCAATCCAACTTCCTATTAGACACAAGCCTAAGAAACTGATCTCTCACAGTATAGCAACTGAATAGCAAGAGCCGACTGCCCTGGGTACAGGGAGATACGTGAAGGACAGCTGGTGCTCACTGAATGTATAGCTATTCAATATTTTTATCTTCATTAATTGTGAGCCCAATGCTTTATTTACTGTTCTCCATCAACACATTGCGCTAAATGCAGCATCGTTAATGTCCTAATAGGCTTTTCTATGGCACTCATCACTAATGTATCTGAGTGCTTCCCCGAACATTCATGAATTTATTTTCACAACACCACTGTCCCATGAGGTGTTGGCATTATCACCATTTACAGATGGAACCTGATTTTTTCAAAGTACTTGCCATTTTGATAGCAAATGTTCAGAACAGTTCCCACTGACTCCAGTTGCAGTTGAGTGCTCAGCACTTCTGTGAATCAGATCCTAGGGTCTCAAAGTGGGCACCCAAAAAATGAGGAACACACAGTAACCACCCGTGAAAAGTTTGATTGAAGTGACTTGTGAAGCATCACACAGAGACTCTGACGAAGATAGGGGTGGAAACCAGTTTTCCAAGGTAGCATTCAGCTGCTTGAACCATGAGACCACCCTGTCTTTTCCTGCAATCCCTTGTCTCATTCACTACACACCTAACTTCTGCAACTAATGAAGCAATAGGGTCCTTGTGATGGGGGTGTCCACCCCAAATAAGGCCTGAAGGGGTTAAGGTGGCTAGGTGGGCCAACTAATGCCAAGACTGCAGCTGGAGGAAGAGCCAGGGAGCAGGGATCAATTAGACGAGGCTCAGCTGGACAGGAACATGAGGGGCTCTATAAGGCCCAGGAGGAGCTGAGAGCAGCTGAGGCTTCATGGTTTAGTAGTTTGCAGTCACTCCCTGGGAGAAGGGAGGTGTGTTGAGAGCTACAAAGGCAACGTAGCCTACAGTTACTCCCTGAGAGGTGGGAGTGGGGTCTGGCAAACCCAGGGAAGTGGGGAGAGCCAGAAGGTAAGGAAAGGCTCATGAAGATTAAATTCTGCTTCAAATATCAGTCTATTCTTCAAATATTTTTTAGAAGCCAATATGCAAAAATTTGCTGAGCAAGCCTTAGAAATTGTTTTATTACTGCATATTCTTTGTAAGTGACCCTGGGATATGAGTAACACAGCCTCTCTTCAGATAGGTTTGCTCCACCTAAATGTAGTCTTGCACACTGCAGTTGTTAAAACTCTAGGGAAAACCTTTATCAGAAAAGATTCCATACCAGGCAGAAGCAGAGTCTCTTTTCCTCCCTGTGTTCTCTGTAGTGAGCAGGGTCTAAAATCTGCAACAGCCTTTGAATTTTTGTGGCACACTGGTGTAGCAGACTTGAAATTCTGCAGCAGATTCATTTAAATAAAAATGGAGATTTGTCATGAATTAAATATGAAAATGAATGAATAATTTATATTATACATAGTGGTATAGTAGCTCCTGTTTATTCTGATATTAAATTCATTTTTAATTTTTTTGTCATATTCAGTTTTCAGTGTTGTACAGGCTTTTCTTCTGACCATGCATAATTGTATTGTAGAAGATGGAGGGGAAACTGGAGATTTTGGAAGCTGACTTGGGGACAGTCTGGGATGTTTTTATGTTGGGATTGTCGGATAACCACATTAGGTGAATGTTTCTCTTGAACCAGGAATGAAATGGTTAATATTAACGTTTTAATTGTCATTAGGCTTGAGACAACTCCTCATGGAGATTAATGGGACTGTTCATACCTCGGAGCATTTGTTTCAGACCGTCTGCAGACTTGGGAAGACAACACAGTGTTGGTTTGCATTACTGTTTTCAAGGTTACCTTCATAACCCTATAGACTGTAAACTTTTAAAAATAAAAGCTTAGCTTGATACTGGAGCACAATTATTTGGCAACAGGTAGATTCTATGACAGAAAAGGATTGTTTTTTGCTTGGTCATTGTTGGTCAGGGGAGTTAGGTGAAGCGGATGGACTCTTAAGTTATAAGAATTGTAATAAATTTCAGCCTTGAGTGCCTAAAATTCTAGGCATCTGAAGTCATACTCAGTAACATAAATAAAAGTAGTTCTATTTTTAGAGGAGCTGAGCACCTACACCTCAAGATGGTCCAGTTCTCTGTGGTGTTAATCAAGACTGGTTAAACAAGACTGGAAAAAACTTTGAGGAACTTCAGAAGTACCTGACAAAGCTAGGGGGATGGAGAATACAATGGCAGATAAAATTCAGTGTGGATAAATGCAAGGTAATGTGCATTGAATTCACAATGAATAATGTGAGCTACTTGTATGGCTTCCTGGGTTCTAAATGAACTAAAGCAACTTAGGAAAAGATCTGGGCATCACTGTGGGCAGATGAATGAAACATCTGCTCAATGTGCAGCGATGGCCAATAAAGTAAACAAGGTTATGATGCAGTAAGCAATGGGATGAAAAATTACACTGGAAATATGGTACCATTAGGTATATAATGGTAAGCCCTCATGGATTTGTAGGCCTGAGACCTGATCAATCCCCCCGCCTCCCCAAAGCCAGCCTTGTGTGAAACTCAGGGAGTTCATCACCAACACTGAAAAAAGAATGTTCTGCTGCTGATAAAGCAGCTCCCCTTCCCCGCTCCCCCCAGGAACATCCCTAACAAGAGTTATAACCACCAAGGTTGTAAAGTAGAGACACCCAGATGCTGGGAAATTAGGGAGGATATAGAGAGAGACTCAATAAATGGTAAGATAAGTTCTACCCAGTGTTTTTATGCTGGCCATTGGCATAAACAGACAAGGTCATAACTAAGTTACCGTTTAGGCATGAATGGTAAAATGTAAAAAACTTGGGTAGGAAGGAGGACACATAGATGCCAGTGTGTAATTGGTTAACATTTTTGTTGTTTAGGAGTGTGGGATAATGTGATAGGTTTAGTAAATTTGAAGGAGGGAAGATTGTTTTTCATTTACATTATATAGGTAAAACTATGCTCTTTGGGAACGACTTCCAGATTGCATCAACATCAAGCTTCTGGAACTCTGACCCTCTGCACGACCGTGATGTGCAGAGGCATCGCCGGGAACCCCCAGATGAGTGGATCCTGACTGGCCATTGGGTGAAATTGTCTGTATATTGGGAGTGGTGAGCATAAGAGATTTGCTTTGTATGCATATTCTGTGTGTGTTGCTAATAAATAGACGTTTAGAGCACAACTGTGTAAGGCTCTTTCACTGGGAAAAGGTTCCACAGACCCATAGAGCCCTATGCTCGAGGGAAAGGGCGGGTACTTAAATTGACCAGGTTTCTTCCTGAGCCCCGGGGGTAAGGATAGGTGCCTTACACCTTGAGACCTCGGCCAGGGATATCAGTTGGTGGCTCCTCCATGGAGCCGTGAGCACAGGCATGTACTTGGCACAGTTCAGCCCTGTCCCCGACGCCAGTCCCTTTTGTGGCATGAGGGATACCCTAGTGCACGTATACCGTGAGTGTGCCAGGTTGCAGCCCCTATTCTGGCTTCTCCTGGATATCCTTTTACATTTTTGGCTGCACTTTCTCCCCCCACCTTCTTTTATGTGCATACCCTAGCCGTAGCCTCACAAAGTCACAGGATCTCTTTGTCAACCTCCTCCTAAGCACTGGCCAAAGTGGCTATTTATAACACCAGGGAGAGGAGGTTGGCTGAGGGGGTTTCCTGCGATTGTGGGGCCTACTTCCGATCTTGCCTTCGCTCACAGATCCAGGCAGAGTTCCTCTGGGCGGTGTCTGCTGGCTCCCTTGACATCTTTGAGGAGCAGTGGCCGCTGTCTGGGGTTCTCTGCTCGGTGTCCCCTTCAGGTTCCCTTTGTTTGACCCTTTGACCTTCACACTTGTCCCTGTTGTTTTTTCCATTGTCCCAAGTAATTATTTGAATCCAATGGATCCTCCCCATAGGCTGTGGGAGGGACCTTTGCTAGACAAGCCCACCCACTTTCTGGAACCCCACATGAAGGTGGGGGTGCCTAAGTTGATTGGGTCACGCCTTCAGCCCTCGTAGGGTATAGGCAGGGTGCCCTAGATTTTAGCAGGTGACCGATTACTCTAAATTCATAGATTCATAATTCCAGAAGGCACCACTATGATTATAGTCTGACCTCCTGCATGACACAGGCTATAGAATTTCATGTAGTGATTCCTGTGTTCTATTCCTGACTCAACCGTAGGCTCCTAGGGGTGTTATGAAGTTAATTCAATGTTTATGAAGTGCATTAAAATCTCTGGAAGGAAAGCACTATACAATTGCACATTATTAAGTTTTACAACAGAATTCACTATGGGGAAAATGTAGTCCCCTCTTCGGCTTGGACGTCCCTTTGGTTGTAGAAATGGCATGATTCTGCTGCTTAAAGAGGGGGAGGGGGTTGGATTTGAGGCTGCATATATTTCATGGTGCCCCGATCTACGCTAGCTCCCTGTGTGATAGTGCACAGAGAGTGGGCCTGGGGAGGGCAGGGCTGGAGGTTCCATCACTGCCCAGATCCTCTTGCCCTTCCATCCAAAGGCTTACTGAGGCTATTTGAATCATTGGGTTAGGGTAGCCTACATGGCCTGTGAAAGGATTCCTTCCTGGCACATCCATCAAGTGTGTGGTACCTCTAAGCAGACTTCCGTACCTGTGTGGAGTCCCATTGATTTCAGTGGGACTCTGAATGAGGGTTAGTTTGTGCTGATCAGACTGCAGCACTGGATCTTAGCCTTGACCAGTGAAAAAAACTGTCCATCAGGATCTATAGAGCATCCCCAAACTGCATCTGATTGGCTGAATTCCAGATTAGAGTAACGAATTATTGCCTTTTATTTTTGAACTGCTAACTTTAATGTAGGAGTTCAATCCCTTAATGTGCATGTCCCGTTTTTTTTTAGTAGCACATTTATACATTTTTTTGAATGAGGAATCTATTGCTGCCCATCAAATCCTAATGACCCTTTATCGGGCTGTCCATTTTGTATAAGCGAAGTTAAATTAATATGTGAATAATCTTTTGTGTGCAGCAATTTTAATTAAGCTATATTCTAACATTCTTTGTTACTATTTTATTTATTATTTTATTATTATTCTGAGGCTAAAAGCCTCAGTAGAATGTGCTGTAGTAACATGCAGCAGCCCTAATGCTAGAGGTCTCAACCCACCCTTTACCAAAGGGTTAATGTGTTTCCACCACTGGGGATTTGAATTGCTTGTCAGTGCTGAGGTCACTGTCACTGTTAAATGACAGATGTCTTCCTGAAAATCCCTTGCATCTTTCCTTGTGATGTAAAGTTCAGTGACTGCAATAACAGGGTGTTGTTCTTTAATAACTGTTAAATTTATTCTTTAGAGATTTTACAAAAATGTCCTATTGCTTCTGGAGAGCTCCCTTGACACCAAACTCTGCATTTTCTTTTTGCATAATGCCTACAGATTTAGAGTCACTGTACTCCCTGTTGTATAGCTTCTCTAGCCCTGGTTCAGTGCTGCTGAAATACTCGTAAATCTCCTTTCTTCTAGTGTCTTTGTGCAGCAGCTGGGGTATGACAATAAGGTCCCTGATCTATAATTCCAGACAGCCCCTGAGGGTGAACAGATTGACCAATCCTGAGCCTCTACGTCAGTTAAAGTGATGAAGCCTGGAGAACTCTGTATCCCCAAGAGGTAGTCATCTAATGCTTCCTATTTGTATTCTACATGAAACTCTTCTTCATACTGGACTGTTGTTCACTCAGAGAATTGTCCAGTGTGCAAGGTATAAACTCCCACTAGAGATTGAATACATCTAAATAAAAGCATGCCTAAAGTCTGACATAATGTAAGTCTAAGTGAAAAGGAATGCACTAAATCTAAACACCATTTAAGGCTGCATACACTGTTCAAACTTTGTAGAATGGTTAATAAAATCAGTATCTGCATTTAAATATGGCATTAGTACATTCAAAGAGAGTATCTCTGACATTTCTAATGATAGGAATTTCTTTTTATTGAATTTGATTCAAAAATAGAAAATTGGCTGTTCAAACTAACTGAGCTGTTTTCAAAGTACTAATGTGAAATATCACTATGTAGTTCCTATGGAATGTGATAAAGAGCCCAGTTTGAAAAACTAGCTTTTATTTTATTATTTTGGATTTGTCTTGTGGAAATGTGATGATATAGGCATTTATTTCACAACACCCAAAAGCATGCAAACGCTTCAGACTGAAGATAGAAAAGCAAGGTTCTTGCCCCCAGAGACCATGCAATCATTATAACATCTAACTGTATTAATGCTCGTTGGGGGAAATGGGAGGAGTGGTGGTGTGACTTTCATATCTGTATAATGGGTCTAAGTGTCTTGTGTACTTTCATTATAGCACATTTTTAAAGGTTCGTGGAGACAAATGGACATATCTAGAGACTAACATTCAGCTTTTCATAAATGTTACACATCTACTGTAAACTTTAGGATGAAACAACATGTAAAGAGTGCGATATATTTTTAAATGTTAAATATAGTGTTTATATAGTTGCCTTTAAAAAAAAAATCAAGGGGGTACTCTTATGTTATTAACCTGTAGCTGCAGTTGGCTCAACTATGCAGAGTTAGTGCTGATTCATTTCTTGGAGTTTTGGGAGTCACGTTAGATGTTAGCTTAATTTTATTGCAGATGGCAATTTTAAAACAATTAAAAATGTTCAGTTCTAGGGATTTAATATTTGCCAGAAAAATGTTGTAATATATTTTTAGTTAAATGAAGAGCAAAACATTTGTACAAGAAGAATGGCATGGGTGAAATCCTGGGTGAAGTCAATAGCAAAATGCCTATGGATTTCTGTGGGGCTGGGATTTCACCCAGTGTGTTTAAAATACTGATAAAGTGCCTAGCAACTTTCACCACAAAAAGTCTACAAAAAGTAAGAATAGAATGACTGATACTTTAGGAATTCATTTACATACATACTGTGAGAAGGCTAATCCACAATGATAAAGGCATTATCAGATTCCTTCCTTAAAATTGTTTACTACTTCATGTCATTTCATTTTACTGGGCTACATATTTTTTAAAATTAGTTATTAATGTTTACATTTTATACATTACTATGTATGAGACAGATCCAACTCTTCCTAAAAGTCACTGGGCGGTCTGGCTGTCAGAACAAACAGGCACAGTTAAATCCAGGCTCCAGAGAACAAAGAAAAGGAAATCCAAATAGGCATCTTTGGCTTGTATTTCAGTCTCCCACATTAAAGACAGCTATGTTCATAACCATCAGTCTGTCCTCTTTCACAAAGAGAGTTGAGGTAGGGGAGGAGAGGAAATCTTAGTTAGAAAAGGAATCCATGTCCCCTGCAGCCTGTGTTATTATTTTAAACAGAACATTATATTGCTCACATTTAATTTGGAAAAGCATAAAATCCATCCCTAGTAAAACAAATACTGTACTGCAGAAAACTGAAGCAATGTATAATATTTATTAAGAAAAAGTGAGTCATAGAATTCAGCATGTTCTGAAAGAAAAGCAAGAGCTACATAGTTACTATCCTACAGTAACTTATATCATACAGTTACTATCACAGTACCACAAGCTACTTATTTTTAAGCTTTTTAGCTTTGTTCACGGTGTGCTCTTGTACGGAGCAGAAAACAACTGTCTTACTCTTTCTACTAGAAAAATAGTAACCTTCATGCACTCGTGTAAGGAAAGAAGAAAGCACTGTGTATAAAAATCAATCATTTTAAAAAATCAGATTTTTAAACTTCGGATTTTTTAAATTTAAATTAAATACAGGTTTATTTAAAAAAATCCATTTACAAATAAATTTGAAATTGACAACCCATGTTAAAGCCTAAACATAATCTATTAAAATCATTGAAACTAAACACAAAAATATTAAATGATATATATTTGCTAGCAACCTTTAAAGAAAGTCAAACCACTGAATTAGTTGAAGTCAGTGGCTAAGCACCTAGAACCAGAGTGTATTGATGCTGAATCAGCTTTAGACAGCAGTAGCTTCTTTTGCAGGTACAAAGAGAATATTTTTTTCACTTCAGTTTATTCAACTAGTTCAGTTCAATTACTAGTTCATTCAAAGTTAAGAAACTATTTGAGAGATGGAAAAACTAGAAAGCTTGGTTTTGCTCCACCAAACTACTAATTAAAACTAGTCATGAAAGGATGAGCTCTACTAGTTCTAAAAGCTTGAAGGACATTGTGACCAGAGATAATCAATTTAATTTATTAGCTGCAGATAATACTTCCTTTGTTTAATTAATCAGTTTTAAATGCAAAACATGTTTTGATAAACGATGTTAAACTTTTTTTTCTGCTTCCAGCACATTTAAGGTAGTTTTATTTATAAAATAAATACATACATAAAATGCTGTTTTTCTTACTCTTTCTACTAGAAATTTTAATTGAATTTGAATTTCCATCCAAATAGAGCTTGACACTAATCACAAGTAAATTAATCATCACCTAGTAAAGCATGATTCACTATTTCTGAACTTAATACAAAATATAAAAATTGAGGCTCTCAATAAATGTAAGTTAAGCTATATAATTGTTTAAATACATGTGTATAAATACAGTGTATCATCCTGGTTTCCAAAAAGAAGCATAGCATTTTGAGTAAAGGCTATATTTAGTTGTAAATCAACATTTTTTAATAGTTATCAATCACTGAGAATTAATGTTCTTTAGGAAAATGACTGAAAAGTACAAATGCAATATGCAATTAAAATCAATTATTTAAATTAAGGTTTCCTGCTTGAAGGTTTAAATCATGATTAAAATCCATGTTTTAAATAATTTTGATTTAAATCAATCTGCCCTGAAAGAAAAAAACAGAAAAATAAGAGATTACAGAAGGAAAGTAACCAGATATAAAGGAGTATTTCTGGGGTATTAAACTACCAGCATTGTTCGGGGTGGAGGAATGTATAATATCTCAGTTGCCTTTTTGGCATCAGATAGTCTAAATGAAATGTTGATCTGGGGTGGGGAAGCAACCAAGATACTTATTATTGTCTTTTTAAAGACTTGGCTGATTGCAGTCATCATTTGTGCTTACCAAATCCCAGTGAATTTCAGACATTTTATATAAAAGAATGGTAGGCAAATAATTTCATGACAAGATGCTACAGTTAGGTAATTTTATTATTTAAGCACTACTACTGTGCTTGGTGCTGTGCAAGAAACACAGAAACTCATGGACCCTGCCTGAAAGAACTTTCCAATGTAAAAGACGTAGCCTTAGTCAGTGAAAATAAACTTAACATCAGAATCTAATTAATTGGTTCTTTATTCCATCATGCTCTCTAAAGATTCTTTTTAGCACCACGTCCGTGGTTATTTGATCCCAGAATACTAGACCTGGTTGAAAAATGCAAAAAAAGATTTTGCCAATAATATTAAACTGTTTCTATTTTGCAGGGTTTGAAATGCACCAATTTTCATCTGTTTTGTAAAAATTTCTGTAATATTTTTACCAGAGTTTGTAAACCAAACTTGAAGTAATTTTAAAATGTTTGAAATTTTTTCATTTAGCAAGAACCTGGTTTTTAATAAGAAAATGTGGTTTACAGTGAACAAATTTCAACAATGATTTTGAAAACTATTTCAATATAAACCATTGATTAAAGATATTGTAGAAAATGTCAAGGTGTGTGTGTGTGTGTATTTTCCTGATTTAAAGTTGTGCCTAGTGTTTATCTGGGTACTGGGTATCATACACTTAATTCCACTACCTGTGCCATGAAATAGTCACTTAATTTCTCGAAGATCCTTTCTTCTTGCCCAGGTAGCACAAGTAGAATTGGTGAAGGCTGGATTCCTTCCCGTCCATAGGATGTATTTTCCTCCTTTTTCTGCTGCATCCAGGGCTTTTTACATGTCTCAAGTGCATGAAAAGTGCTATAATGGTACCTCCAAGTTATTGCTTTCATTCTGCTTCCTCACAGGTATTCAGTTGCTTTTTTCCACATGTATTCAAGTTAAGCAATTTGGGTAGCAGCTAGTCCATAAATGCTGCAGGGTCCAGATTTTCCTTCTCTGCTGGAGTGCCTAGAATGCATACGTTCTGGGAACACACCTGGCTTTCTAATCATTCTTCCTGTCTCTCAAGTAAAGCATTACTTTTAACCACAGGTTAATACCTAGAGTTTGATTGCTGATGATATTATACTCAGTTAAGATTGGTTTGCTTTCTGTTTTTTCCATTATTTTTCCATTGTTCTGTTCTGTGTTTTTTTTTTTTTTTTTTTTTCCCACTGTGGTAAATCTACCATCCATAGCCTCTGATTTCCCCTCTAATGAAGTCGTAGGGTATGTATACACCAGTGGTGCAAGTAGATTTTTAACTCTTATCGGTACGTACTGTTCTCCCCATTTTCGCCCCTCCCCCCCAATAAATGTTCCGTGACTAGAGCCCTGTGCGGATACAAATTTATACCTACGGATGTGGCTATCCGCGGATAGAAATCGGTGTCCCCTGAACCACAGGGCTCTCCTGGGAACCGCAGTGGTGAAAGGAGCAGAACTTGGGGCCGCCGCCCCCAGGAGCCAGCACCACGCGCTGGCAGCTCCTAAGGCGTGGCTGTACTACCCCCACTCCACCCCCATCCCTTCCATGCAGCTGCGTCTCCTGTCTGGGGTTTGTACAGCCCCGTCGGAGGACAGGGCTGGGGACGGTGCAGCCATGCTAGAAGAGCTGCCGGCGCAGGATTCTGGCTCCTGGGAGCGGTGGCTCCAAGTTCTGTTCCTTTCGCTGCTGTGGTTCCCGGGAGAGCCCTGTGGTTCAATGGATACTGATTTCTATCCGCAGATATCTGCATCCATGGGTATAAATTTCTAACCACGCAGGGCTCTACAATTCATTCTTGAAAATGTCTTTCCGATACGGCATCTTAATGGTACGGCGTACCTGACCGTACCAGCTTACTTGCACCACTAGTATTCACTGCAATGTAAGCCTGGGCTCAGACTCAGGCTCACCCCCTCTTCCATCTACGCACAATTCTGTCTGACTTGGGCCCAGGCCATGCGGGGGGAGAGGGTTTGAGCTGGGTCCTGTGGGGGCTTGGGATCAAACGTCATCGTTTTGCAAAGGGGGCCTGATTGGGCCCAGGGCCCCCATACTTGGGCCCTGAGAGTCCACCAACACTATCCCACAATCCCATGGGCCAGTATTCCTTATCCCAAGAGTAACTAAAGAGGACAATCAACTCCAAGGAAGCAGAAGGAACCCTGACTGACCGCTGAGCTACAAACAGTGCAAACTATGTCTTGCATTAGCTAGAGCCACCAACAAAAAGTAGTCCTTTGCCAAGTGTGCCACTTCCTTGTTAGGGGAGCACAGCCAGATTTTGGTGAATCTGTGGGACAAGGCGAGCAAGAAATTTGATTTTAGCAAGAAGTCTAGGAATGACCATGCGTACCAGGAAATAGCAAAGAAGCTGGTACCACTAGGGATTCACCAGGCCACTGCCTGGTGCAGAGAGAGGATTAAGTGGCTCAAGACCGACTACTGGAAAGCCAAGAAAAAGAACCACACCTCTGGGAACTTGCTGTCACACTGCACTTTTTATGAGAAGTTGGACCAAGTACTGAGTACTGTGCCAAGCACTGAGTCACCAGCACTTCATGACAGCCTGGCCAGCTGGGGAGCTAACCTTCTCATCCACAAATCCAGTATAGGAGTAGAGGGAGCCAGCAGGTGCTTGATGAGGCTACTGAAGTGACTAGTACTGAAACCCCGAGGAAGCTTTGCTGCTGGAGCAGCTGCAGCACATCATGGGTCCCTACTCGGAGGAGCTTTTTGATGCAGTCAGAAACGGAAGAGGCAGAAGTTACCCTGGAGCCTGGCAAGTTTTTGGCTCCATGTTTGTTGTTAATTTAATAATGGGAGGAATTTCCAGTTTATGAACCAATGCAAAGGTTATTACCAGCTGTGTGTAACAGCACGTATCCACTAATGGTGAATTACATGCCAGGGGCTTAGTGTCCCGCTGCTCACCCACCACCAGCATTACGTGGAATTTTAATAGAAACCTCACACATTCTTGCTACCATGTGCTGGGGTGTTAAAAATATGACCCTTATGTTAACTTCTCTGTTACTATTTTGCTTTGTATCAGCCTGTAAACAGTGAACTGTACTGGGGTGGGGGACAGGGTGGAATGTAGTCCTTTTACAAATGTAGTTCACTGAAGCTAAATGTAGTCGATGGGTGATGAAATCACTTGCCTGAAACACAGCTAAGAGATTGAATGCAATCCAGAAATCTGCCTGGGTGGGAGAAGTGGCTAAGGAGTTATTTGCAAAAGTCTATATTTGTGTGTGTGTGTGTGTGTGTTTGCATGCATAACAGGTTATATTAGAAGCCAGGGGGAGCCAGTAATCCAGGTGGATGCTAACACAGCATTCTACTGATTGCCCCATGAATTTTGACCTAGTCCTAGGTGGTGATGTCTGCAAACTTTTCCCGAAACCGGAGTTCCAGATAGGTAGACGCATTTTGGGGAAGGGTGTATTTTTGGGGTCCACTTCAGTATGCGACGAGCCCACTCCACTCATGGATGTGCTATTCAGTCACCATAAATCTGAAAACTTCTGTGGCATACCTGGCTGGCTTGCTACTGGCAGCTTGGGATAAAATATCCATTTTCTATTCTGGAACCCCAAGAATTATGTCCTCCAAATTGTGGAATGCCTGAAATGCTAGAGAGGGTTTATGTAGTAAACCATGGTTCATACCCTCCCACAAAACCTTATGTGGTCTGCAATTTCTACACAAAACCAATTGTGGTTTTTAACTTGGCATTTCTGTGCACTTTTTTCACTGCAATTTAACCCTGTTGTATTCTTGGAGCTTTTATGATCTGAAACGTTCCTCTCACAATATATTGAAATTCAGTTTTACAAAGTATTCTTTTCTGGCCTTGAGATTCCACAAGGGCTTTTCCAGTGCTCATGCACTGAACCATCTGTGAATTATTGAGACAATAACACACTGTTTGCAGGTTCCTCAACCTCAGTTGGCCATTGTACCTCAGGAGCTTGGGCACACTCCAGCAGAAACATGGGTCTCCATAATGTCATGGATTGGTTGAAAAGGAAATGTTTCCATGGTGAACTTATGGTTGACATTCTGAACAGGACCAACAAGCAAGGTCTTCTTATCTGATGGCCATGCGCAACTGAACGGTAACTCGCAAAGGAGAGAAATGAGTTTGACATTTTTGCTTGTTTAATGGGTTTGCTTAACAAAAGATTTGTTTTTTCTTGTTTTTAACCTTAGTAATACTATGAATGTTGTTTGGGCTTCTCTGATTTTGCTGGACTCATTGGGGATCTAGGAGGTGTATATTAGAATCTTTCAGAGCTTTTGTTTGAAGGGATGAGGTGGCTGCGCTGCTGAAGATTCAAAGACATCTTTTCTCCTATGCTTTTTAATTAAATATGCATTATCAAAAAACAGCCAACAAACCATAGTTTTAATGAGGCACAATAAAACTCTGTTCCCATCTAACTAAAAAGGTTTGTCTTGTTCAGGTTATGTGTAATAACATAATGATCATACCAGTTCTCCAGGTAGGATGACCAGACGTCCCTATTTTATAGGGACAGTCCCGATATTTGGGGCTTTTTCTTATAGAGGTGCCTATTACCTCCCACCCCCTGTCCCGATTTTTCACACTTGCTGTCTGGTTACTTTATCTCCAGGCATCGACTAGACTTGAATTTCTAATGGAAAAATAAAGAAAACCAGCATGTCTTATTGGTAGGTGGACGTTAGAGACTTTCAGGCCTTCTTTATCATATCAATTAGGCTTGAGCCTAATTCTTTTTTTTTTATTATCTGCAGTTCATCTTTTAACAAACAAACAAAAAAATTATGATCTACAATAAAAAGGGCACCATGCCTAAAGAAATCTGTCCCATCCTCCCAGCATACAGCAAGCACAAAACTAAATAGATATTGGACAGGAAATAGCTTTTCCCTGAAGGAAGTCATATTGTTGGCTTGTTGGCTTAACCAGCTGAAGTTACTGTCCAGGGCAGTGACTACCACCTGAATGCAAGCAGATGGACTGTTTCCTCTGACTAGGGTGACCAGATAGTTAACTATGAAAAATCGGGACATAGTGTGGGGGTAATAGGGGCCTATATAAGAAAAAGCCCCAAATATCGGGACTGTCCCTATAAAATTGGGACATCTGGTCACCCCACCTCTGACTAGATGTGAACAGTCACACTGCGCCTTATAGCTTGTTGAAGTCAGTCTGTGTATGCTGGACAAGGAGACCCCATGAGAGATTATTTCAGTTTGTTTTTACACCTTAACTATGTATTTAAACTCTCCAAATAGGTTTATAATGTGTCCTGCTTTTTATTTAAAAAAGACACAAACAAGCTTAAGTGGGAACAGAATGAATATAATTTTATTGGAGCTCCACATGAAGACAAACCATGTAATCTGCAGCTAAATCCTGCCTCCTTCAGCATTCTTTTTAATGTTTGATGGAAGTCCAGTGACTCAGTGAGCATTTTCAATTCTTTATCCTCTGTCCAAGTAGTCTGAAAATTGACAGGTAGAGGGCAGCAAAGCCACATTTTTAAATAAAGTTTAAACTCTTTATCCATCAAAGGGGATTTTGTTTCTTATTAAACTAATGAAGCCTCTGTCAATTTGATGAATGGCTGGCTCATTTTTTTACCGATTAAAAATTAACAAAATAAAAACTTCAATCAGGAAAACATCATCTTCATAAAAACACAAGAAACTTAAAACACCAGTCTCATGGTGTGATTAAACTGGTTGTCAAGTAGCAGTGACACACACACACAAATCCATTCACAAAGCCAATTAGAGGGCAGCCTTTCAACTTCAATGGTGAGAAACTTGTACTGTTCTACACCATTATCTATAATTGCTACATACTGAATGGTATATAATGGAAATAAAGTTATGAAATCATCATTGCTGCATAAATATCTCCCACTTTGTTTAAAAAAGAAAGGAAAGAAAGCATTGCCTATGGGTATAGATTGATTTTTGGATAAATGCCCTATTTTTGCTTTATTTATCTAGTAGTGTGAAATTATTCAGATTATTCAGTGAGGACATTCTATTCCCCAGTCATCTCTTAAGTGTAGTTATGAAATAATGGCACCAAGTTTAAAAACAGTTACTCCTCCAGCATCTGTGTCTAAATTGTAAACATTCCGCAAGAGGAACTGCAAAAGTGTTAAAGCAAAGCACAAGTGTAAGTGGAAGCTAATTCTTATGATTTTATCCAAAAGGGAATATTCCTTGCAGTATTATAGCTATTAATAATGAATGTTAATCATTAATGCAGAGAGTAGAATTTGCTTCATTAAATACATTGGAACATTTATTTTTCTAACAGAGTGATTGTAATGTTTTATTATTTAACTGGTTGTGTTTGCTTGTACTAGTACCAAAGGATTGTATACAACTAATACCTAGAAAACTTGAGTGCATATCCCATTATAGCTAGTGAAGAACAACATTCTAATTTGGAGACATCAGTGTGTTAATGTGGGTTTGAATTCTTGCACAAATATGGTTAAAGATTATTACTCTGCTTAAACATTATGGCCCAAATCCTGTGCCGACTTTTGTATGATGCAGATCCACTGAAAATAATAAGATTGCCTTGGGTTAAGTGCATATAACTGTAAAACTTCATATTATATATTGTGAGATCTGAGCTTAGGAGTGAATGTTCAGTTACATCATCTGCATGCTGTATGTGCTCAAAAAGCAAACCTCAGTACTGTGTGAACATTTCCCCCAAGTATTCTTTATGTAGTTATTTGCTTTTTTTTGTTCATGATGATTTAATTAAATGCAGAAAAAAGCTTAAATAATGTAAAAGTTCAGTGTCAAACTGACAAAGCCCAGAAATTCAAACTTAAGGATGACAGTTTGTTTTCAAGAGGTGATGAAATATAATGTAGCAGTTAGAATTAGGGAGAGACTTTAAGCCCCACTTTCATTTCTTTGGTTTTTGTTTGCTTGTGTCACAAGATTAATAGTATTTTAAACATATTGAGCCACATTTGGCCTCAGATACTTGCTGGTGGCTTCCCCTACAACCAATAGCAGTCCCCTGTGAGTGCAACTGAGAGCAGGCTTTGGCCCCACATTTTTTTGTTAATCTTCTTGGTGTTTTTTTAATAACCTTTTTACTCATGAGACATGAATGGCTCTTGGGTAAATACATTCTGTATTTAGACTTGCTGCAATACCCCAGAGCTTCCCTGTCCCCCCTTATTGATCTGAAAAACCTCACTTATTCTGGGTAAGGCTGTAACCCCAACATGCATCAAATACACTGAAAAAATCTCCAATTTGTCCAAAACCATGTTTATCCTTGTTACTTTAATCTCCATCTCATTTGGAGAAATGAGGTTTAAACATATTTGACCAGTTTTTTTTAAAGCTCATCATAAATGGGAACAGTTTGAAATGAGTGCTCCTACTTTTATCAAATAAACGCACGTTTATACAAGGTATATCATACCCAATGATCTCAGCTGGCTGTGAGCTAAGTATTAGCATATTTATTTTAAAAGGCATATTAATTTTATATTTGGAAAACACACATTAGTTGTACGAAAATTCGTAGGAAATGTAGTTACCGTGTACAAATTGAAGCCATTTAAAAAAATTTAAAGTCTTGAGTATCTGAAAAAATCCGTTGAAACTGGATTATATTGCAGTATGAAATCATGAGTTTCCCAAACAGAAATCTTAAAACCCATAATAGCATGAAATAGCACCCAGATCGGGTAGCCAATTTTAATTTATGGTTGGTTGCTATTTGGGGGAAATGGCCAACTTATTTATATAGATTTGTAAATAAAAATAAAATTAAACTAAACTAAACGATATATAAATAAGGAGGGAAAACAGACTTTTGAGCTTCAATTCTTTAAATGAAGGGTTGTCCTGAGATAAAATTCTTATGATCAGTTTACATTGCCTAAAATATGTTAATCTGAAACACCGATACAACCTTAACTTCTGTGTCACAAAGGCATGGCTACCATAATGGGTAAAATCTTGCATTTTTCATTGGTAGGCTAAGTCTATAGTGCTGCTGGTGAAAAACAGATTGACATTTGGTCATTATTTCTTATCAAGGGTGTTTTACTTGTAATGCTATTTGACAGCTATATTCTAGGTCTGACAGCATTGAACCATCTTAATTCCCACTGAACTACTCTAAATACGTGGTATTGCAATCAGTTTAACAACCCCTGGAGGCAATAAAATCTCTCCTTTGAACACACTCAAGGGGAAGAAATCTAAGATTTATAAAGGGCAGCAAGTATTCAAGAAAGGGGCAAAGTTTATGTGTGAGCCTATAATTGATGTTTTCTTTGTTGGAAAAGAAAGCTTGAGGATGCTTTAAGAATTAATCTTTAACAAGTTCTAATCTGCGCTAACAAGATCTGTTTGAGATGAGTGAAAACGATATGTGATACTGAGAATTTTGTCAGTTCCAGCCTCCTAAGAAATTTCAAAAGTATCATAGTTTAGGAACACACAAATGAGATAAGGAAACTTCACAATTAGAAATGAAATCTGCAGCATCTTCCTGCTGCAGGTAGGTGAATACAAAAACTGCAGTCAAAAAGTTGTCTGCTCTGTTATTTATCCAGGTGACCATTCCCATTGCTCCAGGGGCTTCTTGCTATACATATGTAAGCAGACAGTTAGGAACAGGTTTGTAGGCTGGTCTTCCTCTGCTCTTGCAATATGTAATTGGGTACATAAGGCAATAGCAGAACTAGGAAGCATGGTGAAAAATTTACATTCCAAGGGAGTCCAAGTTCTTTAAAACATAATATATTAGACTTCCCCAATCAGTGAAATAGGATTAAAGATAGTAACTTTTTAACAGCAAATATGAACATGCATGGTTTAGAGGTGGCAAAGAAAGATGTCTTGTGTAATTGAAACTGGGAAGGATGTTACTCAGTTTTATGTCCAAAAAACACCTTCAGCAGCCCGGTGAATCCCTTAAAACTAGGGCTGTTGATTAATTGCAGTTAACTCATGTGATTAACTCAAAAAATTAATCATGATTAAAAAAAATCAATTGTGATTAATCATACTGTTAAACAATAGAATACCAATTGAAATTTATTAAATATTTGTGGATGTTTTTCTACATTTTCAAATATATAGATTTCAATTACAACACAGAATACAAAGTGTACAGTTCTCACTTTATATGATGGTTGTTACAAATATTTGCACTGTAAAAATGATAAACAAAAGAGAGAGTGTTTTTCAATTCACCTCAGACAAGTACAGTAGTACTCTTCAATCTCTTTAACATGAAAATGCAACTTACAAATGTAGGGGTTTTTTGTTACATAACTGCACTCAAAAGCAAAACAATGTAAAACTTTAGAGTCTACAAGTCCACTCAGTCCTATTTCTTGTTCAGACAATCACTAAGTGAAACAGGTTTGTTTACATTTACGGGAGATAATGCTTCCCACTTGTTAATTACAATATCACCTGAAAGTGAGAACAGGCGTTTGCATGGCATTGTTGTAGTTGGCATTGCAAGATATTTATGTGCCAGATATGCTAAAGAGTCATATGCCTCTTCATGTTTCGGCCATTATTGCAGAGGACATGCTTCCATGCAGATGATGCTCGTTAAAAATTTTTTTTTAATTAAATTGGTGACTGAACTCCTTGGGGGAGAATTGTATGTCTCCTGCTCTGTTTCCCCCTCATTCTGCCATATATTTCATGTTATAGCAGTCTCGGATGATGACCCAGCACATATTGTTCGTTTTAAGAACACTTTCACTGCAAATTTGACAAGATGCAAAGAAGATACAAATGTGAAATTTCTGAAGATAGCTACAGCAGTGGACCCAAGATTTAAGAATGTGAAGTGCCTTCCAAAATCTGAGAGGGATGAGGTGTGGAGAATGCTTTCAGAAGTCTTAAAAGAGCAATGCCTGTGGAAACTACAGAACCCGAACCACCAAAAAAAAAAAAAAAAAAAATCAACCTTCTGCTGGTGGCATCTGACTCAGAGGATGAAAATGAACATGAATCGGACCGCACTGCTTTGAATCACTATCAAACAGAGCCTGTCATCAGCATGGACGCATATCCTCTGGAATGGTGGTTGAAGCATCATGGGACATAGGACTGCCCACCTTGAAAAATATGCAGGCATAAAATGTTATGCAAAAATATGAACTCTGCTATTTTATAGTGATCATGCTATTTAATAAATTATAACTGATGTCCTATCAACCTTCTATTAAAATTTATATAAGAAACCACACTTTGCACAGAGCAGAGACAGATTGTCATACAAGAAGAGGTTTTCAGAGCAAAACCCTTCTGAGCGCCCACCCACAAGAGTATATGGCTTAAAGACTTACTTGTTAAGACGAGAAGTCTTCATGCTCCTGGTTACCAGCTGAAAGCTCCCCATGGGAAGTCATGTACCTTCAGTACAGAGTGGGAGGAGAGTTAAGGATTGTTTACAGATGTGGAAAAGATTGGGATAAAATTCTGTATCCCTAAGTAGGGCAGAGAGAATGACAGAAACATTCATATAATGGAATGAAAGTACCTCATCTTGGATTGCCTTCATGAATTCAAGGACTCTGAATATCATGAAAAATACCAATATTCCATGAAATTAGAGCAAGGGTGCCATTTATCAAATGATTAGGACTGCAGATTTGTCATGGCATTTTTGTTTGTCAAAAAAGCACAGAGCAATCACTGTACAATTAGTAAAAGTCATGGGTTTAGGGAGCAATGGTGTGTAAAGTTACAGGTGGGGTGCATGCCACGGGAGAGGAGGTTGGGTCCTGCCCCCAAGGGATGGGAGGCTCTTGGAGGGGATGAGACCACCCTGTACCTCCCTCCCTCCACCCCAGCAGAAGCTCCTGTCCTGCAGAGCTGACTTGACTCCCCACTCTAGCCCATTGACTCTCACCACAGCATTGGTGGGGCCATGTCCCCTTCCTGGCCCTGATTCCACTGGCTTGCACTGAGATGGGATGTGGCCGCAAAAATGGACACAAGTTAAAATCCCAGACACAAAGAAAAGTCACAGACAAACACAAAATCATGGTATCTGAGACATATTTACAACTATGACAAACCTTCAGCCCTATTAATAGTATGTGGAACTATGAATTAGCTTGTGTCCAGTATTGCTATGTTAGATTAACACTGGAAATGTAAAGGGACAGATATTGGTGGCTATGTAGCCAAAGAGCCAAGCATTGTGCAATTGTGTGGTTGCAAAATGTTCAGTAGACTAAATTGTGTTGTACTTTTGTTGTTTTTCTTTCTCCGCTCTATATGAGAAAAACCTACAGACCTCTACTTTTCACTGGATTTGTTCTGCATTTTCCAAAGGATACAAAGGATGTATCTGATCTAATTTATCTGGCAAATATATTTCCTTTTTGTGCGAGCACAGATATCAGCTTTATGTTAATAATCAAGTTGTGTAGCCCCTTTGTTGCAATAGTTAACATTTGTTGAGGCTGCCAGTTCCTCCAGTAATGAACAGTGCGTTTTGTCAGAATTATATTAGCCTGCACTAAAGCTTATCTACAAACCCAGTTAAATGTCTGTGATGGTGGAATAGATCATAGCAGTTTCTCATGCAGAATTTGTTTATGTTTATGCTTAGTAGCGAAACTATCTGATAGACCCAGGGAAAAAGTCTTTAAAGGGTTTTAAATCTTCACTGGTGGATTGAATTTTTGAGCAATAATTTGTTTCATGGAGTGTGAGAAACAATAACATTCTTGCCTGTACTGAGCTAGACAATCATAAGAAGAGAGCAATATTCTACCCCTAACTTGTCATGAAAAAAAGGTGTCAGACAGATGCTACAAACAATGGAGCGGATCCTCAGCTGGTGTAAATTGTCAACAGTCCATTGAAGTCAATGAAGCTACCACAACTAGATGAGGATCTGCCATAATATTTTTGAATTTTTTTTTATTCTATTCCATGATTTAACAAACATTTTCGGAGAGTGTTGTCTTTGCTGTTACAGACCAGTGTGGGTGTATAATTGTGTTCTGGCAGGCCCCGATTGTCTTACTACACCTCTACCTCGATATAACGCTGTCCTCGGGAGCCAAAAAATCTTACTGCGTTATAGGTGAAACTATGTTATATCGAACTTGCTTTGATCCACCGGAGTGCACAGCCCCGTCCCCCCCGGAGCACTGCTTTACCGCGTTATATCCAAATTTGTGTTATATTGGGTCGCGTTATATCGGGGTAGAGGTGTACTTGAACATAAAGAGTGTTGTTTTTTAATGATGTTTTCAATTATGCAAGCCTTTTGCTGAGTTAGTAGGGGGGTATTTCTGTACATATAGTTCAGTTGTTTGGCGTGTGGCTGTTGCTATGATTGACTGACCATCATTGTAGGTCTGAGTGTGGCATAGTTGTGGTGAAATCATTAGTGGGCATTATCATCCACAATGGACCTGGCTTTGACAGTTTTACAGTGCTCAGTTTATACAGTCAGGGAGTAACTCAGTTACTGGATTTTTTCTTGACTGGATTAATTATATAAAATTTATTATTAAATTATTTTCTCTGTCTCACTCTCAATCAGCCTGAGATAGAGCTTTACAAAACGGCATTATAGATGGCAAACAACTTGAGACCTCAGTCCATTTGACTGCATTCAAGCACAGCTCCTTTGCTTTTCTTGCCATTGTTATCAAGTATCACTCTGGTCAAAAGCCACGTGAACTTTCTTAAATGATTCAGTTTTTAAAGTGGTTATTCCCAATGCCAGACAAACTTTAAAATTCCTGCCAATATGGACATGTTAAAAGAAGAGGCTTCATTGACAAACAATTCTTTTAATATTACAGTAGTCCTTCATTAATGCACAAGTGCCCATAGTTTTCATGCAAAAGAGAAAAAATGCAATCTCCCCACATGCCAATAAAGATTTAATACAGAGGGCAGTAGTGAGGCCTTGTGTTCTAACACTTAATTATTTATATAAAATTTATTCGTATACTGTGAAGTATTTGCAGTCATTCAAAATAAGCAACTCTTGTGTAATTCAAATACATTTTGTGCTATTTTGCAATTTATTGTTTTTGCTTACTAATTGGAAAAAATCAGTAATTTCAAATGGGTTTTCCAGCTGTTAGTGTGAATTTGCAAGGTTCGACGCTAAGTAAATTTTTTATTATTTTTTGTCAAGTGAAGGCACTAAATATGAGTCTCATAAATGAAGTTCTAAGGAGGTGAGAAAACGCACTTCCTGGCCATAGGATAGATTATAGATGTGTCAGTGAATCTAGTAGATCCTTTCAAATTACTAATCTCAGTCAGCCAGGTAAACTAGAATGACTTTAAATCGGGTTAATTACTGTAGCTCAAATTTTAGCTCAAGAGCTCTTAATTTCAACTTTCAAAGGCTACACAAACCAATTTTGTACTCTTAGATTATAATGAGCAGTCTTTATTCTTTAATCAGTTCATCCAGTATCTAGCTGTCTAATGTAGCATTCCTTTGAAGTCTAACAAAGATCTAACATAATTGAAGAAATGTCGAACTACTTGACTCTCTCTTTTTTTTAATATAAAGGAATTAAACATTAATCAGAGTTGTGCATCTCAATTAAGCCAATTAAAACTATCACAGAATGTACTGCGCACAGGACTAGGTAGCTTTAATGTTTGAATACATGATCAACTTTTACCTAATGTTCCTTACTTAAGATGTTTGTTACTCAGAAAGGGAAATACACGCAGCCCATTATGGAAAGCCATTATTGTTTTAAAAAAGTTTGACTAACTTCATGTAGAAGTGACTATTATATAGGCAGAAGATATATTAAAAATTTGTTGCATTTAGTTAACGGTAATACCATGGATTACTCTTTCTATTGCAAAGTAATTTCTATATTTTTTATGATGATTGGTTTCTTTAGTAATACAAATAGTATAATATGTGTTTGAATTTGCTTCTATTACAAGGAAGTACAGTTTGGTCTTGCAGGCTGAAGTATATACACAAAGTCCATATAATTACTAATAATTTGTAACAAGTGTTAATTGATAAACAGCTCCCTCTGGTAGCTTAATTAAAGCTGTAGGATAGCTAGGCGATTTACAACTGGGATTGATCTCAATTAGTCAACAAAATCTGTGTAGTCTGTTCAAAGAAGAATAAGGAAATTTAGCCTAGTGAGGCTTTGGGGATTTTGTCTTGTAGTCTTTACTGTTCCGTTTTTTTAAACAACAGAAGTAAAATCACAAGTATACTAATGTTGTCTGCAGTGATCTATCTACTGTATACTATGCTTCTCTTTAACACTACCCAACGCTTGTTCTTTCATTTGTTTGTTCATTGTCAGGTTACAGAACAATATTCAAACATTTCATTATACACAATGTGATAAAAAAGTCATTTCATACAGAGATGTACATTTTAGAATAACACCCCCAAGAGACCACAAACGAGAGAATGAAAAACATTTAAAATATGTCAGTTTTTGATCTTACTTAGAGATCTGTTTATAAACTGGCATTATGCAGTTTTAATTAAAAGATAACACAGAAAAGATGGCATTAGGGAATAACTGGGTATGTGGAAGCAGAGTGATCTTATAAAGTCAGCTATGCTGTTTCAGGATTCACTACTCTTTTATCATTTGAACTGATAGTAAAAATATAATCTAAGAGTACTTGAAATTGCCCCTGTGGAATAAAAGGAAAAAAAGTGTCATCTGTGTTAAAACTAGATCACAGACTGGCTGCAAACAGCTGCCGAAACATTAATTAATTTGTTTGCAAATAAATCATGGATATGTACTAACTGAAAATACTGGTATAAACCAGCATGAATGTTGTGCTTCTTAGGGTACCTATGGATCCTTGGTTCATCTACATTTTTTGAGGTACTTTTGTATACCCCACAAAACCAACACTGAAGCCAAATACTATAGATTTATTTCTGGAAGCTCTGAGCCCTTATCATTAATATTGTCATATGGACATTTTGATCTGCTAAAATGCAAATCCATTTCAGTGCTTTCAGAAATACATATCTATTTTAAATTTGTGTAAATCTGAATCTCATTTAAGAAAGATTTGTTAATCAAAGAGAATGAAATATTTTAGTGGAGGCAAATGAACGTTGGTTTAACAATTAAAATATGATTTTGTGGTTTTGGTTGCTTAATTTGTATTTCTATATATAATATAGAAAATAAATGTATAACTCTCTATTCTATACTCTCTAGGTTATATTTATATATAACATAAAATATGTTACTTTGTATGACAACTACCTGCTTTGTATGAAGTCTTAATATTATTTAAGGTATACAGTATGTCAAAAGTAATGGACCAAATCCTGGACTTGTAGCTCCAATGGCCCAGCCAGATGTACACAACCTGCACCCAGGAAGGCTTACATAGATCCTGAGGGGGGGCCCATATGCTGTTCATTCAAGGAGCTGGATCCATGACTCACTTCAGTGCTGCCTCAGACTCTGCCTATGGCAAATGGAGGGCCAGGGGATGACACTGCAGGCATTGCTTCTCCCTGATGACAAGTAAAGCTTTATTTTAGAAAATTTCTTTGTGTTTAACATGATTAAGAGCAAGATCCTGCCTCAAAATAAGAGCCACACAGTTAGTACAGAGGAAAACCAATAGCAATGTAGATCTCATGTGGCACACTATGTTAAAAAGAGAGATCCACATTTGTGGAGCTGGCTGTGACAGGGCCATGGAAGACTTTCCTGTCCTGGGGACATCTGCACTTGCTCTGCTCCTATCAAGCTCTAGCCCTAGATGATAGGGCTGATGTGAAGGGTTAGTAGGCACAAAGTTTTTTTTTTTTTTTTTAAATCCTTTAAAGAGTTTTGTTTCACTTTTTAATTTGGTATGTGTTATTTCTAGCATTTGGAAAACTTCTTTTCTTTTCTTTTCTTTTCTTTTCTTTTCTTTTCTTGAGAACATCACCAAGATCATAGAATTAGGTTCTTTTCTCCTTTTCTCCTTACCAAATACAGTCAAACGCATTTTAACACAAAAAATAAGAAAACCCTGAAAAGATTTTGAAAAATGTTTTTTTAAGAAAGAACCTCATTCCATGATCTTGGTGATGTTTTCAAGTCAACTTCTTTACTCCTGCACTTTGAGCAGCCTTGCCAAACTGTCATTAAAAATGTACCAGCCCTTAGACAAATTTGACTTGCTCACCTTCCCAGTATGATGATTGAAACAAAACCCCTAACTTTGCCTGCCTGCAGATGAATGGATTTTCATAAGGGTGTTTTAGCAGAATTCCATCTCTGGTAATTACATTGCATTGCATTTTAGGACCCAACCCTGTAGGCGGTAGCAGCTATAG
Organism: Trachemys scripta elegans; assembly: GCF_013100865.1. Lineage (NCBI taxonomy): Eukaryota > Metazoa > Chordata > Testudines > Emydidae > Trachemys > Trachemys scripta. The sequence continues at coordinate 77,211,915 of NC_048305.1, read as the reverse complement.
TGCTAAATGCCACGAACAGTCCCATTAGTGTTCACAGAAGTACTCCTTCTGCAAAGGTCTTCACATGTGATTTTTAGCATCAGGATATCAATTCATAGCTACTTTTGCATCAATATGTAAAGCCCTTTATCATGTAAGTGAAATACTTGAGCAATTGCCCATTGCCCTGTCCCCTGCCACTCATTCACCATTGGCCGGGGTGGATTCTCTTTTCAGTCCCCAAGCAGTCAGAACTGGGGTTGGGGCAGGCTTTCTCAACCAGGGAACTGATTCCCGGAGGGCTTGTGTCAGAATTTCTTACTGGGTACTTTTGGGGTATGAGGCAAATTTCATTTATTAAGGCAGGCTAGGGTGACCAGATAGCAAGTGTGCAAAATCAAGATGGGGTGGGGGGTAATTGGCATCTATATAAAACAAAGCCCCGAATATCGGGACTGTCCTATAAAATTGGAACATCTGGTCACCTTAAGGCAGGCTCATCCATGACTGTTTCTTGGGCACCCTTCTGTCTTTTTCTTTTTAAGATCCCTTTCTTTATTTGAATGCTGTCCAGATCATTCCCACTGAGTGGCAAGTTTCAAGTACCCAGCAATTTAATCTTTATTTAATCTGTACCTGGCTCATTCTTCATCTATAATATGTCATGCAAAGACACAGCCAATAGGCATCTCCATAAGGTAGTGTTAGGGCTTCCACTTGTTAGTGAAAGTGACCAAAGATCTAAATGTTTTAAGATGATTTTGCGCTGTGTAATTGGCACGAAGTGAACTCGATGAACCGGCGGATCCAGCCCCCTCGCTTTTGCCATTTTTATAGTGAGGGAACTATGCCCTCATCTGTTTTTATTTTCTTTTTCATTTGTTATCTCCTTTTTCATCTTTATTCTTTGTATTGCCCTTTTGTCTGGCAGTGTGGCTCATCCGTGGGCGATCAGATTTGTCTGTGACAGATATTGTAGTTTTATTTATTTGTTTGTACTTTTGGGCTAGCTGTTTCATTTCTGACTTTTGTTGTATTGTGCATAGATGCCTACTAGTAGAGGCTTTGAGAATGTATTAAATAATAACGCAAACCATATCCCAAAATGATTTAATTACTGTAAATAATTTTGTTACAGAGTAAAATAATGAATAGCAGCAAAGGGGGAGACAAAATAACTATAAGCAAGGGGAAAATGTTTGTAGCTGAGAATTGAAATGAGATGAATAGTCAAAGATGTGCTAGCTAAGGGCTATTTTGGACACAAGAAGGCTCGTGCACCATATGTGGTGAATGTGTGTGCAGAGAGAGAAAAGAGGCCATTGCTAGACATGAGGAGGGGACGGGGAAGGAAATAGTAAGACAAGGGTTTGTAGGTGAGGCTTTGATCAAATCTACAGTGGGTTTTTAGAAACAAAGGGGAATTTTGAGCTACATTCTGGTATGAACGGGGAGCCAGTAGAGGTATTTCAAGAAGAATGTGCATATGAGAATCTGGACAGCTGCATTCTGTACATGCAGGGTCTAGGGTGCGGGGGGCACATGGCGGATGATATGGTTGAAGAAGTCAACAGAGTGGATTTGACATGGGCAATGTTGTGGGGGTGGGAACAGGCAGCTTTCAAAATGGGAGCTGTGGGAAGAGGAGAGTTCAGAGTCAAAGGAGACATACAAATTAGGGACAGTGGAAGCAAATGGAAGGTCACAGATGGGGAGGGATAAGGAAATGAGGGATCTGGGTTTTGAGAATGTTCCTTTTGCACAAGAATAGCACTGAAGATTTTTGAGACATTTGTCTGACTGGAGTTGAATCAAAGCCATAAGTTAATTTAGGCAGAACAGGCAGAAAGGATTCATTGAAGGTGTTGAGTGCAGTCATGTTCCCTGAATGTATGTTATAGCTAGTGATAAAGATGACGGAAGTGTATAGAAAAGACCAGAGGGCCAAGATTTGAACCCTAAAAAGTGCCATATAGGAAGACGGTGACATTGCAACCTCTAAGTTCCTGCTCATCAGAACTGCACAGGGGCAATTATTACTTGTCAGAGACTGGACTTACTCAAAAAGGTTCATTGAATCGCTTTTAATGGGAGAAAACGTTTGGTGCATGAGCATCCCCATTTCTTCTTTTCTGCTTCAGTGTGCCTCCTTTTACTGCTCACGATTGCACCCAGAGATGAGGGGTTTGCAGATGGCATGCTACAAGCATGTGGTTATTCGAGCATATAATATCTTTAGACTCTTATTCTTATCTCACTCTCTAGTAATTTATACATGTAACTTTCTTTGCTTCAAGATGAGAATAAACCTCAGTACACTGAATTGGGCACATTTAAAAAAAAATTAAATTGAATTGAATTGAATAACTAATGGAGACCCATGACAGAATTATTCTCATGGTGAGAGTTCCCTGAACAAACTTTGCAAGCAAGTACTTATTCTGGTATGAATACAACATATATTTCAGCCTTCTCAGTAGAGTAGAAAGCAATGTTTGATTTGTGGTAGTCATTAAAAATGAAAAACTGAATTGTAAAAAAAAAAAAAAAATTGTAGTAGGTTGGAATAAATGCTGCTCCTATTGGAAGTGCCCATTACCATAATGTACTTTAAAAATCTATACTTTGTTTCAATGTTATTCAAGAAATTCTTTAAATTGCTAAGGGATAAAATATATATTGTATCCTGTAAATTTCAGGATTCTTTTGTGTTTTAGTTTTTTTTTACACTTTTTCTAAGTAAAAATCTTGGGCCAAATTTTTCAGCCTTGAGTGCTTAATGTTAGGAACAAAAATAAAATTTCCATTATTGACTGACTTTATTTTTTTATAAAAATGTACCCAATCCAAAATACTAAAGTATTAAGATGTTTATTCTAATGCAATGGAGATTACATATGTAAATTCTTACACACTGAGATGAGGCAACAAAATAAAGCTTGAAAAGTTTGGCCCAACATTTTTAGTTGAGGAGGAAACTAAAAAGGAAGAGTCTTGAAGTTTATGGAATGGGATCCAAATGGGGAGGATGCCTTTAGTGGAAATTATTGGTGCTCACTACCTTTGAAAATCGGGGCACATTTTTAGGTGCTTAATTATGGACATTAAATGCTAACTTTTTAAAAATATTGGCCTTGGTATTTATTTGATTAGTGGTACAAAAGATCAAGTTCAAGAGGTTGAACCCAAGAGATGTGGGGTGGTTTTTGTTGGTTGGTAGGTTGGCTTTTTTCATCCTAGATTTTACCTCAGAGTTCTGCTTTCTCTTTCCCGGTCTTCCTTTGGGCTTACAACTGACTCTGACCACCATTTTTCTGCACAGTTTAAGCCTGATTGCGGTCATACCAGATTCTAACATGGTTTGGATAACCAATGCCAACCTAGGTCCTACGCTATGCTAGTGCATGGTTTTTTACTTGTTTGTTATACAATTTGGTCACACCCACACAATGTTAGCACTTGCTTTGACCATATGTGAAAACCCATTGGCGCTGTACAGGTCTGTCGCATCTTAGGCTCATTTAACATGTGCGATTTCAGCTTTATGCGGTCGGCAAAAACAAAACCCCCAAAAAGAGAAAAATAACAATTTAAATATTGTTTCTGTAGTGCGGGTGATTCCGCCCGCCATTACACTCAATGTAATTTTGACTATATGCAATTTTCGCTTTAGGCGCTGACTGTGGAACGTAACCCCAGCATAAGATGAGACAGACCTGTAATTGTAACCCAGGTGTGTGTGTGGGGGGGGCTTGATTACAATACAGTTGTCTCCTGACCTGATAATTACACTGTTGAAAATTGTGGTGTAGGTGGGACTTACCTGTCTCCCTGTAACTGGATTTAAAAATCCCTGGAACGTCCAAGGCTTTAACCCAGTTACAGAGATGTGGTTCAGTCACTTCTGCGCTACAACTTATAACCATGTTGTATCTCCACAAATCTGAGTCATGCTTGAATTTATGGTCTGCAGGTGAAAGACTCCATTGTATGGTCCCTCAGGTCTTAGCATTTAATAAATGCAGGCAATAAAAACTAGCTATGAAGTTCGGGTAAGGAGTGATAGTAAAATATAACCCCACAAAAATCCTGCTAGCTGGCATGACTGTGTCTTACTTAAATATTCTGACTGCTGAAGTCTCTCCATACCAACGGCACTAATCAGTCATAGCCCTTCCCAGTGGTAGATTCCTGCTGCATTTACCTATAGGGCTCCTTTATCATCTGCCTGCTCTTTGCAGTGTCCTCCTTTAAGGCAGAGGTTGGCACATCTTGGGCTGAGATAATCTTATCTTCTCAGAGTTGTGCCCCCCACCCCAGGCTGCTTTTTTGAGTTCAAAACTAAATAAAACATTTTTTTAAAGAAAAATTCAGCAGAACTGGTAGGAATAAAGAGAAGCAAATACACTCTAGGGGTTCAGCGTAATCACATTTAATATAGTTGTACACCACTCATTTCTTTTGGGGGATATTCAACTCTGTGATCCCTCCTATTTGTTTTTTTTAATTCGTCTCAACAAATATCCCCATTCAACTACCTCATCCTAGTCAAGAAGGGTTCTTCCCTCAGTCAGCACTACCTATGAGTTGTCTGGAGGCTGCGCCTTTTCCCCACAAGCTCTATGCTGCCCTGGTATTGCTGCCAAAGCATGAGGGACAGAGCTTAGGGCCTAAACCCAGACCTCCCTCTGGGCTTGGCTGCTCATTACAACTAATTGTAATTGTAAATTTGCCCTTAAAAATCTAATTCTGTTTAAAGAGCAACTTTTGCCCTGGAGCAGCCTTGTAAGGGGAAAATACTTATCTAGAAAGCAGTTTACTTTGCTTGTGATTTTCCATAATCCCTTTGTTGTTGTTTAAGATATTTGTATAGAAGGAGGCACTGCTTTCCACAGTCCTGCCTTTCCCTTGATGTATAAGCTTGATCCTACGGTGAAGTCAGAATCTTTTGTATCATGACATCCCAGTCTGTTCCCAGAGAAATTATTTATATAGTTGCAACATTCATTTATATAGGGTCTGATTTTCAGAGGTACTGAGAGCCCACAACTCCCATTGACTTCCACATTGGTGTTGTGACACTCAACACTTCCGAAAATCAAGCCCATTCTTTCCCCAAGGTGAAAAGCACTTTATAGAATTGAATGCTCTAGAGGCTATACAGTAGCACCACTTTTATGTTAGCCACTGGTGAAATTCAGCTTCCTCTAGGGTAAAACATGGCAATTATTTATTGCAGCACTACACAAGAGTGTTGGAACTGGAACTGAAGAAAAGCGCCATGTTTAAAACAATGCCCCAGTCACTTGGCTTCTCCGTCATTCAGTCCACTGTGTGTAAAATAGGGACAGTGATACTTGCCCAGCTTTATAAAGCTCTTGAAAGTCTGTAGATGAAAATCTCAATCTAAATCTTGCTTATTATTATTTAATTTGTCCAAGATTCCTGATGGTGTAACACTGTGCTTGTAAAAAGTGCTGTGGAATGAATGAATACAACTGGTAAGGACTTGGTTTTACATCTCGTCTGAAAGGCAGCATTTTCAACTGCACAGGTTCTCACTAGGGGATAAGGAGTGTGGCTATTGGCTCTCATTGGGGGGAAATAGAAGGGAATAAACAAGCTTAGATAACCCTCCCCCACTCATTATCTTGTCACTTTCTGAATCCTAAAGTATAAGCCTATAAAGTGTTTTGCTTCAGTTTACATCACTGGTCCTTCATTAATAGGTTAAAGATTTACTAATGCTTTCAGGGCCTGTCAGGAGGAAGAGGGTGCTTGGGCTGGTCTGCCTACAGTTTTTCTCCAGTTTAGTGAAATTGGTTTAAAAACTGTGCAAGCTAAACTGATATAAACACTTTGAAATTGATAGGAGTGTGTCCACACAAGGGAGTTCAGAGTAAAAACGATGTGTAGACAAGCTTGTAGATATGTGAAGCGAAACAGCAAATAATTATCATCCTTGTCATGGGCACAGAAATACACATGAGGCTATTTAAGGGCAGAAACTAAACAAGGCACGTGAATTATGACATATGTTCAGAATAATGCTGGAAAACAAGAAGGGATATTATTAAAGCAAAACTAACTTCTGGTCTTTTATAACATTCTGACCAGAACAGTGGAACAGTGAAGGACACCACAAATCATTTATTTCAAAATTTGCAAAACAAATCCCTTCTTACACATGGTATTTGTACAATATGAAATTATTATTCAATAAGTTGACATTTTAAACCTATTACTGCCTAAACCCATCTATTACTGAGCTATTCAGAGCACTAAGTTAACATTTACCAGAACATTCATCCTCACATCATGGGGAGATCAAGCTCAAATCCTTTATTTCATATTCAGATCTTGTTGGGTCAGGATTGAAAACTGCTACCTTTCTGATACTTTACTGAAAATCCACTCTGAAATCCACAAAAGAATTATTATCAAGTTACTGCAGTTATTCAGCTAGATGTTGACTTTGATATGTCAACTCTCTGATCTTTAATAGAAAATTGATGGTCTTGCCCTGAGGGTCAGTCATATGCATGACCAGGATAGGCCAAGGTTTGCATTAAATTACACCCAGCCTTGCATTGTCATTCTCTGACAGGCAAAGTCAAACAAAGCCAAATGGATCTGTTGTTAGTTGTGTTTTCTTCATTGTTTTGTGTTGGCATATGGATTTAATTCTGTAATGGGTGACTGCTGGGCACAATCTGCTTTATTGATTTTCTGGGGAGAGGTTTTCTTAGAGCACCCGGAAGTATAATAAAACAAAAGCAACTGGTGCAATTTTTCTTCCTTCTACAGTATGTTTTTTATTGCACCGGCAGCCCATTGATTCTGTCACAAGAACTCATCAGAAGGTATTACATTTATATTTCCAATCCGTTTGTTTCTAAAAACTTTCTTTGTCCATTACTGGGCAGAGGTAGCCAATCCAGCGGCTGCTTTTTGTGTTAGTGGTGACACACTTAGTTTTGCACATGCACTGAAAGGAATTCTGCCAGCGCTGGCCTTTTTCAGCACAGTTGGTTGTCACTTCTTACAAAGTTGCTTTTGAAACTTATCTGAGGTAGGAATGCTGTGTGGAAAACTAGGACACCCATGTTCTGGGACTGCATTTAGGATCCTAGCTTCTGAAGTGTCAGCAGAGGCCCCAAGGGGTTGGGTGAGGGGCGCCACTCCATGCATAATTTCTTTGATGGCTACAGATGAATATGTTGTGTGGCAGCAGCTAAAGGAAATGGAAGGAAGGGAATATGCTTTCCATAAAAGAAAAACTATTCTTAAACTTCTGTTTCCTACAACTGCTATTACGTAAACACCACATCAAATCTGCCTATAGAGACTTGAATGGCATAGACACTTCTCTGCTCTTATTTATAACTTCCTACCAGGTACTTAGGTTTACTGTTTAATTCACACTGTTCAAAACAAAGACACAAGGGGGGGAATTGTGGGGTTTTTTTCTTTCAGGATTTATTGAGGCTTTCATACCAAATCATCATAGGAAATCATGGACAAGTTTGGACGTATGCCTCTGTGGATAGTATTATTAAAGTAAGCCCAATCAAGTAAACCCAATCCTGATCTGACTGATGTGAGTTATTTCAGTGGGAGCAGGACTGGGTCCTATGTGTGTTGTACACACGGGGGATGAGTGCTGTGCAATAACTAGAACATACTTTCCTGTATGTTAATTAAAATGTTTATTCCAGGGACAGTGTGCACTGCACAGTATCACTCTTTTGGATAACTCCTTATTTTCAAAATGATCCATGCACAATATCATTTGATTTATAGAACTTATTGCTTTTATTTTGTTAGTTTATTGTCCATTGCTATTTTGGAGGTAGATTTTCAAAGGCACAAAGAGCAGACAGGTGGCCAACTCCTTTGAAAGTCAGAAGCATTTGAGGGTAGAATTTTCAAGGAATGCTTAAATGACTTAGGAGCACATGACTTTCAATAGGAGATGGGCTCCTAAATCACTCAGATGCTTTTGAACATTCTACCCTGGCCTCCCAACTCCCTTAGGCACCTTTAAAAACAGGGCCGGCTCCAGGGTTTTGGCCACCTCAAGCAGCCAAAAAAAAAAAAAAAAAGCCGCGATTGTGATCTGCGGCGGCAATTCAGCGGAAGGTCCTTCGCTCCAAGTGGGAGTGAGGGACCGTCCACCGAATTGCCGCCGAATAGCTGGACCTGCCGCCCCTCTCTGGAGTGGCCGCCCCAAGCACCTGCTTAAAAATCCCAGCCTTGAGTGCTAATTGTGCTTTCCATATACGCTAAACAGTTTCACATAAAGTGGGTTGTGCATATAGCTCAACAATGGGCTCATACAATAATTCTTAGCCCTGGGGAAGTTGACTACAGTCTTTACATTTAATGTGGTAATTAATGATTCCATTGACAATTTGTCAAGCACACCAATGACAATACAGGAATAATGCTTTGCAAAACTCACATTCTGGGTTTGATTCAGCTCTTGCCCATCAAAATCAGGTGTCAGTGACTGTGGAATCATGCAGCCCTGTGCATGGATATAGACATGCAAATTACAAAAACGTCACAGACATACCAGGCCCAACATATCCCTGCTGTAACTGTTGATGTCAATGGAGTTACACCAGGGATGAATCTGGCTCACTGAGATTAGTGTAAAAAAGTAGACTCTGTAGCTTAGTTAGAAAGAGACATCTAAATCTCAGTAACCCAAACTTTGATCAGCTTAACACTCAGATTTCTCTGTGAATCCTTTACTTTCTTTCTTTCTTCAGAGTAGATAATGCCAGCAAATGCCTGTTGGACCTAAAAAGTTGCAGTACTGTACTGTGTTGGTGCTGTGAAACTGCCAGAGTGTGGAAGTGATGCGCACATCAGACTGGCTTTCCTTTCCTTCATATATAGAAAAGAAACAGGGCAGCCCAACTTCTTAAATATACAGAACTGTTCTCTTCCTGCTTTAGCTACTGATCCTGTGAGAAGCTGAGTACTTTCACCTCCATTAAATATAATGGGTGTTGAAGGTGCTCCTCATCTTATAGAATTGGGCCCTTAATTATTCATTGAAAATGGGCATTTTATCAAGGGAGCTAAAATGGGTTTTTTTAGTATTACTTGATTATAACAACACTTCATGCTTGTTATAGGGCTTTACACCCACAGATGCAAAGCGCTTTGCAAAGGTAAGTAACATTTCCCTTCCCCCCTATGCAGTTCCTCTCTACGTTATACAGCAATGTATATAACTAGTATATGTTTACAGTTTGTCCCTTGGGAGAGAAAATATTGTATCCATTCACTAAAATAGCTCGTCATTGAATACTTTTCAGTATAATTAGGAAATAACATTCATCTGACAAAGTAAATTCATTAAATAATTTCAAAATAAGCCACGGGCATTGTTTAAACCTAGTGTCAACATAAACTGTAAAAATGTGCAGAATGGTTAAATGTGAGCCAATAAGTGTGTGTTAATGGAACAAGAACACTAAATGTTTTTCCTGCGTTTTAAGGCATCGAACTATATTTTAGTGCAAGTTCTGCCTCACAGCCAGATCTGGCCCCTTCTTCACCCTAGCCCTTTCATCTCCCTTTGTTCCCTGTCTATGCTGAGACTGAGATTTTCCCACCTCTCGCAGTCTGACTGTGGCTCTGAAAGATGATTGCCTTCTGGTGAAGCCCTTTCCCCTTCTTCTGTACCCAAGCTCCATGTTCAATGAACATCAAAAAGCCTTATCATACCCTGATGGTTTAAATCTTTAAACACAGAGTAACAGCCTGAGTACATCCAGACCCCTCACATCCTATAGTCTTGTCACTATGTGTTCCTGCAACAATTACCAGGAGAGGGAGGCTGCAGAGTGAATCAAGTAGCGTGTGTTGTCTCCCTGGACTCCATGCTGATGCTCTGATCAGGACTTCAGCAAAATTCTGTTTGAAATGAGAATAGACTAATTTTCATCAGACTCTTCTCGGAGGAGTCCCATGTGGGCCAGCATGCCAAGGGTCATCATTAGAAAACTGCCTTCAAAGAGCTGAGGTTTCTCATGGCAAAGCTCTCTCCCTTTGCTAAATTTATAAACATTTATGTAAAAATGTATACATTAATTGTTCAGGTTCTTGTATGCTTGCAAAATAATGCCCAGAAACATACGAGGGGAAAGATACCAATAAAAATAGCCCAAGTCAGGACAAAAATGTCCTCATTTTGACTGAAAATTCAGAAGAATTCTGTGATCAAAGGATGCTCTAACTCCCAGCTGTTCAAAGGGACTTATATTAAAAAAAAAAAAAAATCAGATGTGACCAAGAATAGAAAAGAACTCATTAAGAGCTTAACTAGATGATGACAGGTGAAGCCATCAGTTGCTTAAACACTGTAATGTTTTTCTAAGCAGTTACTCTCCCCCCCCCCCCCGAATCAATTTATACTTTCTAGAAATCATTATGGGATCAAGTAAAGTTTGTCTGCTATGGAAAATAAACACACATGTGAGCCACCGGGCTACAGAGTAATTAAGATATCACTTTCTTCCCAATTGAATATTTGTAAACATATAAGAGAAATTATTGAATTTATTTTACACTTTCCATTTATCAATTGCCTTCTGAAGTAGTTTAAGTTCTTAAAAGGCAAAGGAAGGATATTGGAAAGTCTATAAGAAAAGGAGTGATCTCAGGAAGTTTAACTATAAGGCTTCAGACATAAGGAAAAGGTTAGTTTTCTCTGTCTTTTGAGACTTACAAGCAATGAGCACTAGATGGATATGACTCTCTACTCATTTTTATAGCTATTGTTTAGCTGCTAGTGTTTGTAAAATACAAAAAAAAATCTTTATAATTCTCTTAAGCAGCTTAAATCCCTTTTCACTTTCCCCAGGCAAAACCTGATTCTCTTGCATGTTTTTGGGCTCTGACCTTCACAGTGCTTATCTCCCAACAGTAGTAGCCAGTTTCTTATTCTTTAAGTGCTAGAGGAGTCATGAAAAATTCAGACACTGGGTTTCCCTGAGACCAATCTGGTGGCTTTGTCTTTGTGATAACTGCTGCTTTCTATGCATCATTCAAAAGGTACATACTGTTGTCAGCCCCTGAACTGCTACTTGGTGTTAAACATGAATATTTGTAGCTTAGCAAGGGACTAAATTTAAAAAAATTAATATTTGACAACCTTTGAGAAGGCATTACTGGCATGAAACTACATATATGAAAGATTTTATTTGTGAAAAATGAAAACTTTTTACTTCACTGGGGCAATATGAAACACCACAAGATTTTTCTTTGAAATAGCTCTGATTATTGGACTATCTTCTGGATACATAGATGATAACTGTACCACAGAAGATACTACATAGAGTTGTTTTTCCTGTATACTGCAGGGAAAATTCATTCTGTGCATGTGCCACTAATCCTATCTGACCAGAAAGCAGAGAAAGATGATACATGGCTTATTCCAGTTACATATCAGAGATGCATCCAATGGCAAAATTGCCTTTTTCCACATTTCTTAATTAGAATTGGAATCAGCTTCAACTAATAGAATCTCTTATTAGTAACAAAAAGAATTGCTAGCTCTCTAGTTCAAGTGGCATATCTGCATAACTTATAGCCTTAAGAGCTTATGGAGTCACTCACACTCCTGGCAGAATGCCTTTTACTCTCCCATATTAATGAGTTGTTCTAAATTTAGTCTACTGTGACAAACTAATATTAATACAGTATTTTATGGCCCAGAGCATTGTTAATGCATAAGAATGAAACACTGAATCAAAGAAAGGGAGAGAAGGCAAGATTACTTTGTATGATTGTCAAGATATAAGATAATCCAAGTATGTAGATATTAAGACTAAAATATAATACACTGCTTATGGATTTATATTATGTGAAACATTTTCTATTATTTTAAATCCTTGCAGTATTAGTTTCCTATTTTCAGGGGTTTATAACTCGGCCATAAAAATGCGCTCTGGGCTGAAACTTGGCATACAGGGTCTTAACCTGGAAGCATTTTTTTTTAAAGTAAAATTTCAAACAAATCTGTATTATGTCATTTTAAAAACTGTAAAAGTGTCAACAAAGGGCTATTGCCTTTGAAAGCTGTTATTTTCCTGGTGATGACACAGAAAAAAGTTTTGAATAATAAAGTGTGCAATGTGATTAATCTGTAACAGGGTCTAGTTATTGCTAGTATTTCGCACAAAAATAAACAAGATAGCACACGTAGAAAAAGTCCTGACTTTTTTGGGCCAGACTCTTCTCCCATTGAAGTCAATGGAGGCTTATCACTGTCTTCAGTGGGAGCAGAATTGGGTCCTGTGTTTGGTAACTATTTTGCCATGAGGATTTTATATTGCCTAGTAGTCTCCTAAACATATAATTGTTTAGCTAGGCATTTAAATGTTTACTGGATAAAGAAACACTTAAATATTTGGATACATTTAACCTGTAAAACCCAAAGCACATAGCATATATAATGTGTATGTAAATTAACATGTAGAATGGCATATGCCTCTAATTGATGGAAGCAGATCTACCACAAGAATGCGAAGGATGTCCAGTGCCTGCCAAAATGCTCCTCAGTGCTCCTGATATAAGAAGTATATCATGGCTTTCCATTGTAATCAGCAGACAGCAGCTGCACTGGGGAGCTCCATATGGGCTCCTGGTGAACACAGGGAGTTTGGAGGCAAGGTACAGAGTGAGCCAGGGAAGGAGTGTGTCAGGGCCCATAGATCTGCCACAAGGACAAAGATTTGCAAGAGCTTGTGATTGGGGGCACTCCCCACACTCAGAGCCGGCTTTAGGAAGTGCGGGGCCCGATTCGAACAGTTTTGACGGGGCCCCGGCAAGGGTGACTGAAAAAAGAAAAAACACGTAAAAAAACATCTGGGGCTTGTACTCACCGGGCGGCACTCGTAGTCTTCGGCGGTTTGTCCTTCACTCGCTCCGGGTCTTGGCACTGAAGGACCTGCTGCCAAAGTGCTGCCGAAGACCCAGAGCGAGTGAAGGACCCGCCACTGAAGTGTCGCTGAAGACCCGGAGCGCTGCCGGGTGAGTAAAAATTAAAAAGGAGCCTCTAGCCAGGGAAGGGATTCTTGGCCACTTGCCCCCACTCTGGCAGCCCTGCCACTGGGTGCGGGGCCCTCTTAGGCGCGGGGCCTGATTCGGGGGAATTGGTGGAATTGGCCTAAAGCCAGCCCTGCCCACACTGGCCCTGCAAGTGCTGAATTAGGCCAGGTGGCCCAATCAGCCAATTAGGCTGCAAATGGGGGAGATTTAGGCCGGAGGAAGCTAATTAGAAGGAAGCTCACCTGTGAGGAACAGTCAGGGCTTCTACAAAGCCAGAAAGCTGGCAACAGCCCCCTTAGTAGGGCTGTAGGGAATTAGTTTACAGTCATTCCCTGAGAGAAGAGAGGTGGGTGTGAGGGCTGGGACTACAGAACCAAGGTGGGTTACACTCACTTCCTGGGAGAAGGGAGTTTAGGTTGGCAGACTTTGAAGAAGGTAGGGGAGAGCTCAGGGAAGGCAGCAGGGTCCAGGAGGGAACAGACCTGGGCTGCTGATTAGAGCATGGAATCCGGAGTAGAGGGTGGGCCTGGGTTCCTCTATCAGCCACTGAGGGAGTGGCACCATGGGGCAGTGAATGGGGAGACTGCCTGAGACTGCAGGTGAGAAGGGACTTGAATTCCCTCTCTCCTCCAGAAGGGGAAACCATGTAGTGACCTGGCGAGTCACGAAGAGGAGGCTGCAGAGAGAGGAAAAAGACACAGTGCAACTGCTGGAACAGACACTCTAACAGACTATTTACTGTGGCTAGAGCCACCACGTTTTGGTAACTCCTATTGTTATGAGCTGACATATGGCCTTCGTAGCCGCCTTTGAAGTAAGTGTGAAGTATGTACGTGGATCTGAAGGCAGAAGTTGGCCTGTAGGCTTTGCTATTCAGTAACCATGGAATAGTGGGGAAAATGTGATCTGAAAATATCATTAAATGTCATAAAACAATATCTAAAAGTTGCGATCAGAAAAATACGCTTATGATATGATATAGGAAGGGACTTTCTCTATTAAATACAGTCAACTTTTCTCTGAGCAATGGCCAGTCCTGCAAGCCTTTTGTGCGTAGCTGTCCATTGACTTCCATAAGGTTTCCATGTGCAGAGAGCTTGCAGGATCAGGTCCCTAGCCCTAGGTATTAGAGCTAGATCTTGATGGGTCAGTTAGTGAGCATGCTGCTGTACATACAGAACAAAAGCCCAAACGCAGGGGAAACGTCTTATTTCTCTGTGCTAGGGAGATAGGAAGTAGAAAACTTGCCCAAGGGAGTGGATGTACCCAATTTGTATTGAGGAGTCCTCTCTGTAGCTCTCCACATGGCACCAGGGAAAGGAATGGGGAACTGGGCAGGTGTTGGAGTTTGGTGGATGGTGTTGGCACAGTCTGAATCCACAAGTACCCCACACTAGATTGGAGGGGATCTGTGGCCTACAACTGCTATTCAGTATTGCCAATCCCACATGTTCAAAAAATAATGTCAGGCCCCATAAAATCATGATACTGGCTTTAAACTCCTGAGATTAAAATAATGATTAATAATGCATTTTAGGTTCTTTTTATTTCCCTTCCAGTTTTCAATCCTTTAAAGTGCTCTTGGGTCACATTTGCAGTCTTTTCTCTAGGACCATAATGGTTAGATTCTTCTTTATTCTGCCTACTTTATTTATTTTAAATAAAAGTTGAGATGTGTTTTGTAATCACATGTCTCCAGGAGCTGGGACTTCAAGGTAGGGTTGCCAACTGTCTAATCACACAAACCCAAACACCTTTGCCCTGCCCCTTCCCTGAGGCCCTGCCCCACCCCTTTCTGAGGCCCCGCTCACTCACTCCATCTCCCCTCCCTCTGTTGCTCGCTCCCCCCCACCCTCACTCACTTTCACTGGGCTGGGGTAGGGGGTGGGGGTGGGGGTGCGGGCTCTGGGCTAGCGCCAAGGGGTTCAGAGTGTGTGCTGCCCCTGCCTACAGGCACCACCCTCACAGCTCCCATTGGCCGCAGTTCCTGGCCAATGAGAGCTGTGGAATCAGCGCACGGAGACCCCTCCCCCGTCTGGGGCTGCAGGGACGTGCCAGCCGCTTCCGGGAGTGGTGCGAGGCCAAGGCAGGCAGGGAGCCTGCCTTAGCCCTGCTGCACTGTTGGACTTTTAGCAGCCTAAAATCTCCCGGTTTGGCTTCAGTAGCCTCTGGGAGATAGAGTCAGATTCTGGGAGACTCTTGGCGAAACCGGGAGGGTTGGCAATACTTCAGGGAAAACACCAAAGATCACAAGACTTGTGAGAAAATCTCATTGGCAACACCAACTAGTGCCCTTTCACACTCTGCAGTAGCTGGCTTGACACAGCTGACTATATAGGTAAGAAGGCAATGAAGCAAATGTGAGAGCTGAGGATTCCTTTCCCTCATCCCTGCTGTGTTTTCAGTGTGTTTCTCTCCAAACAAAGCACTTTTCATATGGATTTGCTCCGGTTTGGGGGATTTGGTTCTGCAGTATCTGAATGCTTTCTGTAGTGCTGTATGACACCAAACAAACTGCATGGTTCATTAATCTTCATAAGCCATAATTAAGACAGTTTAAATATACAGCATTGTATATAGATTCCTTTAAACTGGTGTTTCTGGTGTAGTATGTTATGAAAAGCAATCTTGCAGCATAGCAGGTGAGATAAAATGAAGATGAATTTATCCTTTGTCATAACTGAAAATGGTACCTGCTTTTTATGTAGCTCCCTTCTAGGAACAGAACGTATTCCTCTTAATTTTCAGCAATGGGAGGATATTTAGCCATATGTCTCCCATTGACTTTAATACAAGTCATGCAGCTAAATCTCTGCATACCCCAATGAAAATTTACCTGATGGTGTCATGTCACACATCTACATAATTGAGCTGCCCCATAGGCCTATGAATGAATAGTAATTGAAGTGTCCAGTCTGATGCAGTGCAGCATTTCTGTATTAACCCCTTCAAAGTCATGAGTCTGGTCATACAACATAAAGTAAAACCCTTTGATTCCAACATATCAGCAAGAGAATTTTTCATGACAGGGCTTAAAGCTTAGCAGTAAATACTCATTCTGGGCTGAAACGTTCACATTTTCTTGACATTTTTTCAAAGTTTTCCTGTTTCTATCTTTTTGGCACTCTCATATGGTAACTCCAAAAGGACTTGAGCCCAAAAGAGGCTTAAGATTTTGAGTGTCTAAATTTTGTGGGAGCTTGATTTTTTTGAGGGTGGTTGCTCAGCATTTTCTGGAAGCCTGAAAGGTGTCTTAGGCTGGGCACCCAGAAATGAAGGGAGGGGCACAGAATTGCTAGCCCCTTTTGAAAGTTTTAGCCAACTTTGTTTTAAAATAAAAACGTTCAGGCCGTTTAGTGTAGGATGAAATTTACTATCAACTGCTTCACAGGCATAGAACGTTGAGACCACCTGTGTTAGGGATCTATATGTTACTAAATATGGCATTACATAATCGACTGCAAAGACTCTACATTAGTTCATGCGAATGACCACTTTCTGCAATAGTGTGATGCATGTTTGGCACAGTCAATTATTGTATGTTTTTTTTAAAGAACTATGTTATTTTGGCTCCTACATTTTTTATCAATGACAGCAGTGGGGTTTTAAAAGTAAAATAATGCTGGGGCATGACTTTCAAAGCATGTTTTTTTAACTTGGGTCCCTGTTCCACAAGTGTGTTTGGACTGAGATGATAAATGATGGATTGTTCTTTTAATGCTGAAAGTGCTGGAAGATATACAGTATATTTAGAATTAGATAACAGGAATTCTGTCTTTTAGTGCTTAATACAAAAGTGTGCTTACAGAAAAATTATCTGTTGAAAGAAATGAATAAATGTTGCTCAGAAACTATAAAGCAACTAGTTCCAACTTAATGGGGGAAATTGCTACGTGATGGAGAAATAAAACTAATACTATGAGACCACTGAGCACCTGTAAATGTTAAATAGTTGGAATGTATTAAAAGCATGCCAATGTGATAGTTGGAGAGGATTAGTCTGTACTGGCCTTTTCATTGATGCATCTGAATGAGAATTAATCTACAAAAACGTTCTTGTTTGATCTGTAATGTATTTGTCTCCTCTTCCTACTGCCACTGCATCTAAGTGCGATGTCTGAAATCTGGTATAAACAAAATATATCATGCCATCTCCTCTTCATAAGGAAAAACATGAAAAAATTAAATATTTCTCCTAATACTAAGAAAATGAGCTGGCTGAGATTATTAAAGGCAGTGCTGCTGCTCCTCCCCTCCCCCCCAACCAACGAAGCCCAGGTAGTTATGGAATGCTATTGTTGTCTTATCTTTTGAGTTAATTTAGCATTGGATATTATCATTAGGTAAAGCACAATTTAATAGATGTTGGCGAAACGTCCTAAGAATGGTAATGTGGCAAGTTGCTAGAAGATGAATTAGCTTTGAATCATATTATAGTCAGTCACCTGTATGTAATCTATCCTGTTAAAATGTACTTGAAGAAAAATATTAGCAACCAAGGATGAAACAAAATGTGGGAATTTATCATTATTGATGAGCTTTTTATCATCCAGACTTCTGTTTTCCTCATTTGGTACATATTTTTATTATTTTGGTTAAGTTTTCATTTATCCTGTATGTATGCAATGTTCATTTGAAAGGAGTTTGGTCACTAGAGGGCAGCATTTGATAAAATGTATGAAAGGAGATTTTTTTTCCAGAGAAATGAGGAGAATAAATGCAGATCACTTTAACACTTTTAGCAGCCTTCTCTGACATGGGTTTCTAATTCTATTTGTTGGGGTGGGACACAATTTAGTTTGATAAGCCATTTTGAAGGAATTTTAAGGATTTACTTCACTAATAAATATGAATTGTTTTTAGATGGATATTATTTCAGGTTTGTGGAAATCAAGCTTACCCTACAGCCTCCATCTCCTAGCCATAGCCTTTTAAATGCACATAAATTAATATTTTAAATTCTTTTATTATTGTAACAGAATAAAACATGAATAGGTTCACTGGTCTATTAGCCCTTTTTTATTACATCTGCTTTTCAGACAGTCCTGTCAGTAATACTACCTTATTCAGCAAAAATCTTGATTGCTGCATAGGCTCTGTGAGCTTCTTCTACCTGTGGAGTCCAATGGTGATTCTGGGGAAAAAGCCTTCACCTCTTGCTGGCATTAGTTGCTCGATGGTAACTGGTTTGGAACGTGAAGACTCATTTTCCCCATGCCCACGTACAGAATGGTCACACGTGAATGATGTGCTAAAATCTCAGCTGTGCCTTCTCTGCAAGAACCATGTGAACGCAGTGGAGAAGGCTCATGAAGGCTAACTGATGGAGGTAGGCTGACTGTAGACAGGAACCCTCAAAGTCAAGCACAATTTGGCTTTGTGGGTTAGCTAAGCAGGTATTTTCTGATTCTCCACCAGCTGAGAAGAGCCCTTCTTCCCTTCCAGTGCTTAGGTATGGGTTTGGGCACAAATGAAAGATGTATTTGACAGAAGCATGATATTTTCAGGTTAGGGTGCAGACACCTGCAGCTATGTCACTTTTTGCTATAATCCCATTATATCTCCCAAGATAAGAAGGCATGAACTAGTGTCAGTATTTGGATTGGAACCCCTAGGCGTGATAGGAAATGGGCTGCTGTTTTAGTAGCTTGCCTTTTCCCCCCTATGACTCCGTACTGAATACCAGTGCATGGGGTTAGGGAAGGCTGAGCTGCTGGAGGTGGGCTATAAAACCAAGGTTCTGATGGCGTGTGGTCATTAAAGATACCATGGCAATTTTTGTAAGAGAAGGGTATTAGCCACAATGCCAGAAGCCAAAGTCAAATTTGGTTAATTACATTCTGCATCCCTAAATTCCACTGCATTTTAAATGTGGATAAGAGATTTTTCACTTCCTTTTGTGCGCTGTTGCCTTTTTTCACTCAAGGAGTGGCTGCATTACAGTGGTAGCTGAATGTATCTCTGTATAGTTTGCAAAGCACTAGGATTAATTTGGATGAAAGGAGCCATATAAATGGAAGATCATTATCATTATCTTTAGAATTGGATCTTTTCATGCACAGGTCAGTATAGTAGGCCTTTAAACATATTTTCCCCTTGCTGACCTTATTACAAATGGTGTTTCATCCTTGAAGACTATTCAGCCAAAATAAACTCAGCTGCTGGGTTTTTGAATGACATTAGCATTCCTTCCTATGTATTTTATTTGAATAAACTAGAATTCAGTCAAACAGCCAAAAGCGAATGATAAATGGGTATTTCTTTTGGTATAGCCTTCTTATTTTAATGTAAGCCCATGTGCTTTAAATCTTTTTGCATGTGCTGACATTGGTTTGTGGATAATTGGGGGACCTATCCTTGTGTACTCACAATACTGGACTCCTGTTTCTTTTGCTCTGCTTACATCTGTCTCCATCTTGTGAAGTTGTGCCTCACTCAAACACGGCTGATAGAAAGGCGGTGAAGGAAGGCTTCAGTGATAGCCCTGGTAAGTACTACTCTCTCTGGGATTGTTCTTGGCACTTAGGATATCTTGAGTCACTTGCCACATATTTCTGACTAGGTTAAATACTGTCAGAATCTGCCACTATTTTGTTTACGTATCAGAGGGTTAGCCGTGTTAGTCTGAATCTGTAAAAAACAACAGAGGGTCCTGTGGCACCTTTAAGACTAACAGAAGTATTGGGAGCATAAGCTTTCGTGGGTAAGAACCTCACTTCTTCAGATGCAAGAAGTGAGGT